>NC_056748.1:901733009-901935509 GCF_019279795.1 Protopterus annectens
GTGGAATCACAAGGTTCAGAGTAAGTTTTGAGGATAGCTGTAACAGGAGTAACTAGCATCAATGCCCCTGATCAGACGTTTCACTACCTGGCTGGGGGGGGTTCAAGAATGGAGAATTTATCCAAGGCAGTTTAACTGACTTTCCAGAATAAGAATTTTCCCAAAATGCACTGGTCACTTTCAGTACACTGACTAAAACTTAGGATCAACTAGATTTGAACTGCATTATGTAAGGTGTTCTGTGGCAAAAATATACAAATGGTAGTCACTGTTGCCTCACTTCCAAAAACCCATCAGTCTGGGGTCATTTGAAATGCAGTGCGCAATATCCATCCCCAAAGCAAAGTCAACCATGATTATGCAGCCTGTCAGCTTATAAGATTCCTCTGGCAGGGGAAAAGTGAAACTATGCATCATCAGCTTGCCTCTCTTCAGAGGCAGAGTGTCCAGGGCGACATTTTTGTTGTTTGAGGAAGAAAAGCAGCAAGTACTCTTGGATAGGCAAGGTAGCCTTGAAGAGTTGCAGCACTTCCGACATACACAAGACGCCTCATCTCTTGGTCATGGTGTACAGACAACTGAAGCAGGTTTGTGAGCATGCACAGTAGGCATAACAGCTACACAAAAGAAATCACATGACTATCCCACTGCCAACTCTGCTGAAGTATGCTCTTCCCTAGTAGAGAGGAATTTGAATAAAAACAAACAAAACAGCCAGTAATGCAAACACACTGGTATGATACAGTGGCATTAAAGCACATGCCAAAAGGGGCAATATCTTAATCTACTGACCAGCCCTACAAACTGCAAAGTAGCAAAGGAAAGCCTTACTGCCCTGGACTGTAGTATTACAATAAGTTAGGCATTTACAACTGTACTAATACACGCTTCATATTTATCACTGCTACAGTAGCTTTAGCTACATGGGTAGATTACCCAGCCAACCATATTTGGGAGGGGGAAATAGAGTCCAGGAGCCTCTGGAAAATTGTCCTAGCAAAGGATGATCTAGACCTAGAAAAGGAATCCAGTTTATAGTGCTTTGTAAAAGTAAGTACAGAGAACCAAGTAGCAGCTTCTATAATGCTTCAAGAATCCAACGTTTTTCAGAAGGCATAGAAGCCAATGCCCTTGTAGAGTGGGGGCCTTTACCACACCTGGAAGAGATTTCTCATGGCAAGTATACCCAAAAGGTGAGCATTTCCAAATGGTTGTTTTGAAGCAGTCTTGATACCGGTTGTCCATTCTTACCTTAACAAATGAACGATTGAGCCTATGACGAAAGATTAATTCTGTCAAGATACCAGAGTTGTCAGTTGACATACAATGTATGAGATAGAATATCCTCATATCCTCCTTTCCTCCTTTTTAGTTTCAAGAAAGCAAACTGGAAAATGGACACATGGAGTTGAAGTAAACTCATATCCTCCTTTCCTCCTTTTTAGTTTCAAGAAAGCAAACTGGAAAATGGACACATGGAGTTGAAGTAAACTCCAATATCACTTTATGCATAAAAGGATTACTTCTCAAAGAAACCCTGTCCTTGTGGAACATAAAAAAAATGTATTTACTGCTTGCAACTAGGATACCCTTTTTGCAGAGGTCAAAGAATTCAATAAAACTGCATTTGACATTAAGAACCTCAAGTCAGACAGATTAGCTGGTTCAATGGAGCAAATGTTAGCTTCTGTAACATTTAAGATACCAAGGACAGGCCACCAGTTTACTTGGAGGCCTCTTATGCAAAATCCTTTTAAAGAACATTTTGACATACGACTGCCTTGAAAAGGAAGAGGATCCATGGGCAGACATGCTGAAATGGCCAATAAATGAACCTTGATAGAGGAATAAAGCAAGTCATAAGATAGCAGCTTGCAAGTACTGTAAAACCAGAGAACAAATAAGTCTTGAAGGGGCGCAAGTTATGTTGTTCGTACAACACACCTTTTCCATTTGCTAATTAGGATTTTTGCCTCCGTTAGGACCTGCTACAAGTACTCAGAAATCAGGTGCCTAAAAGCAATAAAGTCCTTATAAAGTCGGTCAAAGATTGATGTTGAGATGCATTACACACCTATTCTTGTGTGAGAAGACTGATTCTGAGGGAGCTTGTGGTAGCGGCCCCTAGCCATTTCCAATGGAAGGGAGAACCACAGTTACCCGAGCCAGAAGGCAGTCATTGATTCTGAGGAAGCTTGTGGTAGCTGCCCCTGGCCATTTCCAAAAGGGAAAACCACAGTTACCAGAGCCAGAAGGCAGTCACCACAATGATCTTAGGGGATGCCTTTTGAATCTTCGGAAGTACCCTGGATATCACTGGAAAGGCATACAAGGTCATTATGTCCAAAGAAAGTCAAAGTCTTTCAGGATTTCTTAAATGGAATTCTGGAACAAAATTTATCAGATTTTGCAGAGGCGGCAGAGGTCTTTTTGAACTTCTCACAAATGGGGCAAATCAGAAGACACCCAAATCTCATTGCCCATTAATAAGGGTCTGCCCTGGTCCTGAATGTTTTGCTCTGAGTAATGTAGGATGCCTGTAAAGGGAGATTATGCTTTGAAGCTATATCCCAAGCTAACAGCTAATCTGAAGAGGGAATTTGACCTTGTTCCCCCTTGCTTGTTTTACCCCATTCCAGGGGTATTCTCTGTAGCTAAAGACAGGGGGACTAAAGATGCTTTACAGAATTGAGTGCCTTGATCAGGGGAAAGCAGCTGCTCAATTTATGTGCATTTGTCATTGCTGTCCCACTCTGCACTTCTCTCCTCTGCAATTGCTCCCCCAAACAAATATCAAAGCATCTGTGGAGACTGGCTGTTGTGGAATGGGGAAGGAGAGACCTTGATTAAAGGATATCCATGGTCATTGCCAAGTGATTTCTCTGAAACTTCAGTACTGAGATATAAAAGGTGCTGTTAGGACCAAAGACAGTTCTGATACCACTAACTTCCTCATGCGGAGTCTGACAGGGATATTTAAATTTAGAAGTTATGTACTTACCATGACGTTCCATCTGAATAGGTGGATTATTTGTCTGCAACTTGTGGTTATAGATCCGATATCTGATCCGAACCGGCATGGTTTATCCAGCTATGGATCTGAGCTCCTAGCTCCTACCCTCACCCATAATGCCCTGCTCTCCCTACATGACCTCAGATAGAGTTTGCCCTGTATCAAATACCCTAGTAAAGGATAACCCATTCTATGCAGGAAACTGACAAGGCCAGGGGGATAGGAGGGCGGGATGGTTGCTGACAAATGAATCCACCTACTCAGATGGAACGTTATGGCAAGTACATAACTTCTAAATCTGAAGTAGGAGATTCATTTGTCAGCAACCTGTGGGACAGAGTCCCCAGCTACCGGAGTCTTGGGCGGCCGTCATGGAAGGATATTCCAGAGCACTGCGGAGCCAAAGGATGCTCTACCTCTAGACGTGATATCCAGCTTGTAATGAGAAATAAAGGTATGAGATGAAGCCCAAGTGGCTGCTGAACAAATGTCATCCAGAGGAATCATAGCCTTAAAGGCCGCTGAGGTAGAAACAGACCGGGTTGAATGAGCATGGACTCAGTCCGGTGCGGACCTCCCAGAAGCTTGGTAAGCTAATAGAATACACTGGGAAATCCAGCGCGACAAGGAGACTTTGGAAATTGTTTTACCCAGATTGAATTTGGCAAAGGAAATGAACAAATGGTCGGATTGCCTGTGACCAGCTGTCCTGTTAAGATAAAAACGAAGCTGCCTGTGAACATCCAATGAATGCAGCTTGTACTCGCCTTTGTTCTGATATTTAGGAAAGAAAACAGGGAGGTTGATGGACTGATTAATGTTCGCTTCCGAAACTACCTTAGGAAGAAAGGAGGGATTGATCCTGAGGTATACGCGGTCCGGACGGAAGATCAAGTAAGGCGGCTTCATGGATAGGGCTTGAAGTTCTGAAACTCTTTTGGCTGAAGTAATGGCTACTAAAAATGCAGTCTTAAGAGATAAGAATTTTAGATCTACTGTGGCCGCAGGCTCGAAGGGGGAGCGGTCAAGGCCTGAAGAACCAAGGAAAGATCCCATGGTGGAACTGCCTGCTTGACAGGGGGTCCAAGCAGAAAGGTGCCTTTTAGGAAGGTTTTACATAATGGCAGACATAAGAGGCCCAGTCATGACCAACATAATGAGAAATGGCCGCTAACTGAACTTTGACTGTTGAACTACTGGCACCATCATTAAAAAGAGTGGTAAGGAAGTCTAGCACCAAAGGAAGGGGGGACCCTGCCGTTACGCCCAAATGGAGAAACGCTTCCATTTACTGCGGTAAAATTTTCTGATAGGTTTATGAGCCGCTACCAGAATAGCCTTAACGGGAGACGAGATACCGGGAGTCCTGATTAGGAGTGGAACTGGAGCAGCCAAGCAGTCAGCTTCAGGTTGTCCAGGTTCGGAGTTGGTAGGTTCGATGGGTGTGATATCAGACCTGGAATGGGATCTAGAATCCAAGGTGGATTCACTGAGTGAGACCTTAGGTAAGGGAACCAGATCTGCCGAGGCCAGAATGGGGCTACGAGGGTCATTCTGCATCCCAACAGAGAAGCTTTCTGAAGAACCTGGAGCATCAGAGACAAAGGGGGGTATGCGTAAAGAAGCCCGGGAGGCCAAGCATGCACCAGAGCGTTTCTCGGGGAATCCCCTGGAGGGATTAGAGCGAAAAAACTGTCGCACTTTGTGTTTAAGGGAGAAGCAAAGAGATTGCAACAAGGAGTTCCCCACTGTGCGAAGATATGTTTCGCTACTTGAGCATGGAGACCACTCATACGGGGAGAGAATGGTGCGACTGACCTTGTCCGCAAGGATGTTGGACTGACCCGGAATATGCGTTGCGATGAGAAAGCGGCTGGTGGAGATCGCCCATTCCCACACACTTACGGCTTCGACATAAAGGGTAAGACCTGGTTCCCCTGTTTGTTGATGTACCAGACCGACATGCTGTCCGACTGAATCGCAATTGTTCCCAGGGGAAGAAAGGCATGAAGTGCTTGCAACGCCAAGAGCACCCCTCATCTCCAGAACATTGATATGCAGGGAGGTCTGAGTCGTTCCACATGCCTTGGACCGTCCGGCCCGCAAAATGCCCGCCCCACCCAAGGCGGGAGGCATCCATGGTCACTGTGGCGAGAGGGGGAGATGCACAAAAAGGGCAGCCTCCGTGGAGATCCTGGGAATGGAGCCACCACAAGAGAGACCGCTTGCAAGCCTTGCTGATTGCAATGGGATGATGCAGGGGGAAGAGAAAGATGTGACCATTGTACTTTGTGTCCACTGAAGAACCCGCATTTTCAACCGGGCGAGTGGAAGAGAAATCGCTGCTGCCATGGACCCTAGTGCCCTGAGGACCAATTCCCCTGGAACGGAGCTGGAGTGGAGGATGGCCCAGACCTGGAGTCGCAGATTCCAAACTCTGTCTGTTGAGAAAGACTCTTAACTTCCTCGTGTCTAACCTGGCACCTATGAATTCTATCAACTGAGTAGGGGCCAGGTTGGACATTCCTACGTTTTATCGTGATGCCTAGGCAGGGAGCTAGATGAAGAAAGGAGTCTCTTGCCAAGAATAGTAGATGCTTTGTTGGGGCGGTGAGAAGCCAGTCGTCCAGGTATGGAAAGACCTGCACCCACTGAAGCCTCAGGTGGGCCGCAACCACTGCTAACACTTTGAACACCCTGGGGGCTGTGGTAAAACCAAAGGAAAGGACCCTGAACTGGTAGTGACTGGCTCCCAGCCGGAAGCGAAGAAACCTCCTGGATAGTCTGTCCATTAGTATGTGGTAGTACGCATCCTTGAGGTCTATAGAGCACATCCAGTGATTCTCTCCCAGAAGGGGGAGGATAGACTGCAAAGTGACCATCCGGAACTTCTCCTTGGGAACTGCCAGGTTTAATAGGGACAGGTCTAAAATTGGTCTTGGGTCCCCAGTCTTTTTTGGCACTAAAAAGAACCTGGAGTAGAACCCTGACCCGATCTGGTCAGGGAGGGACGGGCTGGATGGTTCTTTTCCTCAGCAGATGGCCAATTTCTGCTGAAGCGGCCTCCCACTGATCTGGTGGAACGTCAGGGAGGGATTTTAGCTTTGGGACATGACAAAGGGATTTTGTATCCTCTGGATATAATGCGGAGGAGCCAGCTGTCTGATGTTATGGACTCCCATGCCGCTAGGTGGTCTGAAAAACGTCCCCCGACTGCCTCCACAGTGGAGCAGTCGGGCAACCCCTCAGGGTTGCTGCGCGGGCCGTTCAGAGAAAAGTTCTCTGGACCCGAAATTCCTGGGAGCCCCTCTGCCTCTGGGGCGGCATCCTCCCTGTCCTCCTCTGCCACGGAAGGACTGGTTGTCCGGAGCGGGTTGGGATTGCTGCGACTTCCGGAACCACATCTTCTGGCCCTTTTGGTTCCTAGAGTAGGACCTCTGGGGCACAGAGAAGCGGACTCAGACGGCAGACAGCGTCTTCCCATCCTTCTTGCTCTGGACCAAGGTGTCACAAACCATCTCGCCAAAAAGGGCAGAACCAAAGGGGGTGTTCGTGAAAGACGCCTTGAAGGGCTCTGAAATCGCAATGGCGGAGCTAGGCCTGGCGTCTCGTGACTAGGCCTACTCCTGCAGCTCTAGCGGCTCCCTCAGTACCATGGGAAAGCAACCGCATAGAGGTATTTGTCACGGACCGAAGACTGGCCATATGGGTTGAGTGCAAAAGTTTGTCCTCCTCCGACATGGACTCTGGGGGGGGGGGGGGGTGCAGCGTATTCTTTGATAAGATCACACTGCATCCTAACATGTGCCAGATAGTAGAGTGCCCTCACTGAGAAGGTCGCTGAACTAAACATTCGCTTCCCCAAGAGGTCCATCATCCGAGACTCCTTGCTCGGAGGATGGACTGAGGGACTCTCCTGGGCGAGTTCCCTCTTGGCGGCTGCTGCCGTCAACATGGCATCTACCGGAGGTCCCTTACTCCAGTGGGCACAGTCAGCAGGGGGGCTGAGAATCCTGTCTGGCCTTTAGGGGATTGGCTCCACGGTGTCCGGTTCCTTCCACGCCCTGGTGGTAATAAGGTCCACCAGGGGGTTGGCAGGAGGGGACACCCAAGAGGTAGACTGGCCCGCTTCGAATGCCTCCAAGAACACAGACTCGTCCGAGGAAGACTTTGGGGCAGACCACCCACCTGTTATACGAAGCATTTCCATGAGGTCTCCAAAAAAAAAAAAAAAAGACATCCTCGGGGGGTGATCTTGGGGAGCCTTCCCCTTCCTCCAAGTCAGTGTCTTCAGTTCAACACTCAGGGGAGTCTGTCTCCTTTTACATGTGTGCTTGCGAGGTGCTTCCCCGGGGGGGCTGTCAAAGGAGCCCTCGCAAGCAGTGTCTAGTTCCAAAGGAACTGCTTGGGGCATTGAAATGGGCTGTCCCAGTTGCCGGGTGAAGGAGGCCTGACCCAGAGCAGATGGAGTGCGGGACGGAGCCGAAGCAAGTGCCGGGGGTCCGGAAGCCCTCAACAGAGCCCTCTCCACTACATCAAAAGCCGAAGGGGAGCCAGCCTCGACCAAAGGATCTGACAGTCTGCTCCACCTCGGATCAGAGGAGTAGATCGGAGCCGAGCCACTCCAATCCGAGGGACCAGTGCGCTCCGACACTGCACCGGAGGGACCAGTGCGCTCCGACACTGACGGCACCGAAGGCACACAGAGTCCCCCGGATCCGAAGCTCGGAGCAAGGCTGAGAGGTCGGATCCGAAACACTCGAGGGCAGGGTCGGATCCAAAGTACCTAGTACTGTCGGCACCGACCCACCCTGGCTCCGAAGCTGCCCGGCTCCGAGCCTGGGTAGCGGGGTCGGAGAAGGAGCTATGGGCTTGAAAAATGGGGTTGAGCTCCCCCCCAGGGGGGGGCAGGAGCACTCCCATCTGCATCTGGGCCTGGATGAATCTTTGCATCATCCAGTCCAGATCAGCGTCAGAGAGACTATAGGTAGACCTCGATAAGGCTACCGAGGTAGGCCTTGAGTACCGCCTAGATAGCCTCGAAGGAGGTCGGGTCTCCTCCTCAGGCCCCGGTGAAAAGGATGGGGACCGGAGCCGAGAAGGAGAGCCAGCAGCCAGATGCACCCGCTTAGACGGTGGGGCAGAGACGGAGGTCTCGGCCCGCCGCTTATGGTGCTTCTCTCTCCGGTCCTTCCTCGCTTCTCTCTCCTCCGAACCCGTAGAGGTAGTTTGAATCCCGGGAGGAGGGGGAGCAGGTAAGGCAGCAACTGCCGAAGCGGTAACTACCAACGGGGCGGAGGCCGAAGCAGAGTCTGGCGGCAAGAGTCCCGCCAAGACCAGCTTCGACCTCCGCTCCATCAATGCCCTGGGGTTGAACCCTGCACAGATTGAACATCCAGAGGTGAGGTGTTCAACCCCAAGGCATCGAACGCACCAAGTGTGGCCATCAGCAGGGGATAGCTTATGGCCACACACTGAGCATTTTGAGAAAATCGCCTTTGGGGCCTCAGACATTTTATTTTTTCTTAATAAAAAAAAAAGTATGTAGCACACACACTAAAGGCCCCAAAGAAACACTCACTAGCTACGCGCCAGAGAAGGGAGGGTACACAAAATTAAGTTAACTTAACTCAAAAATATAATATATAGAAGGGGAACCCAACTCAAAAATATAATATATAGAAGGGGAACCTAACACTTTCACACAGTTAAAGTAATTTTAAGTAATAAAAACCCTTTTATAGTACTAAAAAAAAAAAAAAAAAAAAAAAACACTTGGCTTTGGAGCTCGAAATCTAGGCTGTCACCATGAACGTGGCAAACTAGATCTGAGGTCATGTAAGGAGAGCAGGGCATTATGGGTGAGGGGAGGGGCTAGGAGCTCGGATCCATAGCTGGAAAAACCATGCCGGTTCGGATCCGAAATCGGATCCATAACCACAGGATGCTGACAAATCAATCTCCTACTTCAGATCAGATGTTATGAAACCCAAAATGCTGAGGTATTCCCTCAAAGAGACTGAAGTCAGAGTGGAAAACCATATAAACAGATCAGTTCAAAACTTTTGTTCCACAGGAAAAAATATCTGAATTGTCTAGTTGACTTTCCAAGAACATAATCCTTTGTGAGGGAGTCAAGACAGACTGTTGCCTTGAAATCCCAGCTTGCACAGGAGCTCTTACCCACAAAGATTCCCAATACTAAAAAAACTCTGTAAAGACTAGCCACACATGCAGCCTGCAATGAGCTATAACCAGAGTGAGACACTTGAACACTCACAGTGAGATCGTCCAAAAGGTAAGGTAGAGAAAAGATGTCATAATCCAAATACACAACCTTAAAAAGCCAGAATGCTGGATGAAATGGAACGCGATGAGCATCATTTAAGTCTAGCGTTATCAGGAAACTTGAGGGGAAGAGGCAGCAACTGGCTGTGAAGTAACATTTTTGAATTTGGCACCATCTCACACAGGTTTAGCAAAAAAGATCCAGAACTGGTCTGAGTATTTTCTTCTTCTGGGACTAGGAACACCCTTGAACGCCAAACACGAAAGACAGCCGATTCTCTTTTGGCTGAACTTGCTTAACTGCTCTTGCCCACTCCATTTGCCATGTGGGCTCACTCTGCTCCCATACCCCCAATTCCTACCAACCGCCAGAGCACCTATCCTTACTGTTATAAGCCACACTCCCACCCCACATCAACCAATAGCTCAACATCTCATTTACATACTCAACCATCTGTTACTAATTTACTCTCACCTTCCACTATCTATACTTTCCTCATTAAACAAACCCATCTCATTTGCCCTTCTATAACCCCTTATTTTTTCATTACTTACATTCAGACACTCATTGAGTCAACCCCTGGCTTACTAGAACCAATTTCCTCCTCTTGCCCATAATTCTTTCCACTACTTCTCTCAGCCTCACAGGCTACGAATTCCTAACCTTTCAATTTCAACACTCCTTTAAACAAACTTCCCCCAACAGCCTCACAAGCCCACAGTAAAATTACATCCTCATCAGCCTACCTTCTCCCAGAGTTTCACAGATTAAACCATATTAAGCATCATCAAACCAGAAAAATCGACCCTATTTTATTTAAACCAGCAAAACTTCCACACAATCCTCAATACTTACTACACAGCGACATTCACCCAAACCCAGGGCCTGGTAACTTCCCCGACTCCCATTCTTCCTTCACCTCTATTTCCCATACCCTCTTTTCTTCCTCGAACTCCTCATTTCCCACATCAATATTCCTCGAACTCCTCATTTCCCACCTCAATATTCATAGTTTAAACAAAAACAACAACTTCATGCCCTACTAGACTTTCATTCCTTTGACATCCTACGTTTCAGAAACCTGGCTCAAACCAGTTAAAGACAATGATATCATCCCCACCAGGTTATAACATCCTTAGATTTGACAGTCCTAACAAAGGGTGGGGTGGGGGTAGCGATATTGTTTAAATCTGAACTACAGGTAACCTCACTAAACACTCAACCTCCCTCACCTAGCAATGCTGAAATCTTAATATCCAAGCTCCAAATTAAGGCTAATAAATCTATATACATCATTCGCTCTTACAACCTCCCAGACAACACAAGCACTCTTGAAAATATCCTTAACTGGCTTTCTACATCATTCCCACAAGAAACCATTCTCCTTGGAGACCAATATTGACTGGAACGGTTGTATTTGACAAAACTACATCTCACATTAATCTCTATGGCTATCAAAATATCACAGACCCTACCAGAACTCAAACCCAAACAAACTACCTTAGACTGGATACTAGTTAACAACCCCAATCTTACAAAATATGCATACTTCCTGTTATTTGTGACCACTCTTACCTTTATAACTAGACAAAAAAAGAGCACCATTCCCACTCAACTTTAGAACCACCGGGAACAAAAAACCTGAATCTAGATAACTTTCAAGCAGAGCTAAAAGCCTGAAATTGGTCACCCTTAAAATATCTACCTCTCAATAAAGCAGTCTAACAATACATTCCTAAAACTTCTTGAGCACCATGCCCCCTCTCATACTATTAAAATTGGGAACAAACCTGCTCCCTGCCTCTCAAATGAGACTAGGCAAAAAATGAGATCAGGAAATAAAATCTGGAATAAATGGAGAAGTACCAAAGACCCTATTGATCATTTAAAACTTTAGACAGCTCAGGAATGCCACAAAAAAAAAAAAAAAAAAAAAAAAAACACAACTTGTAATTCCAACAAACCCAATATCTAAACCCACAAAATTTCTGGCCAGGATTAAATTACTCCATCCTGGACAAGCCAGAACACCTACCCCCTTTAACTGGACTCCTAATTCTCCCAACCAAATTGCTGATAGACATTTAACTTTTTTTTCAGAAACTATTCAATCGTTAGCAAATACCTTACCACTAATACTGCCACTGACTCCTCCATGCCAACCACGGACTCATCCTTGCCAACCACCCTACCCCAAATATTACAACTGCAGCCTGTCCCAACATCTCATACACTCCCTACTTAATCTTAAGCCATGCACTCCAGCTGACCTCCTCCCTTCAAATGGCAGCTAGAGTGCTTGCCTACCCTGTTTCCATCTTAACAGAACCATTACAGAAAGTTGCATTCCATCCCTCTGGAAAGTCTCATATCCCACTGCATAAGGGTGGGAACTTAAATGCTCTCAAAACTTCAGCTCCATAGCCCTACTTCCCCCATTAGCAAAAATTATGGAGAGATGTATTCACCATCCACTACTTCATCTCCCCCAAAAACATGGTTTTAGGCGTTTCTATAGTACTACAACTGCTCTATCCTTTTCGGACTGCATTAATAAAAATAGTAACAGCTTACTGTCCTCAGCCCTCTTTGAGCTCTCAAAAGCATTTGATATGGTTAATCATAAATTACTGTTAAACTCACTCAAATCACTTTCACTAGATACCCAGACAGTTAATTGGTTCAAGTCCCATCTAGGAAATAAACAAGCAGTCCTCTGTGAAAATAAACCATCTACTCTTCTCCCTACAACTCTTGGGAGTCCCACAAGGCTCTATTCTCAGAGACCCCTCCTCTTCACTATTTTCATAAATTATCTGAAAATCTCCCTTCAGCAAACCACCTGCATACAATATGCAGACTACTTGACATTAATATGTTCAGCCTCCTCGCCTGCTGGACTTTAGTACCCAAGCAGTATTTACCTTAGTTGAAAACTGGTTCCATCAATGCGGTCTCCTTCTCAACTCCAAAATAACTAAATTGGTACCATTCTCTCCCACTCAGAAGTCCATCAACTTCACAATCGCATCTAATAATGTTACTGTAAAAACTTGACACCAAACTTTTAGGTGTAACAATTGATCATAATCTAAACTTAGACATATCAACCTAACCATTACATCAGTAACTTGGTTTCCTCTACAGAGTTAAACCCTCACTCCTCTAGCTAGGACTGCTATTGCCAAAACTCAATCTCCACCCTTCTCTATGCATCCCCAATCTATACCAACTTATCCAAAAATAATCTTCATAAGCTGTAAACAGCCTATAACATAGCTAGATTTGCCATTTGTGCCCCTTTTCGAACCCACCACTACCAAAACCTTAAATTGCTAGGATAGCTAACATTGCAAAGCCAGATTCTTTTCCAGCAACTTACTACTATACACGAGATCTTACACCATCCAGATACACCCATACTCTCTACCCTTAGCTGCCCATATAAAAATCTAAACCCTTCAACCAGCTAATAAGGTACTAGTAGCTACCCTAAAATCCAACAAATGTGGAGATTTGTTGTTCTCAAACTTAGTTCAGTTGGAAGAGTGTTCCAAGAGTTACCAACAGCCCTTTCTTTTACCCCACTTTAAGAAGCAATTAAGAATCTTCCTTAAAGCCCAATGGCTTTGCCCATGCACAAATCCTGAGACACTTTCTCGCCTAGCAAGACCACTCTTTACCATCTATAGTAAACCTGCTATTTCAGGAGCTCTTATTCTTAATTCATACTGTAGTAGCACACCTAAGGTTTGGTAAACTTTATAAACAATGCTACCCTCAAAATGTTTTATTAATCCTTTTACTCAATTTTTAACTTTGTCAGGTATGTTGGCATGTTACTCAGTACTATATAAATGTTCCTGTGTTTGAAATGTTTTACCTGTCTGACATTATCTATGGCATATGGTCAAGATTTCTGTCTTTTAAGTTTTCATGTAGAGCTTTTCTTTCTGGGCTTCAACTGAAAATGGACATACATCCAGTCGGAAATTTCCCTGTCAACAAATGTAAAATAAATTTAAAAAAAACATTGAATAAAACCCTCTACCAGGGACAGTAAGCGATTCCATCACTCCTTTGGGCAACACAGGATGAACAGGTTAAGAATCAGATATGCAGGATAAGGAATAATCTCCCATGGAAAGAAGTTTCCTCCCACTGCCATCTGTAACCCTGATGTACGTTTTAGGCAAATGGGCTCTGAAAACACATCTGTTTCCCCAAGAAAATAAAAAAAAAATAAATAAAAATAGGGATTCAGACATTCTGAAAGTGGAAAAAAGGCCAGGGTGGAAGGGATGACTAGGTCTAGTAAGACTGAGCGAGTGTCCTTGGATTTAGGAGGTTTGAGACTTTAGGAACTTCCTTGCCGCCACTACTACATATTTTCCTGAATTATGTTGAGACCCTACTCTGGTTTTTGCCAAATTTGTACAGGGAAAAAAAAATCAAAATCCCTTGGACAATCTGTTAAGAGGACTGAAGTGTAAGATGTCTTGGATCAGCTGGTCCAGTTCACATTTTTTGATAATCCATGCAGCAGAGGGAGACAATACATCTTTCCAAAGGATAATTTAATATTTGGATAGTTATGAGAATGCAGCCAAACAAACCTTCTCAAAATCATACCAGTGACCACAGTCCTGGAAATAGTAGCAGAGAAACACTGCAAACAATGAATGGTGATCTGTACAATAGAAGAAATTATGCTATTTAAAGCAGACTTTAAAAGAATAAAAGCGGAACTTACGCATTCACCATAATGATAACACAGGTCAGTCTCCATCTGGTTCACCCGTGGAGTTTCAGATCCAACACTGGCCAATTCAAAAGCCTTCAGGCTGTCTTGGCTCTGCCACCCTACCCTTAACTCCTCACCCCTTCAACTACCCAGATAAAGTTTGCCCTATCAAAATATGATGCAACATCTCCAACTAATCCCTACTTCCTCCACAGATACAATTGAAAAATCCCAAGAGCAATGAGACTAGACAAGCAGAACAAAAGCAGCCCTGCTGTCCATCCATCACAAAAGGAATCTCCTCAAACAAGGAGGTCAGGGGCAGGAGGGCAAGAACGAACCAGACAAACATTACTGTTAGGGCGAGTACACAACTTTTGCATCATATGCAGTCTGCTCTGTCTGAATTCAACCTGTGGGGTACAGACCCCAGCAACCACTTCACAGGAAGAACCAAGGAAGGATATTCCGCAAAGTAGAACCAAAAGAAGCCCTGGACCAGGACTGAATGTCCAGCTTATGTGATCAAAAAATATGATGGCCCAATCAAGTAGCAGCAATGCGGATATCATCCATAGGTACTGTAGAAAGGCTGCAGAAGTAGATACAAAAGCCTAAAGATAATTCAGTTAGAGATGCAATAGATTTGCCTTTCAATGAATATGCAAATTAATCTGAATCAGAAACATCACTTTGACAGTTACCTTACACACAGGTAATCCCAGCCTGGAGTTTTGAAAAGGAGACAAACTGGCTAGATTACCTGAAAAACTATGCCTATGCACATCAAAACAAGGCAAAATGTATTTTTTCACCTTTGTTGGAAAAAAATGGGAACAAAGACAAATAGAACTGCTATTCTCAGAGGTAATCTTAGGTAACAAGGAAGGCTTTGTGCAAAGGAGAAACCAAGTAATGAAGGGAAGAATCAAGTGCTTGTGATTCCAAAAGCCTGTTTGGCAGAGGCAATTGCCATCAAACACAAATTATTCAATAAAACTTCAAAATTTGAGGCTGAAGGTTCAAAAAGGGGCGCCTGCCAAAAAGATCCTCAAGAATAAAGCAACAGATCATAAGGAGGTACAGGATTCTGCACTGAACACAGAAGTACCTTTCAAAAAATCTTGGAAATCTTACAAGCCAAGGACATTCTCTCCCCCAATATGAAAGCTTGGCATGACCACTAACTGTACCTTCCTAGTAGAGAAGTTGGAACATGAGCCAAACTCTACTGCAAAATACAAAACTGATTCAAAGGAGGCAAAAAGGATAAAGTTCCCAAGCTTCCACCCACAAACAAAAATTTACTAGTATAGATTTTTCAAATAGACTAGGAAAACAATATATGAACCATTTGGGATTACTGGCCATCAAGGGAACCTAGAGAAAACTAGCTTTCAGACTAAGGGATTAGAAATTGTGAGAACAACAAGACTGGATGAGAGATGAAATTCTGAATGGGATCAAACACCCAAGGGGGGTGTTTCAGAAGGGACCAAAGGAAAGGAAACTACACCTGGCTAGGCCAAAAGGGGATGAGGATCACTGAAGCTGTGCAATGGTCTGCTTTCTGAACAAACTTCGCTATCAGGGGAACTGGAGGAGAAGCATAAAGGGGACCCAGAAGCCAAGCTAATGTCAGAGCATCCCTGGGTGTCCACTCCAGAGGGGTAAGACTGACATAGCAGCCATACTTTGTGTAGGACACAGGACACCAACAGGTTGCAGCACAAAGTACACCAGCACAAGAAAAAAATCATAACACTCATTGGATTTGGGGACTATTCGTAAGGAAATAAGATGCTTCTACCAAGCCAGTCGGCCAGAACGTTACTTCCCTGGGATGTGCTGCAAACATGTTCCTCCGTTTGTAGAGATAAAGGACAGTCATGCTGGTTTGCACTACAATCATACCTTTAGGGAGGACACCCTGAAAAGCCTGCAGCAATGGGACTACTGCTCTCCTCTCCCGAACTGAATTGAATGCAAGACTCTGTAGAAAACCAAGACCCTTTAACAGTCATCTCTTCAAAATGCCCCCAACCACCCCAGGACGGAGGAATCTGTGGTGACTGTGGCCAAACGAGAAGTTGACCAATACCAAAGATGATACAGAGCTGGATCAAAGAATCTGTGGGTCAAGATAAACAAAGCCTTTGTGGGGATGGTAAGGAGTTAATCATCCAGGTATGGGAAGACCTGAAATCCCTGCAGCCACAGCCAGGCTGTGGAACACTGCCATGCACTTGAACAGCAAGAATGGGTAAAGATGAAAACGGCAAGACAATGAACCAATGACAAGAGACTCTGTAGGGAGCAAAAAACATCCAGGAATGCCTAACTTGACAGAATGGTAGTTGCCTTTGAGGTCCAAATCTAGCACATCCAATCATCCTTCCTCAGAAAAGATGAGATCATCCAGAAGTTGTCATTTCGATGCAATGGTTTAGCTTGCTTAGGTCAAAGATCCCTCTTTCGTCCTTGGATTTCTCTGGTAAAGAACTGGAATACAGCCCAGATTACATCTGATCTGGTGGGCACTCTTGAATGACTCAATGTGCAAGCAACTTTTGGAGCTCTGCTGCTGCAGTCTCTCCCTAATGGGGTAGAACATCTGAGAGATGTTTTGGTAGACATTTTTGAACTTTAATACAAGGGAATGACAACCGGTGGATATGACTCAACACACAAGTGTCTGAAGATTAGCTTTGTGATTGGGAGCTAGATGACCCCGGACTGCATCCAGAGACAGTCAAGCAAACCTACAGGACCACTGAAAGGGCCTACCAGAAAAAGTCTTGTGGAAACCTCAATTCTGCAGACTGACCCTGCTCAGCAGGTGGCATCCATTACAATTCCCCCTGCTCTCAGATCTTCCATAGGAGCATTCTAGGTAGAAAACAGACTTAAAACAATACACCAAAGCCTAAAAAGGTAAGTGCAACCAGAACAATGTTTGAAATAAAACACTAAAATGGAAAACAAAACAGCTGAGAGTAATCCAAAAATATTTAATTCCACAAGGATTCATGGATTAAGTGCTTTCGGCCATTTCACAAAGGCCCTCTTCAGAATAAAACTTTGAGTCTAATACGATGCCATCCATTAAATTCCACCAATCAAGTACAGCCAGTTAACCAAGGGACAATTGTAGTAATCCAATGTAAAAATGAAAAAAAACATTTTATAAAATAATCTAAAAGAAAAGCTACCTGATCAAAAGACTTCCCAATATATAAAAAGTACAGTTGTGTACACTTACCATAAATGTAGATGTTAGAGTGTATTCACTGTTGCAGTCATTACATTTGGGTAATCTGCTGGCAGGTTGCCCTCAGTTGGCCTGAATAAGTCTTGGGTCCTGCTTCGGTTGCTGTCTCCTCCTCCATTACATCAGGGGTATAAAACATGCAGCAGCTGCCATTATAATCAGTTGGGGGGGGAGACAGACACACACACAGACAGACAGACAGACAGACAGACAGACAGACACACAGACAGACACACAGACAGACACACAGACAGACACACACACAGACACAGACACACACACAGACACAGACAGACAGACAGACAGACAGACAGACAGACAGACAGACAGACACAGACAGACACACAGACAGACACACAGACAGACACACAGACAGACACACAGACAGACACACAGACAGACACACACAGACAGACACACTGACACACACACAGACAGAGACACAGACAGACACACACAGACAGACACACAGACAGACACACAGACAGACACACAGACAGACACACAGACAGACACACAGACAGACACACAGACAGACACACAGACAGACACACAGACAGACACACAGACAGACACACAGACAGACACACAGACAGACACACAGACAGACACAGACAGACAGACACAGACAGACAGACACACAGACAGACACACAGACACTAGTGAAGGAAAGAAGAGGTATAATAGAAAAGGAAGGGGCTGGCAAGTGGATAACCCAGACTGCAACAGTGAATACACTATCTACATTTATGGCAAGGTGTACACAACTGTACTATGTTCTTCACGTTTCACTGTTGCAAGCATTACATTTGGGTAGAATCTCAAAGCTATGGATGGGAGGATGGAATTAAACAGCATTAGGAGCAGCTATAAGACCCTGCAGGACTGCAGTGGCAAAGCCTATCCTGGATTTAGGAGAGAGGTAAATGGTAATGTTTTGTGAATGTATGAACTGAGCTCCAAGTAACAGCTTCTAGAATGTCTCTGGTAGGAACCCCTCTTGAGAAAGGCTGCAGAAGTAGCAGCAGCCCTGGTGGAATGGGATACGATCTCCTTGGGCACCAGTTTACCATGGTGCATGTAGCAGAAACAATGGCTTATCCATTTTGAAATAGTCTGCTTTGATATAGCCTTCCCCTCTGTTCCTGCTACAAAAGCCATCAGTAGTTGCTCAGACTGAGATTTTGTCCTGTTCAAATAGAATCTTAGTTCTCCGTGTATATCCAATGAAAGAATTCACTCACCCTTGTTCTGCGGATTTGGGAAAAAAGTTGACAGGTGAATGGTCTGGTTTAGAAACACTGGATACCACCTTGGGCATAAAAGGATTGATCCAGAGGGCCACCCTGTCCAGGTAAAATAATGAAAGGCTCCACTGCCATGAGAGCCTGTAGTTCTGAAACCCTTCTAGCTAGTGACTGCTAAAAGAAAGGCAGTCTTCCAAGAAAGAAATTTTATGTCCACAGTAGCATCTGGTTCAAAAGGAGGTAGGGTGAGTTTTTCCAGCACAAAATTGGGGTCCCATGCAGGAGTCTGTGCTCTCCTGGGAGGTCTTAAATTTCTGGCCCCTCTGAGGTACTGCTTTAGCAGAGGATGAGGAGAGAAGGCTCTGTGTTGTAATGAGCCAAGATGGCAGAGGCATGGATTTATTTTAGAAAAAAAAAAGCTAGGCCCCTGGGAAGCATCTCCGTTAAATACTGTAAAATCTGAGGAATACTGGGCATTGCTGTGTTTATTCCCTGTGCTTGGTTCCAAGCACAGAATCTCTTCCATTTATCAGCATAAGATTTTCAAGTACTAAGCCTTCTAGCCTCCAAAATTACATCCATCACAAGTTTACTGAGAGATGTGAGTGGTGAAATTAGTTGATTAGCCATGCTGCAAGATTCAGAGTTTGGAGCAGAGTGTGCAGAATGATAGTTCTGCTGAGACAACAGACGAGGTGTGAGGCAAGTACCACGGAGGAAGGTGCGACATTCCTTAGAATCAGGTACCAGTATTGGCGAGGTCAGTCCGGAGCAATCAGAATCATTTTTGTTTTTTCCTGTGCGACTTAGTAAGACCTTGGAGAGCAGAGGCTGAGGAGGGAAGGCAGACTGATTTTCCAGCTGAAGGATAGAGCATCCACTTTCCAAGCTTTTTTGTGATGAGTTCTTGTACAGAATTTGTCCAACAGTTTTGTGGAGAGGCAAATAGATCCAGGTCTGGGCTACCCCATTTTCTTGTCAAGATGTTGAAGATTTGTGGATCCAGTTTCCATTCGTGTGGGTCCATAAGATTTCGGCTTAGGCTGTCTGCCAGAGTATTTTGCTTTCCTGGCAAGAATTGAGCTTGAAGATCTATTTGGCAAGTCAAGGCTGTGTTCCACAAGGCCATGGCTAGTCTATAAAGGGGGTAGGAGTGGGTACCCCCCTGCTTATGTACCACAACTGCAGCGTTGTCCATCTTTATCAGTAGTTGTCCTGGATGAAGAAGTCCTTGAAGACTGTCTGAGCATTCTGTACAGCTAGCATTTCTTTCTGGTCGATATGTAGATGAGTTTTATTTGGGCTCCATTCGCCCTGAATGCATCTCACTGCTAGATGAGCTCCCTAAGCATAGTCTGATTAGTCTGTAGTCTGGGTTTGGGAGACAGGGGGTGGAATGAATGACAGTCCCTTGTTTTGGTGACATGCCTCTGCCCACCAAAGGAACTCCTGTTGCAGGCAGGGAATGAGAGGAATCTGTTTCCAGGCTGTGACAATGTTGACTCCTTAAGCTTTTTAGGTACCACTGAAGTAACCTCATATGCAGTCTTGCATATGGAATTAGTAGAATGCAGGATGCCATGAACCCCAAAGCCTGCAGAATTAGTCTTGCAGATAGCTGGGTTTTTGTTGCCACTTGAAGTATGTTGTCAATTGAATTTGTCTGGCGTGAGGCAAGCCATCTGGGCAGTTTTATTCAAGCTTGCATCCAGGAATGTAATTATTTGAGAGGGTACCAATTGTGAGATTTTCGTTTATGGTGTACCCTAGGCATATAGGAAGCCTTTTTACAAACGCCAGATATTGAAAAAGGGTGTCCTTGTCCACTGCCTGAATGAGACAATCGTCCAGATATGGATACATTTGAATGTTTGCCTGCAAAATGCAATTACTGGTGCCAGGCACTTTTGTGAAGACCCTGGGTGCAGTACACTAGCCAAAGGGCAGTGCAGAGAACTCGTAATGCAAATAGCCTGCTTTGAAGCGGAGGCATCTTCTGCAAGATTCCCCGATTGGGATATGCAGGTATGCGTCTTATGCCTAGAGTTACCAACCAGGCATCCTTGCCTAGCATAGGCAGTAGCTGTTATAGAGTCAGCATCTTGAATTTTGGAATGTCCAGTAAAGTATTTAGAATGGATAAGTCCAGAATTGGACGCCATGATTGGACTCTTCTGGGTACCAGGAAGAGTCTAATAAAAACCTTGCCCTTTTTCCTTTTCTGGTAGTGGTTGAATAGCCACCATATCCATGAGGGACAGGACTTGTTTCTGAGCCTCTGCCCACTGATTTGGGGTCAGATCTGGCCATCTGTTTGGAACTGGCAACGTGTGGAAATGAAATCTGTACCCCTGGGATACTATATTTCAAAACCCACTTGTCCTGGGTAATTAGATGCCAATTTTGAGCATGAAGAGCTATTTTTACCTCCAAAGGGGCTGCCAAAATAAAAGTGCTTGGAAATGGCAGATGAAAGTCATTGAGACATTTTACAGAAGGGTGGTGCTTTGCTACCTCCTGATTTGGAGGTGGAGGCACCCCATTGTTTTCCCCTGTAAGATCCTTGTAACTGAAACCTGGAGCCTTTAGAGCGTCTGGGTTTGACCAGAGCGGCTGTCGGACACTGGAAAGGACCAATTCTTAGTAGGTCAGTGCCTACTGAACCTAAGCGGCTGCACTTGCAAGAAATCTTTTCCAGTTAGCATAGATTTAGCTTAGTCTTCCATCTTTAAAAACCTCTTCTCCCTTATTACCCAAACAGACTGTCCTGCAGTAAAGGAGTAACCAACAATTTAGCTTTAACAGACAGATTTTGCTCCTTGAGCAAAGCATGCCTTCTTATCACAAATCCAGTTACAGCGGTCCTACAAGAGGCCTCCAAGGAATCAAAACCACATTGCAAAGTATGCTTTCCAACTTGTTCAGCTGAATGCAATAAATCCTGCAACTTTTCCACACAAACTGAAATAAACATTTTCTGTTTCAGTAAGCCCATGACATGCTGTTATTTAAAGCATATGAAATTGGCAGTTTAAAAGCCAGATTTGCCAGGGTTGCAGACGTATAAACCTTCTTACCCCATCTATCCAGCGCCCTGGAGTTTATCTGAAGGGGTAGGATTTTTGGCTGTAGAAGCCTTAACAGCCTTGGGATCCTGAGAAATAGGATCAGCAGCAGGATTTTTGAAAATACATTTGTGGGAGTCAGAACCCTGTAATATCTGTCTGGCTTACTAGGAGTTGGAGGCAGGGAATCAGGAGCCAATCTGGATTCTGAGAAAACAAACAATCAACAATGTCTAAAAACAGGAGGTATAGCCAAAGGCCTATGCTGAGGAAGAAAATCCCCAAGCCTCTTTTTGGATTCTGAAAAGTCCTGACTTTCAGAATGAAAATGTTCCTTAAAGTATGCAAAGTCTCTCCAAGAGAAAATCCTCAGGAGGGAAGCAGAAGGGATGGATTCCTCTGCATCAGAGTCCTCATTAGGTGGAATAAAAAAATCCTGATCAGAAGAGGAATCAGAAGAAATGGAAATCTAATCTGAATCAGTGCCTTGCCTAGGCCTCTTGGCAGGGGGGGGGGGGGTTGGGAACCCCTGATAAAATTAAATACTCAGCCATTTTGATAATTTGTGTTTTAGGCATAGGGGCCCGAGCACGTGGCTCGTGTCGATTTTAGCCATAGTACGTTTTGGCCTCGTTTCTGATGGCGTCTAATAGAGATGTTGAGGCCTGAAGACACCCTCAGAAGCGTGTGCCTGCTCAGCAGTTCCAGACCCATCCAAGGGAGAGACATCCGCGGGTTCAATACTTCAAAAATCTCATGGCGTACTGGACTCCAAATGGGTCTCGGTAGAGGCCTGAGACTCAAAAGTAGCAAGCATCAGGGGTTGCAAAAGCGCATCACTGAGAACAGGCGAACCAGCGACTGGCTCAGAAGCTTAGTCAGTTTTGGACCTAGACTGTTTGTCTTGCGTTTTTTGTGAATTCCGGTAATCCGATTGCTAACAGACTACATTTCAGGATAGTTAAATCTTGAACTAAAGTATTTAGAAGCAAAAATATACAGATGCTTAATAGTGCATTGGTTAACTTTAGCGCAAAACAAACAGCAAGGCACATTGTGATAAGGGCCTAGGCAAGGAATACAGTACAAATGAAAATCCTTATGAGGTATTAGCTTCACACAAGTAATACAATTAACTTTTACTGACATCAGTAAGGAGCAAGAAAAAACAGTTTCCCAACGGGGTACTTGCCTTTAGTTTGAAGACTTCGGTTCTGAAGCTCTAAAACGAAAATTTCAGGAGTCTACCAGCACTTGCGACCTTTTTCGGGCAGCACAAGGCAAGAAAGTGATGAAAATGGCATCTGCTGTATGTTTTATACCCTTGATGACCTGACTTCATGGAAGAGGAGACAGCAATCGACGCAGGACCAAAGACTTTTCAGGCCAACTGAGGGCAACCTGCCAGCAGATCACCCAAATGTAATGACTGCAACAGTGAAACAACGAAGAACATTTACACTCATCATGCTAAAATTTTCTATGCTAAACAGCTTTACAATTCATTCCACTGTTCAACCCATGTACATTATATGCATTAAATATTTGCCATTTTAATTCTCTTAATTCAGTTCCCCCATCACCATTAAAATCACAGGGCACACAATCAATAACCATGAAGTGAAATTGTTCACAATTTTTGCATACCAAACTGTGCTTAAACAATGCATTGTCAATACTTTTGCTTCTAACAACATGCAAGAGTCAATACATTCTTCCGAAATGTCTATTGGTCTTAATATAAAAATGTACATGCAGAACACCTAGCCAAATGCACCAACTTCGCTCATACTATGGCCCTCTTTCTTCATTGGATTACTACAATTGTCACTTTGGTGGAATTTAATATATGGCATTATATAAAATTGACATGATTAAAAAAAGTTTTATTCTGAAGGTGGCCTTTATGAAATGGCCAAAGTGCTTAATCCTTGAATCCATATGGAACTACATATTTTGTATTACTGTCAGCTTGGTTTTCCATCATATAGCGTTTACAAAACTGACTTGCAAGAATCAAAAATGTGGTAAGTGACCAAGTAGGGTCACAGGGGAGTAGAAAAGGAAACCCAGACAGAGGAACAGTGTTTTCCCTCATTCATTCTTAAAATGTGAATAACCATGGGTCTGAACAAGGAACAAAAAAAAAAAAAAAAAATATATATATATATATATATATATATATATATATATATATATATATATATATATAAAAAATAGCTTTAGCTCTAGGTGACACTGATCTTCACTATGGGAGGAAAAAAAATGACACCCTGTTGAATTTTCTAGTAATTTATTAGTCAAGTGGGTAAGCTGGACAAGTGCTCTTGTTCAATAGAACTTCGTACAGCTTCCTAGGAATAGGTTCAGTTGTCTGGTTCCTTTCAAGCCCTCCAGGACACCAGATCTGAGGCTTCTGGAGGGGGAACCAACCATGCCAACTGCCTCCAGAAAAAGACTCCTCCAGATAGGGAGCTTTGGTGGTCCAGCCCCTGCACTGGCTAATCAGCTCCAATAAGCCACCAAGAGGCATTGCACAGAAACTTTGGAATCCTCCCCCCTCCTAGAGATAAATATCTTTAGTGAGCAACTCCTCTGGAGAACTAAGGGCTTCCGCTTGCACTTCCTATTCCCCAAAATCTCCAGCTCAGATAAAGCTGAAAAGGGGGGAGGGTAGGACAGCCCCACCAAAGATCCAGCCTGGAAGTCGATCGATGCACTCTGTCCAGAGCAGCCCGATGACTGTTCTGAGAAACAGATGAAAGACTGGGAAAGGGTGCCAACTGGAGGCAAACTCTTTCATGGGGTGAGGATGTTCTCTTCTAATTTTAAAGCCAAAGCTGAAGTGGGCTTCTTGGATCCAAAGATCACGAAACCAGAGGGTTTTGAAGACAACCCCAAAGGGGTAGTGGCTGGACTAGATGTCAAGATCATAGAGCTACCTGAAGCTCCGAGAAGGAGCGACAATCCCATAGAAGGGCCTGTGCACTCCAACACTGAAACTCCACCCTCAAACACCATAGCTCTAATGTGCTGATCATCACGAGCAAGTCAAGAGTTGAGGCCAACAAGGAACAGGATGGGTCCTAAGACTGCCAGGCTGGATACAAGCTGGAAAGTGGAAACTGGCTTATTAAAACCTCTCTGATCTGAAGAGGCAGAGGGAAGAAGTCCAAAAGATGTATCCTAAAGCTCTGGAGTCAGACCTGAGGAACTGAGCTCCAATTGCATCTGTACCTGCAAAAAGGACCTTTTCAGATGCTCCAGATCGGATTTGATTCTGCCCATTGACCTCAACAACCAGACAGATGAGGCCACCAAGGACAGCTTTCAGGTTGGAGAAGAGGACCCCATTGTGCCAGATACAAGCCAGGGAAGCTCAGAATGGAGATGGGAAGACTCCAGTGAGTAAGGAGTATGTCCTGCCCAAAAGAGCTCCTTTTACAAAAAAAAAGGCTGGGAATGCTCACAGCTATGAGATGTTGTAGCTAGAGTCAGTACCTATGTATTCAGGGAGGCCAAAAGACGAGGGTCCTTCAGACACAGGGAAGCCTACAGAGCCATTCCCATGGTGGAGGCAGAGAAGACCTCCCACACTACTACCTGGAGTAGTGTGACCAAGGCTTCTCATGTCCAGTCTTGGGATTTGGGGGAAGAAGCCTTTAAAAGTAGAAAAATGTCAATCTGGACAGCGAAAGCTCTTTTAAACAGGAGGTTAGTTTTGCTCTCATTAAGAGCACAACAGTCAACGCTCACACAGGTCGAGCAACCAGAGTCTAAATGCTATGTGCCAATGCAATAAACACTTTAACTGTGCATCCTGTGTGGGCAGTCTGGCCCACAGGCAATGCAATTCTTAAATCCTGTGTCCATCCTACTACAAAAACACATCAGAAAAAGGAGACAAAAAAAGAAAATAAATGGCAGGAAGGCTACAGTGAAAAAAGGGATCTAGCTTCCCAACTCTACCTAAAAATCTAAATACAACTATAAGACTGAGAACCAAAGGGGTAATGGAATAGAGATATCACCATCCCCCACAAGATTCTCAAAACATCACACAGACCCAAGCTGAAGACCATGAATAATGGCAAACTAGAAAAGGGGAGTTGAGGAAGGAGAAAGGAGTTATGGGTAACGGAGGGGGAGCCAAAACAGGCTAAAAGGCTTTTGAAGGGTGGGGGGGGTCAAATTAGCCAGTGTTGGGACCCAAAGTCCCACAGGTTGAAAGCAGATGGAGCAAACATCGGATTTGTAGCTAAAACATCTATTTTTACGTATTGTGAAAGTAACGCATGAGCCCTGTGAAAACTGGGAAAAATGTGAAGGCTGCCAGCCTAGCCAGATTATCTGACATTTGTAAATATGAATGTTAAACTACAGACTTTTCTTAATTGAAAGAAAATACTGTGAAACGTTGAAATACAGGCTTGTTTTCTTAAATGAAAGAATATGCTGTGAAATGTGGAACTAAAAATAAAACGTGACAACAGTGGACTCTGCTGTAAAGAAAGCTAAGACAAGCATTTCATGTCCGTCCTCTTGAAGTTAAAATTACTTCATGTCTGTCCTTTGGAGTTAAAGATTCGGAGTCATTCTGTCTGGGATAGCACATTCTAGTGTTTTAACCAAGAGTTCGATTGATGGAAATAAAAATACATTTGCATGTTTAAATCTCTGGTTTCTGCCTAGGTGTAAAAGTAGAAGCAGTTTGTTTGCCTGAGAATCCCAAGAAGTTGTGAAGAATGATGTAATGTTTTTCAGAACTGCAATTTTAATTTAAACCGAGAACCAGAGATTAAGCATTTTTGTCTTGACCATCCAACTCTCAACTCTGTCTTGCTCATATGCAAGTTATTAGACTTTTCTTTTAGAAATAGCTAGGAACAAGAAAGATTAGACCAAGTTTTTCTGTGATGTCAGAATTGCACTTTTTCTGTGATGTCAGAATTGCACTACGGAATTATTGTAAGTATTTCTCTGATCTCTGAACACTTGACTAGCACTGTGTAGTAAGTAGTATTGTCTTGTGTTAAATATTTTAAAACCTTTCAACTGTGGCTGTGTACAGATAATTTAAGCTCTAGGAGTACATCGCATGTATATAAGGATCCTGTACCAAGTCACTAATACGCCTTAACTGTTTATATTCATACCAACAATTGGATAATATTGCACAGTAATAATTGAACACCCTTTTAAGGGCCTTTGAGTAGCTGATTAGCGGCAGGATTTCTACCGTATACTCTGGGTAAAAGGGGCACAGCTGGCAATCTTGTGCCAGCCTTCCCAAGGAGTGTGTGGTTGTATAAACCCTTCTCAGTGTGTGCTACTTGGGCAGGGACAAAGGAGAGAGCGAAAGGAAGCAACCAGCCTCAGACTGACTGATCTGTGTGCTCTTAAGGGAGAATGCACTTTACTGAGTGTATTTATCATTCCCTCATATACGAGACACCCTCTCTGGTGTTAGTGGTGAGGATTGAGGCTCCTTGATTGCCGCCCCCCCCCCCCCATGTACCCATCAATAAATTTTCCCATCCTTATTAAAAAGGGTAGGACTGGAATTAAGTGCTTAACAGCAGAGCTATCAACTAAGGGTATTGCTGCTAGGTCAAGTTTGTGAACAGTGCATAACATTTTTAAGACTAAGGAACTTTATACATACTACCTGCCTTTTCATGGACAGATGGCAGACTATCGGAACAACTGAGGGAAATAAGACATCTTCTAAAGTAGACAGGAGGAATGGGTGTGGATTAAGGAAAATACTTCTTTAACTACTCAGTAATTTTGGTTTTAAAGGATTGAGAAACCTCAATGTTCTCCCACTGAAAACAATGGGACATTCCAGCAATGGTCTCAGAGAAAGAACCCGCAACAGTGACAATAAGAGCAAGCACGTCAAATATGAATCATTAATGTGAGGACATCTTGAATCTCTGCATCTTCCTGTTCAGATTCAGAATCTTGGGTTACTAAAGGAAAGTGGGAATCTTTTTTGTTTGTTTTACTGGAAACTATACAAGGATTAATAGCCTGAATCAAACCTTGTGCCAGTACCAGTAAATTACTCCTAAAGAAATTTTAGGGAGTAGGTACATGCCCATTTTTTTTGACAATTAAAATGGGGCCGTGTTACTAATGGCAGTCACAAGGATAGGCACAGCATTCTGACACAAAGGACATCTTCCCCATTTCTTTTCCCAGGGCAGACAAGTGGTTCGCCCTTGCTCACAAAGCAAACTCCAACAGCCAGAAGACTAGGCTAACCCCAGTCCACAGTGGCCGTAGTTGCTACACCAGAGGGATCTGGGGTAAAAAAAAAAAAAAAAGTGTCCTGAGATACAACTAATGGCCATAGCAGAGTCCCACACCTGTGGTTTAAGCAAATTTCTATGCTTCTGTGGTAAAGTCTGTTTGCTTAACTTTTTCTTTGTGGCTGGAAGGACAAACCATGGGAGTGAATCTCTTAGAGTCAAGCTTACAATGGTGCCTTTATTCTTAGGAAAGCAAGCAACAATGTTAAAACTGTCTATTTCTGTAAAACACATATGATAAAGCACTACACACATGATAAAGCACTACACGTTGTGGCAGCCCCACAATCTTATAAAAACCCCCCTGCACAAAAATAACTTTTTTCCTCCAAAGGAAACTTATCTGCCTAGCTATGCCAAGCACAAGCTTGCCATTCATCTCCAAAAAGCGTCAGAATATAGTGCACTCTCTGGGGACAGTAAAAGCTCTGAAGGGCTTTACACCCAAAGTTGTCTTTTGCACAGCTCAGGTTGAGCTACTGGATAGTGGAAGGTGCCCTGAAGCTTTGGAAAATGGCAGACTGTTGTAGCCTAGGCAGGCTGCAACTCTTATAGCCAAGGCTGCTTACAGCATTGATCAATAAAGAACATTGCAGAGTACTCAAAGCCAGTGGCCAAATTAATACAACTTGAGTGAAAAGCTTCCCAAAAGACAAAATGCCTTAACACATGAAAAATAGAGCCCAATGATTTTTTTTTTAAGACAACTAGCATTCTGGTGCATTAATACTGAAGCACAAAGCCAAAGCTCTGTGAAGCATGAGCACTCTGGTGCCCTATTGGGATACTAGATGGAGTCATGGCAGCCTGGGGAAATTACACTTACAGAAACTTAATTCACTTATTTCAGTTATGCCCTATTTGAAGCTCAGAGCAGAATTATTGTAACTTTTAATAAGGAGGTTTATAGGAATAGGTATATTTGATATATCCTAGAAATTGCACATAATATTGTGAAAGAAACAAAACTTGTTTTGCATTTAAGCAGTATTTTTAAATATTTATTATATTCCTAGTGTGTTTCTTATTTATATACATATTTTTTATGTGCAAATACTAATGAATGATATTTTATTGTGTTTTATATTGTTTTTAACAAAATTATGGTTAAACTATGTTTATATAAACATTTTACTAAGGTTTAACAGATATATCCATGCTTAAACATTTCATGTTTTGGCAGTTTAGAAGTTTATTCATTTCCTTATGATTCAAAGAGTAATTAATCAATTATTCTATTATCTTATTACCTGTTGTGCATACAACACTTGGATAGGTTTGTTTGAATTGTATTCTGAGGAAGTTGCATGGGCAACGAAAACGTTTGTTGAGAGGCGTTAAATAAACTTTCCTTGTGCAGTCCGTTTTGGATCTTATTGCTATATTCAGTGTTTTACAGAGCCTTATAGTGTGTTGGTACACTCCTTGAGGTAGTCTCCTGCTGGTTTGCTGCCTTTTTGGAGGTTTGGTTTATTTTGCAGCGGTTGCTACATTTTTGTACACTTACAGAAACGTCACAACACCTGCCATCTTAAGTGGTGTTAAACAACGGATATTCTCGACAGTAGATTCACTCAGTTTAATATTTTATCCAAGTTACAGTTGTATGCATGCCAAGCATCTCCAGTCACTCAACACATGCAAGGCAGAAAACTAATCAGTTTTGTCAGAAAGTCACAGGACAGACTCACTCAAAACAGAGTAAAAACACCTACAGGCAACTTGAACATTAAATGAAGTCTCAACAGGTGGGTGGAATCTGCTTTCCCTACAGGGGGAGGGGGATAAGCCACAGGAAGATAAAGTAGTCACCAGTGAGACTGCACATAAAGAACCAAACTAATGAAGTACTACAAAATATGAACAAGTGTGTTGCACATCCACTGCAACAAATACTCCATATCCAAATGTGACATTAGATAAGAAAATCTGATCTCAAAAACTGCAATATTTAACCTTACCTGCACCGTACAACAACCTGGATATTCTTGCCTTTATCATCCTTTTTGAGTACTGAAGTATTCTGGTTAGACATGCTGATTGTATGCACCCTGCATAAAATTAAAAGGATGGGGGGATTAAAATGAGAGAGAGAAGCTGATGGTGCTAAGTAGCTGTTATCAAGCAAATCGCATTTAAACATTTACGACATGCATACAAATTTGTATTTAACTACACAATTTTCACTTCATTAAATGGAAAACGTCACCTATCAGAGTTTGCAAACCTCACACATTTCCAAAGAGCAATGTTTGTCACGTCATTTATGGAACTAGCATGAGTGATTGTTCTCATGTGGTTATATACCAAAAAAATTATGGAGAACAAGAATGAAAATCACCTCCCAAAAAAAGAACTACGGACCAGCAAAATACTAACTTTTATAATTTATTTTTACTTATTTTACATTTTTTGACCAGGATAGTCCAACTGTATTTATGTCTTTTCAGTAAAGTCCCGGGGAGATGAGCTCCAAGAGATTACTAGACTAACATACAGGTACTACTTGTCATACAGTACTACAAATTTTCAACAGTTCAGGAATCTTCACAGTTTATACAAAAAACGTCACAAGCATTAGACAAGATATTTTAGACTTTATGTACAAGACTTGTTAGTAACTAGGAAGCAATTGTTATACAAATACATACATCAAAATTTCAAAAGTTCAGCAATGTTCACAGTTTAAAAAATACTTGCCTGCCTTGGGTAGGATGCTTTAGAATTCTATGCAGAAGAATTTAACTAGGTATTTTAAATTATCTGTTAAGTTAAGACATGTTTTGCCAATGATAGCCCTTGATCTAAAAAGAGAGAGCAGGAATTAGGTCTTAAGAGAGGGTATTTGGGATATAGTATGAGATTAGTCTGGATTTGTACAGCGACATAACCAATGGGTTTTAAGATAGTTTCAGACTGTGTTTAAAAGTGTAACTGAAGACAGTGATGCAAGTTCATGGGTTAGTTGGTTCCAATACTTTCCAACTGCATTGGAGAACAGAGCATCTCCTGCCATTATTAGATTTACATGTTGATACTAGTAGTTTATTAGATGGGAGCATGAAGTTGAAAGGTTCTTATATTGGGTAATGAGACTAGCAACTATTGGTAGGTTGAAAAAGGGTTTTGTGCACAACGGCGAGTTGTTTAAAGTGAATCTGATTCAGAAGCTCTAACCAGCCTAATTGTTTCAGGTTATGGCAGTGATGGGTCGTAAAGGAGGAAGCAGTAGCAAATCTGGCAATGCTATTTTAAGCGTTGGCTAGCTTAAGGCTATTTTTTTGACAAGTTAGTATACACGGAAGAAGCAGAGAAGTGTGGAGATAAGGTGGGAATAGGCAATAGTGGTTCTGGCTACTGGGGAGAGAAAGTGTTATATCCCATAGAAGCCTAGTTTCCTGTTGACAGTTTTTATGGTATTGCTGATATGGGTTTCAAAGTTCAGGTCATCAATGGTTACCCCTAGAAGTTCAGTTGTTGGATAGGGAGATACGAGTGTACCATTATTGGATAAGACTGAAGTTCATTGGGAGTGATTTACAGGTAGGACTGAAGATTGTTTTTGAGAGTTCAAGAGAGGGCAGCGTTGTAGAAACCAATTTTCTGTTTTATTGAACATTTTCTGAGGTAAAGTCTGTAGTTGGGATTGAGATTTAGCTGAGCAGATTGTAGAGTCATCTGCATATTGTACACAGTTCTAGCATAGCTAGGTTGAAGTCATTGATAAATAATTGGGGAAAAAAAGGGAGCCCAATATAGAGCCCTAAGTAACACCTAGGGTAACTGGGAGATGGGATGAGAGGTTGTGCCATAGCACTACCCGTCTATTATCAAGGTAGGACTGGAACCATTTTATACTCTGTCCAAAGAGAAGGATTTTAGAATATTGAGAAGTGGTGGGTGACCATGTCAAATACTTTTGAAAGGTCGATGAAAAGTGCTGGAGAGAAGATTACATTTATTTATGCTGGAGAGAAGATTACATTTATTTATGCTGCCAGTGAAGGATAGGAGTGCAGTTGTACTGTGGAAAGGCCTGAAGCCATGTTCAGATTTGGCCAGTAAATTGTTCTGGAGTATGTGGTCTAGTAACTGCCTGTGGATGCACTTTTCCATTATTTTAGCTAATCAATTAAGTAGTGCTATGGGACGATAGAATATTCTCTGGAGTTTCCACCCTTGTGTAGAGGGACAATGTAGGAGATTTTCCAGATGGTGGGAATAGTGCTTTCTTGCATGGTTCTATTTATCAGCAATGATACAGGATAAGCTATGACTGGCTGCCTTTTGCAGGTATTCAGCAGGTAGCTGGTCAGCTGAGGGGGCAAGTAGGTTTTAGTTTACTTAAGAGGTTGCAGATGAGGGAAGTTGGGACAGGTTGAAGGTTTAGAGTTGGGAGAGAGTTAGTACCACTGGTTGGAAGGGCAGAGTTATCGGCTGTTAGTTGATTATCAAGTGTTTGGATGGTCTCAGTGAAGGTATTAAAAGCATTAGGAGTTTGCTTTGCATTGTTGGAATTTGATCCTATAGGGGGTGGTGTTGCAGATAAACCTGGTTGAAGTATTCTGTTTATGCTAGCCCAGAACTTTTGTGGATTATTTTGGTCGTTGTGTTGGAGGTGGAAGTAAAAGCTTTTTTATCTTAGAGTATAGCTTTTAGTCTCGTTTCTTTTTTGCCTGAACTGTTATTGGTCTATGGGGTTTTTAGTTCCATATAGTGCCCAAACTTTCTCTGTTGAATTTTCTGCCTGGCTTTGTTTGTAAGCCATGGGGCAGGTTTAGATTTAATTTTGATGAACAAATTTAATCTAATAGATAGCTGGAAAAAAAAAAAAAAAAAAAAAAAAAAAGAGACATCTAAGCAGCAACCATTAAAAGTTCCTTCACAAAATTACAGCAAGGCATTCAGAAAGACTTATCCAACTTCTCACTGCAGCTTATAGGAGTAGCAGGCATGTACCAGACAACCAAATAAAAAGTACCACACTGAAAGAGGCATATACACCATCACAGGTCTCAACTGAATTCACTTCAGCACTTATTAGCAAGACAACTGAAGCATGTCCAAACTTACTGAAATTTAAGGAAAGACCATCACTGAACCTTCATAACCCTGAAAGACCATTTCATCAGAAATGCCCTTCGAACCCCCACACTCCTGATAATTATATATGCCAACTCAGAGATTGCACTATAGCAGGAAAGGGTAAATTTCCCAATCCCTACCATAATGCAAGCTCAGGAAGAACAGTTCTAACAACATGTTGGACAAAACGCAGCTTGAAGCTGCATCTAAGGCTTTTAAGCATCGCTATAGCCATAATGGAGAAGCCAAGGAGCTGCAACATTTGTCTAAACAAAAGCTATAACAATTAAGAAAATGTTCATTCATCTGACCATTATCCTCTTCAAGCTGATAATTTGTACCTTACTCCTGATGTCTTTAAATCTAAATCAGTCTGTCGATGCCCAAGGAGCAATTTCCTTTATTCACTTTAGATCGCGGTGAAAACAAACCGGTTCAAAACAAACCGGTTCAAGAGATAGTAGTCTTCACTACGTCTGCATGAAAATAACCCCACAGGACCTTCCAGTACACCATTTTGACATTAGCAGCCAATATAAATGAAATTTTTCCAAAGGAAAAAGAAAAAAAAAAAAATTCCCAGTTCCAACTATACGCTGGTAAATATGCTAAATAAAGTGTATTTGTGCCATTCTGCAACAAGTAAGGATGTTAAGAAATACAAGAGTACTGAAGCTTGCCATCTCCACAAAGCAACACAAAAAAATCTATACAGTAATACTGAACATGAGAAACCTTAGATAGTTAAAGGCTTGTTGGTATAAAAATATGGTGACCAGTCAAATGGACAACTACAGTTTCTGTACACCACCTTGAAAACAAGAGAAACGAAGGTACAAGTAAGCACAGTGTGAGAACACAGACCATCAGATTTGTAGGCATACCACATAAGCTAAAAGATATAAACTGCTAAATGTTTGTAAAGTTGGCCCCTGGAATGTCAAAAGGTATAAAACCCTGACTAGTCAGGGCAACTAGAGTACAGGATTAGGTGCTTAACAGCACAGACAGGAAAAGTATGGGCATGCAAACCAAGACGCACGCAAGAGCAAATTCTTAGTCAAGGCTGGGGAGCCTATTTAATTGCCTCATACAGGTGACTGGGGCAGTACTGCTGACACCTCCTTGCAGAAGTGTCAAAACGGATGCACCACTGAATATCTTAATCAGTAAGTAGACTGACTCACCTCACTGGACATTAATGCCTCCTTTACTGTGCAAGTCTGTGAAAAATGCAGAACATTTTTGGTGGGGTAGATTAAAGCAGGATCTTTACTCAATATCAACGAGAAGAAAATAGTAGTTTACCCATTATGGAACACTGCATGTTGTCAGTCTTTCTACTGTGGAGAAAAAACCTCTGTGCAGAAATTAACACTTCCAGAATAAAGAGGGGGTCAGCTTTTGACCCAAAAACTCAGGCGAAGTAGCAAGTCATAGGATAGCATCAATGCAGCCACCGCATTCCTTTCCACTATTTCAAAGGACGGAGCAGAAAACAGAACATTTAAATAGCTATCTCATGTGAAGGATTACCAAAGGAATACAGAATCCATTACATATAGGCTTTCAAATAGTGAAAAGTGGACATGCAACAAACCCCAGTAAATCATAATAGGTTGCTAGTCAAAAGTAAATGTTCCATTTCACTGGAAGAGCTACAAGCTTTTACAGCCTAAAAAAAGAGGCTGTAATCATATGGTCATATTTGCCAGTTCGAAAAGACATGGGGTAGTACAAAAGTAGGAAGTATTTTTTTATTGGTGGAGGACAAAGAATTTCCCCGTAAAAAAATCAACTTGATCAAATTGGGGCAGTGTACACACCCTGTGACATTGAAGACTGCTGGAGTACTTGCGTACCAGGAAAAATACTTATATAAAATTGGTAAGCTAAAAAATACCAGAAGGAATTCCAGGAAACCAAGGATTAATCTCTCAAAGTAAACAGAAGCACAACTTGATAAAAGGAAGGATTTTAAAAGAAAACAGAATGCTGAAGGGAGAAGTCCAGTACAGTTGTGTACACTTACCATAAAAGGTAAATGTTATTGTATTCACTGTTGCAGTCATCACATTTGGATTATCTGCTTGCAGGTAGCCCTCTGCCAGCCTGAAGGTCAGAGTATTTTATCCCTGCATCAGATGCTGTCGCTTCTTCCATGACATCAGGTTGTCAGGGGTATAAAACATGCAGCAGACACCATTATATCAGTTTTTCTTGACCGAGATATCAGGTGCTCCCACAATGGGAAGCAATTATATGTTATGGTACACTTCCACCAAAAAGCAAATGTAAATACACCAAACAAGAAGGAAAGGTAGAGCCAACAGAAGTCAGGGGGCTAGAGGGTGGGTAACCAGGACTGCAACAGTAAATACACCAACATCTACATTTACGGCAAGTGTACTCAACTTTACTACGTTCTGCCGTGTTTCACTGTTGCAATCACCACAATAGGGATGATTCCCAAAGCTAAGGAAGGAAGGAGGAAGTTAGAGAGCATTAGTGCCAACTATTAAGCCCTGCAACACTGCAGTGGCAAAACCACCTCTGAATTTACAAAAAATAGGCATGGGGTAATGCTTGAAGGTATGTGCAGATCTCCCAGTAGCAGCTTCTAGGATACCCCTAGTAGGGGACTCCTCTGAGAAAAGCTGTAGTGATAGATGCAGCCCTGGTGGAATGTGATCTTATCCACTGGGGTAGCTTTTCCATGGTGCTTGTAGCAGAAATTAATGCAATGGGCTATCCATTTAGAAATGGGTTTGCTTTGAAATGGCCTTCCCCTTTGCCCCTGGAGTTAAGACAACTAGTAGCTGTTCAGATTTTGAGGTGCATAGTCCTGTCCCAAGTAAAACCTAAGTTGTCCGTGCACGTCCAGAGAGTGCAGTAATCGTTTTGGGGATTAGGGAACAAAAGTAGGCAAATAGACTGATTTAGGGCCACACTAAACACCACCTTGGGCATAAAGGAAAGTTTGGCCCGGAGGGAAACCCTGTCTGCATGACTATAATTGAGAGCTACACTGCCATGAGGGCCTGTAATTCAGGCACTCTTCTTGCTGAAGAAATGTCTAGAAGGCAGGCTGTTTTCCAAGAAATTAATTTCAACTCTGCAGTTGCAGATGACTGAAAGGGAGCGAGTGTGAGATTTTCCAATACAAATTTAAGGTCCCAGGATGCAGTAGGGGATCTTCTGGTGCAATCAATATTGTCATTGGCTTGTCCTGTTAGACCTTTTGCAGAACCTTCGAGAGGAGAGGCAGAAGGGGAAGGCATAAAACAGAGTCTTTCCCAAGTAAAGGACAGGACATGCACTTTCCAAGCTTGACTGTGGGAAGTGCTTGTGCAGAATTTGTCCAACTGGTAGTGCTAAGGGTGGCAAACAGGTCTACCTCTGAAGTTACCCATTTGTTCAAGAGGTTGAATATTTTTGGTTCCAGTTTCCATTTGTGCATGTCCATGAGATTTCTGCTTAGGTCATCTGCCAGTGAATTTAGCTTGCTTGGCAGAAATTGAGCTTTTAGGTGCACTTGGTAGCTCAAGGCAGTGTTCCACAGAGCCATGGCTAGTCTGCAGAGAGGGTACGAGTGGGTTCCCCCCTGCTTGTTTATGTACCACATAGCTGTGGTGTTGTCAGTCTTTACAAATAAATTGCCCTGGAAGAATGTGGTCTTTGACAACTGTCAGGGAATTCTGTACAGCTAACATTCCTTTTTGGTTGACACGCAGGTGCATCTGTCAGTTTACATTTGCCCTGAAGGCACTGCCCTGCCAAGTGAGGCCCCCCCCCCATGCTTAGTCTGATGCATCTGTTGGTGTTTGGGCAGCAGGGGTAGACTGAAAGGGAGACCCTTGATGTGGTAGCACACCTCTGACCAAAGGAACTGTCTTTTATACAAGGAATGATAAGAATCATTGATTCCAGGTCCTGCGAATGTTGACAGCATAGGTTTTTTAAATACCATTGTAGTTTCCTCGTATGCAGTCTGGCATATGAATTAGAACGCAAGAGGCCATGAACCCCAGGGCTTGCAGAATTTTCTTTGCAGATAGCTGGGTCTTTGTCTCCAATAGTTTGAAGTAGCAAGTCAAATAAAAAATTGTTTCTCTGTAGTGAGCAAAGCCAACTGGGAAGTTGTGTTCAAGCTTGCTCCCAGGAATACAATCTGTTGTCAGGGTACTGGATGAGATTTTTTGTTTATGGTGTACCCCATTGGAAGTTAGGAGTTTCTTTACAAGTGCCAGATGTTTTAATAGCAAGTTCTGGCTTTATGCCTGAAATAATTGTTCAAGTAAGGGTGTATTTGAATATTTCTCTGCCTGCAAAAATGCAATGGCTGGTGCTAGACACTGAATAACCTGGGTTCAGTAGATGAGCCAAAGGAAAGTGCAGAGAACTGATACTACATGGAGCCTGCCCTGAAGTGTAGGTATTTCCTGCAAGATGCCCTTATTAGAATGTGCAGGTAAGCTTCCTTTAATCTAAGGTTGCCAACCAGGCATCTTTGCCTAGCATAGGATGCAGCTGTTGAAGTGTTGGCATTTTAAAATTTGGGATTACCAGAAAGGTGTTTAGAATAGAGAGATCCAGGATAGGACGCCATGAGCTGTCTTTTCTGGGTACCAGGAAAGTCTAATAAAAACCTGGTCCCCTTTCTTCTGCTGGGACAGGTTGAAGAGCCCTGATACTTGGAGAGAGAACCTGATGTTGGGCCTCCACCCACTGATTTGCGGGTAGGTCTGGCCAACCATTTGGGGTTGGTAGGGTGTGGAAGTGGAATCTGTATCCTTGGTAAAACTATTCAAACCCATTTGTCCTGGATAAGGAGTTCAGTTTTTTGCATGCAAGGCGAGCTTTCCTCCTAAGGGAGCAAGCAGTCGAGCAGGGCTTGGAAGAGTTAAGGTTAAGTCACGGTGCCATTTTTTTGTAGGGAGGGTGGCTTACTACTCCTTGCTTTGGAAGTGGGAGCCCCCCCCACTGCTTAGGCCTGTGAGTAGCCAGGGACTAACCTAGGTGGTCTGCTGTTCCTGGGTTTGGACTGAAAGCCTGGAAGCGACTGTAAAGGACCAATTCTTTGAAGGCCAATGCATACTAAAATCTGGGAGGCTGTACTTTTAGGAAATCTTAACAGTTTGCATAGATTTAGCCTTTTCCTCCATCCTTTTGAGGACTTCTGCTTTGTTTAGAAACAGCCAGTCTTGGTTTAAGGGAGCATCCAGTAATTTAGCTTTAACTGGATCTGGCAAGTTTTGCTCCTTAAGCCAAGCATGCCTTCCAAGTACAGACCCAGTGACAGCTGCTCTGCAAGATGCTTCTAAAAACAAAAAAAAAAAAAAGTCAACCACATTTGCAAAGTGTGTTTACCAACTTGTTCTGCAGAACATATTAAATCCTGTAATTCTTTATGGTCAGCAGTCAGGAATAATCATTTTCTGTTTAAGCTGTCACATAATATGCTGTTGGTACTGGCAATTTAAAGCCCCAATAGAAAAAGTAGCAGAAGTGTATACCTTCTTACCTCCATCTGTCCAAGGCTCTAGAAACTATCAGAAGAGGTAGATTTTAGGCAGAAGTAGCCTTAATGCCTTTTGGACCTTGGGAAATGGTCGCTGGATCCGCAGTAGGATTCTTGAAGAGGAATTTGAGAGTCAGGTACTCTAATATCCATCAGGTTTTCTGGGGAAAGGCTAGATTCCAAGAAAGCATCATCTACAATGTTCAGAACAGGAGGGATAGCTAAAGGTCTGTGCTGCAAAAGGAGTAAGAATTCCCTAAGCTTCTTTTTGGATCAGAGTAATCCTGGCTTCCCCAGTGGAAATGCTCCATAAGAGTGTGCAAGGTTTCACCACAAGAAACATCTTCTTGAGGGGAAGCAGAGGGAATGGAATCCTCTGCATCAGAATTCTCAGAAGTAGGTAAATGCAAATCCTGGTAAATCAGAAGGAAAATCAGTTTTAGGTCTCAGATGGGGAAGGCTGGCTTCCCCTAATTAATATAATAAGGTCTTCAGCCATTCTAAGCATTTTTTTTTTAGGCATATGGGCCTGAGCATGCAGTTTGGACATCTGTTGGAGGCATGGTAAGAGTTTTAGGCCTAGATGAAGAAGATGGTGGTTTAAAATCCACGTCTGTAGGCCTGAAAACACCCTCAGAAGCCGGTGCCAGCACAACAGCTCCGGACCCATCCTAGGTAGACATCTGCAGGTTCCATAGTCGAAGCATCTCGCGGCATACCGGACTCTGAATGGGTCTCAGTAGAGGCCTGCAAATCTGAAGTAGTGGGTATCAGGGGCTGCAAATGCAGAGTACCGGCAGACTAGCGACTAGCTTAACAGAAGAGAGTCAGCTGTTTTGGACCTATGCGGTCAGTCTTTACCCTTACATTTCTTTCAGAAGATAGTTAGTCTGAGGGCTTAAAGCCATTTCAGAGTACGGATTCAGAATACCAAAATAATTTGCTGCAAAGATAGCCAGACAAATAGTTCAGGGGTTGAACAAGGCACAAAACAGTGAGGGATGTGGTTGTCTGGGCCTAAGCAGGGAATGAAGTACGAATGAAAATCTGAGCCATTTGCTTTCCACAGGCAAGACCATTGTTAACTTTTACGGACATCGGTTGGAGCAAGAAAAGAGTTCAGAACCAAAGTGTTCAAAAAGATAAGTTATATATTCACCAGTGTTCCATGTTGGTAGTCCAACTCACCATTTTTACATATGGGTTCGGAGACTATCCTCTGGTCCGACTCGGCAGATTTTCAAGCTCGAAGACTTCTGGTTGGCTTGAGGCTAAGCAGCTATCCCATGGTGCATCAGAGCAATCCCCAGATCTTGTTTGCTGCTCGCTACAGAGAAAAAAAAAAAACAAGTACACACTAAACAAACCAATACTAAAGGGTCGCCAACCAAGAAATTTAAAGTATTACCTCCAGATCTTCCAGGATGGGGGCAGGAGGGCGGGTTGGTAAAAATGAAGGGTGAGATGGACTACCAACATGGAACGTTTTGGAGAGTACATAACTTCTTTATGTTAGTTAGTCCAATCTCACCATTTTTTTTTACATATGGGACAGCGACCCTAGCGCCCGTCATCTTAGAGACTGGTAAGCCCAATCTGGAATCGGAAAAAGAAACTGGTCCGACTTATGAAATTCTTTGGTCCGTTGCAAATAAAAATGTAACTGTCTGAACATCCAGCTGGTGGAAACAATATTCAGCTGCATTGCAATGATTGGGAAAGAAAACTAAGCTCAATGGACTGATTAATGTGACAGAACAAACTAAGGATTAATACACAAGGAAACAATGTCTTTATGAAAGACTAAATAAGGTGGCTTAGACAGGGCTTGTAGCTCAGATGCACATCTGGCTGATGCAATAGCTACTAAAAACAGTCTTCCAAGACAAATATTTTAAGGAAGGTAAGACTGTTCGGGGGGGGGGGGTTAATTTGGACAACAACAAATTTAAGTCCCAAGAAGCCACAGGTTCTTGTAAATGGTCTCAGTAAAGTGACTCCTCTCAAGAAAGTCTTGCATAACTTATGAGACATGAGGTTGACCTTTGGGGACCATAAATAAAAATGAGATTGCTGCAAATTGTACTTTTATGGTGGCCACGGCAGATCTCTGCTGAAAAAGCTCCAAAAGGAGCTCCAGAAACACAGGAACGGGAGCAGTGTAAGGATCCACTTATTTTCTGTGCCCAAATGGAGAACCTTTTCCATTTACTGTCATACAGCCTCCGATAGAGGGTTTATGTGAGGATAAAAGAATATGGGGCACTGATGACGAATCAAAGCCTGACTAGAAATGGAACTGGAGCAGCCAAGATGTCAATTTGAGGGTGTGGGTCAATAGATCTGGAACTAGTTCCAGAATCAAAGGATCATCCAGGAGAACAGGCTCAAGGAAGGGGAACCAGACCAAACTAGGCCAGTAAGGAGCAATGAGATCAGCTTGCTTCCCCGTTGACTGGGGATAAGAGGGAATGGAGAAAAGGCATATAGAAGTTCCATGGGCCAATTGTGGACCAAAGTCTCTGGGCGTTTCCCCCGGAGGGGGAATTAGGGAAAAATAACTGCTACACTTGGCACTGACTGGCAAAAAGGTCGCAGCAAGGTTCTCACCATTCTTGGAAAATCTGTTCTATTTCCAGTTTCAGAGACCACTCGTGAGGCAGGAAGATTGCCCGGCTTAGCTCGTCTGCTATCACGTTGGTTGTCTCCAGAACGTGCGTTGCCACCAGAAAGCGCTGGGAAGAAATCACCCATTCCCAAACTCGCATTGCCTCGACAGAGTGGGCAATATCTGGTACTGCCCTGTTTGTTGATTTACCACACAACCAACTTGTCAGATTGTATTGCAATCGTCACAGTAGGAAAAAGGTCCCGAAATGCTTGCAATGCCAGAAGCACCCCTTTCCTCTCCAGAATGTTGATATGCAGATGAGCCTCATGTTCTTGCCATGTGCCATGGACAGTCCTGCCAAGATAAATTCCCCCCCACTAGACCTGGGAAGCATCTGTGGTTAGTGGCAACAGGTAGGGCAGGCACAAAGGGAGCTCCCGTTGAATAAGTTGTTGGGGGCTATCCACCAACAAAAGGGCCTTTTTGCATGATTCAGTCAGCAGGATGAGGTGACTCAGCGGTAGATACTGGACTGACCACTGGGAGAACAGGAGCCACTGAAGGATTCTCATGTGCAACCTGGCTAAAAGGTATTAACAGAATGGTTGAGGCCATCGTTGCAAGAAGAAGAATCCATTTTGCTTTGACGTTCCGAAGCAGAACAAAACGCTGAACTTGAGATGAGGTTTTGTGCTCTTTTGGCGGGAAGACTGTCATATCCACTATAATCTACCTTTGCGCATATAAAAATCAGATTGCGAGGGCAGTAATGCAGATTTTTTCCCGGTTTATGGAGATCCCTAGTTGAGCACAAAGCTGAATAGTGGCATCCCTGTTTTGGAGGAGTAGATGCCTGGTGGGGGGTGTCAGGAGCCAGTCATCAAAATACAGAAACACCTGGAATCAGACGTCTCAGGTGAGCTGTCACTACTGCCATGCATTTGGTGAACAACCTGGGGGCTGTGGTGAGACCAAAGGGCAGAGCACGAAACTGATAATGGCTGGCTCCCAGCCGGAAGCACAGTTATCTCCTTAACACCTTGTCCATTTTTATATGGTAGGAGTCTTGGAGATCCAGAGAGGACATACAATAGTCTTTCCCTAACAATGGGAGTATCAACTGCAGTGTGACCATCTGAAACTTAGTCCTTTTTCACGGATTCGTTTAATCTGCTGAGGTCCAAAATTGGCCTACAGTCTCCAGTTCATTTTGGGACTAAAATGAACCTGGAGTAAGTTCTGGATCCTGTCTGGTTTGCTGGGACGGGCTGGATGACTCAGAGCAACTTGATCTCCACAGTTGCCCGATCCCTGTGATTGGATAGAACATCTGGGATCTTTTTGGGAACAAACAGTGGAAGGGAAAAGGGTATGCTATAGCCTCTGTTAACAACTCTTTGTATTCAGAAGCCTGGCTAAACATAACCCAAGACAAATGGATACAAAGAGATGCAACCCCTGACTGACCCCAGAGAAATGCAGTCAGGCCCCATATCAGGAGCACTGATAAGGCTGCCCAATAAAGGAATCACGGCCTTGCGGATCACCCCTGCCTCTAGGGCAACTTCTACCATTTTCTCATCCTCTGAAGGAGGATTCACTGTGTCCAGAAAGGCCCTCTGGGACTTTGAGCCACATTACCTCACCTTTGACCTTTGGGGTAAGGTAGAGGGGGAGACTGTAAAACAGACTCCCACAGCAGAGAAAGTCTTTCCTTCCTGCTCACACTGAGTGTTTTTCACCTTGGGACCAAACAAGGAGAAATCAAATGGGGCGTTGAAAATGGACTTAAAAGGCTCCGCATAATTACACAAGCGCATCCAGGAGTGGTGCCCAAGGGCAACTCCTGAACCAGCTGCTCTGCTCACTATCAGCCGCATGGAGGAATTTGCCACGTTTAGGGTAGACAACTGAGCAGCGATCCTATCAGGACTCCCTCAGGACAAGCACCCTGTATGGAATCTCCTAACTCCTTGAGAAGATCCCTCTGCAACCTCATGAAATGGGCAAGATAGTTCAGAGATGGAAGTGTGAAAGCCGCTGAACTAAATACACTCTTCCCAAATCTGCCCATCTGTCGAGACTCCTTGTTTGGCGGATGAACAAGGAAAGAAGTCTCTGCCAACTCCTTCGTGGCCGCCACCACCACCATGGCATCTACAAGAATGCCCTTGGACAAGAATTGTTTCAGGAGGAGCAGACAGGAACTTATTTGGTCTTCTAGGAACTGGCCCCACAGCATCGGGAGTATCCCACACCTTCCGATTAACCAGATACATTAGCTCGAAAGGTGGAGACACCCAAGAGGCAGAGGGTTGAGACCCGAAAGCCTTAAGGTACAAAGACTCATCAGAAGGGTTGACAGTGTGCCAGTCGCACCTCTGTTTAAGGATCTCCAGGATGTCCACAAAGGAGACAGAAGACTTAGGGGATCCCTCCGACTCAGAGGTCAGTGTCAGATATCAGAAACATCTTGGGAGTCAATATGCTTACTCTTGCATACCCTCTTCAGAGGAAGCTCCTCAAAAGGACCTTCTGGGGAGGCCCCGGAAGAGTGGGGGCCACCAGCCAGTGGCTCCCAAGACTGCTGGTCTCTCATCTCCGGAGAGAGTAGGTACAGAGACCCAAGTAGGAATCCTGGGGAGAAGTGTGCTTGTATCACTGGCAGGGACTGTAGATTTTGACAGCACACCACCTGAAAACCTGACTTCTCCGGCTCCGGAGACAAAGGATGGTGCCAGAACCCGAGCCATCAGCTCAAAGATAGATGGAGGGTCCAAGCTCACCTTGACAGAAGCACCGAGAGGAAGGCTCGGAACCAATCAATTCAAACCCTCCCCATCGGCGCCGACAGAAGAGCTTCAGTCCCTGCACACTAGAAAGAGCACAGCTTGTCAAGAGACACAAACTGCTCCAATGCAACAGCTAGGGGAGCCAGAACAGAGGGTTCTTCCATTGGTAACGAGCACTCTGGCTCCGAAAAGCCAACATGGCTAGGAGGAGGAATCACAGATGAGCAAAACTGGTACGAGTGGCTCCAGAGCCGATTGGGTCAGAGCCAACAAAAATTGAGGTAGAGCAGAGGACTTCAGGAGTCTCAGTACTACCCTCTCCACATCTTCTTCCGAAAGACTCCTAGAAGATAAAGTTGGGGATCTCAACCTAGCAGGCACTGGAGATTTGATCAGCAAGACCACCAGTAGAGAGTCTACAGACTGGTTCCGAGCAGAAGTCAACTATTTCCAAATGTTCAGCAGTCGGCACCAGAGCACCTGTGATGGACTAAACATGATGCTCTCCTTTCACTCCAAAGACTGAGGAAACATTGTGAATTTAGAAGGCGGCTCCGAAACACCAGCCAGTCCCAGAGAAGGCCTTTTTGAAACTTTTGATTTGGAGTCGGATCTTGACTTTGAAGACTTGGACAAAAGAAGCACATGAACCAGATAAGGCTTCCTCGAAGGTTGCCTTCAGAAGACCTGAGTATCTGCTTGTTCTCTCTCTCCTGCAACACTCTAGGAGAGAAAGCATGACAGAACAAACATTCCTGCAAATGGATGGCTCCCAAGCAGTGGACAGCACTGTGGCCATCCCATCAAAGACATTTTCTGGGAGCATTTCATGCCTTTTTTGAACCCAGAGGGTTTATGCTCCTTGCTATCCTTAGACATTGCAGACACGCAAGCAAAACCAGAGGAGAAGAGAGAAAGAACGAGAGTACTAGATCCTCTAAAACGGGACTAGCTTACAAGAGGACTAGGTCCTCCAAGTTAAACGGGCCTAGCCCTATGAAAGAACTGGGTCCAAGTCATACAGACCAAATATACAACACCACACACACGTTCAATAAAGCAGGGGGAGAAAAAAAAAAAAAAACACACAACTGCATTTGTAAACAGGACTTTAGCGGATCCCTGTCAAAGACCACCAGTTAACCAATTGTCAATCAATAGGAGCCCCTGTTGATTAAGAACAGCGAAACCGCCAAAACCAATGATCTAGGTAAAAAGCACAACTGCGTGTAACTACTGGTACACAGGATACTATTACTAAGGTCAAACAAGACCACAGGACAATTAAGGTAAATTACATACGTATGCATGCACACACACTTTCCAGTAAATGTGCAAAAACCAATTACACATCTGAACTAGTAGACATGGCAAATGAGATCTGGGGATTGCCTGGTGCACCATGGGATACCTGCTTAGCCACAAGCCAACCAGAAGTCTTAGAGCTTGAAAAAATTGGCCGAGTCGGAGCAGTGGATCGGCTCTGAACCCATATAAAAAGTGAACGTGAGATTGGACTACCTAGCATCAAAAGTTTCAGGAGTCAGCCAACTAGCACCTGCTAACTGCTTCGGGCAGCACACTGCAAGAAAGACCGATGCAATGGCATTGGCTGCATGTCTTATATCCCTGATGTCATTGAGAGAGCATCCAATGCAGGAATCCAAGACTGGTATTCAAGCCAGCTGAAGGCTACCTGCAGGCAGATAACCCAAATGTGATTATTGCAACAGTGAAACACAAAAACATCTAGGTATTAGAAAAAAATAGGCAAAGTTACAGCAGAAGTGTATATAATATAATGGGCCGTGGGTGAATTAACTGCATGTACCAGACTCAAGAGTAGAAGCATGGGTAAACAATGCCATTTAAAGAAAAAACTGCACCTTTCACTCTAGTAATTTTTCGGAGTTACTTTTACCTCAGAAAATCACTCTGCTTCTTATAGAATTTTAATGTTTTCGGCAAAATGGCTATCAAAGGGGCTTGACATATTAATCTTATTTTTCTTCAAGCCACTTTCCCATAATCCATTTCAGATCTGCTTTATACAAAACTTAAGCTAGACACAAGTAGTTATACATTAATGGAATGGGAATGCACAACGGGATTAGTGTTTGTCACTGTCGTCTTGTATACAAGTCTATTAACAGGACTGCTGCTTTTATATTTCTTGAATGGCTCCCATTTGTCTCCCTCTTTCAGGGCTTGTTTTTTAATACACTAAGGAATTGTACAGCTGCAAACAAAACAGTTGCTAAAATTGCAAGCCTTTGCACAAAGTATCTTTGTAGGCCAAGTTAAATGGAGTCAAACCCCCTACAGTTTTGGCATATGTGCCGATATTTTACAAGAAAAAAAACTGTCTACCTTTCTCCGAATCTTAAAAGTAGCATAAAACAAAACAATTAAAGTTAAGCTTAGCATTTCAATACTCTGATGCGTATGTAAATTTGTCATATAGATGACAACTGCCTTTGAACCACTGACAGATCCAACTGTGCTGATAGGAAAGGCACGGCTACATTGAAAGCAGCTGTGAATCTATACAAGTTCTCTTCTCTGCAGTAAAGACAATGGGGGGAAAAAAAGTTTTACACCTGTCTTGTTTACATCAGCCTGAGCTCTACTACAAATGTCTTCATCTGTGGTTTGTCATGCAGGCGTAAACAAATTCCTCTGCAACTTGTGTGAAACGTTAAGGGAAAAAAAAAATAAAAAAAATAGGTCAGTTTTTGCCTTCTTTTGATACCAAAATGAGGAAATAAACTTAGCAAGTACATCAGGTTTCAGGTACCTACACAGTACTGGAATCATTTTGTAGGGAGAAAAGCAACCCAAGACTGGAGTTAAACTGCAGGAGGAGTAGTAAGGGGTTATGTGAAAGGGAAGCCAAGAGTATTACTCACCAACCTAAAAAACACATTATAGTAGTTATGAAGGGGTTCAAGTTTATTTTTGTTTTTTTAAAAGGAACCAGAAAGGCTGGTGGGTGTTTTTTGTACAACTCCGATACAGATATGTCCAATGAAATACTCAAAGGTTACTTGAATTTACAATAGGGAGGTGTAAAAATGGTTTAAAATCAGCACAGTAAAAAAAGTATACAGGCACATAAGAAAACTGGACTCCAGATTGCAATGTTGCAAGAAGCCGTCCTGAAGATTAATACACTTCATCAGGGAAGGAGGGAAGACAAAATTTATAGTGCAATGAATGCACCATTAGGTTACAGAAAGACAGGGAAGCAAGGAAGAGTGCAGTGCAATGGTTTTAAATTGGTTAGGGTTAGCAGCTAAAGAGCCCTTACAAGCCTTATCAATATAACCCAATTTTACCCAATATATGCAGCAACTAGAGACTACAAAGGCTCCTCACAAGGAGAATTAAAGGTCTTCAGCATCTGTCATATGTGGATCTGAAATTCCCATCACTTTATTCCATTTCAGAGTGACTACTCAGAGGATCTCTGGCTTACATACAAGGCAATCTTGGACCCTGCTTAAACGTAAATGCTACACATCTGCAAGTCAACTGGTACACAGACAAGTTCGCCTAATCTTGTGTAGGGCCATGGAAGGAGTAATCAGACTTAATAAAGGAGGTGAGAAACCTCAAAACACTGGACCGAGCCAATTTAGCTTTGTCAGGCACAGGTCACACCTACTGAATCTGGTGGATAAGGGTAAAATAGTACATGCTGCCTACCTTGACTTGGCCAAGGCATTTGACAGGTCCCCACTCTGGTATTATAAATACTCAAAGTGGGCATAAATCCATATGTCACCAAATAAACAATTGCCTTAAGGACAGTCCATGTGGCTGAAGTGGGCAAATCCAGACCCAGCAGAAGGCCAGGTACTAGTAATGTGCAACAGGGTTCAGTGCTAGGACCACTCTTGTTCAGAGCCTCTATTTCAGAGAATTATATTCCAATGTGAAAGGCCTCTGGATGAGTTTTGTTAATGACTACCACCCAGCTTGCAATCATTGAATTCTCCCAATGATGTAGACATCATTCAGGGGTCTATATTAGACAAATGATTGGTGGCAGAACCATGGCCTAAAACTAAGTGCAAAAAAAGCATATTCATACTCTTTTGGAAAGTGAAATATCCCTGCAAGTAACAATATCAATAGAACACACCTAGGAGACGACTCGTATGAGATATAGGAGCACAGACTGAAAGTAGCCTGAACTCTGACTGCCATGTGTCTACAGTGGTGAAGTCCTACGTGGCACAACTTAAAAAGTAAAGGTATGGCATTCAGATCGAAGAAAATATAGTTCTGCTATGCTCTGCTCATGTTACACCAATGAGTACAATGCGCCATTTGGCATGCACTTGACTAGGCAATTGGTTTCTCATTAAGAAAACACAGGATGTAAACATGTCCTATGCAGATAAACTGGAAAATATATCCCTTAACTTTGTCTCCTACGGACTATTAAGGGACGACCCAAGCCTGACCAACAAAGCACATACAATTCCATGCTGCACATCTTCAAGTTAAACAGCATGAGGATCACCCAGCCTAGGGATCTAAACTTTGAAAGAGACTAAGAAAACATGCTGGAGAGAGGCATCTCAGATTGCACCTTCTTTGAAGCAGGCTTTCTATTAACATTAAGCAGAGCCCTTCCCTGGCCCTCTTCAAACGTAATTTGGATTAATGGATGGGGAATTGCAAATTCACGCAAGGTAGTATGTCCAGAAAGGATGCAGCAATCTGTTAAGATACTTTTTTCACAAGCACAGATCCACAGGTTGATAGGTAGGCCCTTGGGCCAATAGCCTAGTACCCAAGTAAGCCTAGCCAGCAAGGTACCATAGCTTATGCCACCCAGGGAAGTTATTTTCCTGTGTCACTGTCCAGCAGACACACAGAAGTGATCCCCGGGGTGTATTTCCCAATTTCCCATCCACTCAAGATTTTTCTTTAAGAGTGCTAATGAAGAACTTAGCTTGACAGATGGGTAGCTTGTTCCAAAATATAGTAAGTCGCTGGGACAGGAATCACTCCAGCGTGTCCCGTTTATTGTGGTGACAAGGTTTAGGTCCCTAGAGCGTGTAGCTTGGAGGGATTGGGATTCCTTTAGGTGTAGCATGTCCAAAAGCTCTGGGTTTGACATAGCTTTATACGTTAGGCAGAGATCACCTCGGAATAGGCGATATGCTACGGAGTAAAGCTGGATTTTTTTTGAGGTCATCAGTGAAGGCCTTTTGTTTGAGGCCAGTAATCCTCTGTGAGGTACTTCTGTGGCCTTTCCAGCTGCTGATGTCCTGTGAGGTACACTCCAAAAGGGGCGTTTTACTCTAATGGGTATGAGCGACGAGTACAGTGGAACAATGACCTTTGTCTCCTGAATAACCCTTTAGTGAAGAGATGTGCCAGCCTCTTGCCCCTAGGACCATCATAGGAAGTTACCAGGCTAATGCCCTAGGGCATTAACAAGCCTAGCCAAGTTGTATCTATTTCAGTAAGGAACACCCATCTCCCCTGTCCATAAGGGACACAGGAAGAACCCCCAGGGTGAATTTACAGTTAAACAGCAATCTTCCAGATAGCGTTTTGAAGAGTGTCACTGAGGTGCTCTGTTATAAAGTGGGAGTCTGTTCCAAAGGTGTGGCAATCTGTCTCCAGCAGGTTCTATTAATGTCACATACCAGGTTAAGGTTTTAGAGTCAGTAATCCATGTACCATTTTATTTGAGGATATGCTGCATTTCCAATAAACCAATGTCAGAGATTACCTTGTATGCAAGGCAGAGAGCCTCCGAGTAGTCTGTACAATAAAAAAAAATAAAAATAAAAAAATAAATAAAAAATACAACTATTTCACACGATCCTCATAGGACGGATGCTGAAGACCTTGAATTTTCTTGGAGACCACAACGCTTCCTCACAAGTTACATACCAAAAGGGGTGGTGTACTCTATTGGCCTGATTAGGGAAGAGTACAGGAACACATTGATTGGATGGCTATAATCTTTTAAGCATTTGAGCTATGTTGTCAGTATCACACTGAAGGGTTTAGTACCTGGGAGCTTTGCGGATAAGAAGATTTTAATAAGCTTTTGCACGTTTTGACTTCTACAGTCCAGTTTCTTTGGTGGCTATTGCTTTTGTTCTACTGCTGACAGTTTACACACTTCCTTTCTTTTTTGAATGCAGTACTATCCCCAGTAGAGCTGAAAAGCAGGGAGGACAGCCTTCCCAGGTTATGCAGCCCCCTCCCCCTTTACCCACACCCCTCCCATGACAAGAAGCTTTCTCCAGATATCAAGCCTATACAAGGTAGAAACCTAATAAAACACTAATACCCAAATTAACATGGAGTCCAATAGCAAGGCCTGCCAATTCCAGAATGGCAAGTCAGATTTATAAGACAGACAAGAACCAAAACATGAATATCTTCGAGTCCCATCCTCAAGTCTCAAGATAACTTCTTGGGTGGGTCCTCATGAAAAAGGACCCTCAATTTTATTTCAGTGATGCCCATGCAGCAGACAAAGGAGTCATCCATGGAAGCATCTTTGAAAGCAGCTTACTAAGTGACCATGCTCTGGTAAAGTACACATTTGTAGAGCCAGGGAAGCATTTGCATTAAGTTTTGATAAATTTGGCACTATGAATGCAAAGAAATTGCTGATATGGAAACTCTTGAAGCCAATTTCTTGGGTAGAGTTTTAAGTCTTTACATATGGATTTTGATAAAAAAACACACACAAACCACACAAGTCTTATGCACTGAAACAAGTACTCCACAAAGTCAGCACCCTTAACAGCAAGTTAACATTAGCTTCCACAGCCACTTTTTACAGTGTTGGTCCTCATGAATACTATCTTTACTGAAATATTCAAAAAACGGATGGCTTGGCTCAAAGTCCTTCTAGTTGGTATGTTAGCGACTATGTAGAATCACCAAAAGACATTCCAAGCCCACAAATGATGCAAACTCAAATGGAAGATGTGAGACTTTCAGGGATAAGTTACAGACTAGTAAATTGGGGGCTTCACTAGTAGCCAGAAGGTGCCCCCAAAGAATAGTTCTCCCAGCTTTTGTGAAACAGTTGGCACTGTAGAAGTAGTCCACAAATGTTGTTTGTGATCTTACATTCTACTCAAACTGAATAGAGATGCACATATATAGCAATTCTACAAACCTGGACAAGGAGCAAGATAAAAATCTCTGAAGACAAAAACTTCCTCAATCCTCCAGGAGCTAAAAGGACGGATGGAATGTAAGAGATTGACAACTCACATGGAACGTTATGGCGAGTACACAACTTCATGAACAGTTGTCCTGTCTTGTCTTCGTTCTATACTGTTAGGACAGCATCCCTAGCACCATCTTTCCTGGGTGGCTCATGAGAGAATATTCTTCAGTACAGTGAACCCAAACGAGTTTCTGTCCCTGGAGGCAAAGTCTACTTTGTAATGAGTGATAAAGGTGCAAGGTCTTGTCCATATTGCGGCTGCACAAATGGTATGTAAAATCGGCAATCTTGCTTTTAAAGGCCTGAAAAGTTGAAATTGAGCTGGTGGAATGAGCCTTTGCTTTATTTGGCAACTGTTAGTCTGCTGACTGATAAGCAAATGAAATGCAATCTGACAACCATGTGGATAAAGTTGTCTGTTACTGCTAAACCTTTTTTGGTTTTCAGAGAGACACCAGAGTTGGTGCAATTGTGTGTGTTTTTCTAAGCAAGTAGAAGCGCAACTGCTTGTGAGCATCAAGTTGGTGAAGCATGTATTCTGCCTTATTGCCATACTTAGGCAAGGATACTGGTAGGTCTATTGACGAGAGCATACTTTGGGGCAAAAATGAAGTGCTTGTACGTAGGGATATTCTCATTATGAAAGACCATGTAGGGAGGTTTGATTGTTAAAGCTAGTAACGGACACTCTTCTTGCTGATGTGATTGCTACTAGAAAAAGCGTTTTCCAAGATAAGTTTCAAACCCCAAAATTACGCTGGTTCAAAAGGTGGTAGGATTATGCAAGAAAGCACACAATTAAGATTCCAAAGTGGCAAAGGTGGTCGAATTAGTGGTTTTAGCAAATAAGTTACTCAAGAAAACCTTTGAAAAAGATTGAGACATGGTTAATACCTTTACTGTAAACATGAAAAATCAGATATTGCTGCTAGCAGGACCCATATAGTTGCTGCAACAGCCACCTCATTAAAAAGCTTAGCTAGGAATTCTAGAATGAAAGCTAGGGGTGCTGAATAGAAGTCAGAGATGATGTGAAGCCCAGATGGAGAATCTTTTCATTTGCTTTAGTATAGTTTCCTCGTAGAAATCTAAGAAATTAGTATGTGGCGAACCTCTGGAGTAAAGTTATGTAGCCTGGCTATAGTAGGAATTAGAGCAGCCATGCTCTCAATGTTAGACAGTGAAGAGATGGATGGAATTCCCAGACAGGCGTTACAGGAGGTCTGGCAACAGGTCCATGATCTTTGGTTCTTCTAAGAGATGAAGCTTCAGGAAGGGGAACCATAACGTGAGGCCAAAAGGGATTGATTAGAATTAAAAGGTCCTTCCCAGATTGCTGGCCTTCTGAATAAATTTGGGTATTAGAGAAAAGGGTGGAAATGCATAAAGTCGTCCCCGGGAACCAATCATGTATAAGTGCATCCCTCAGGAACTCCCTTGGAGAGGGGATCAGGGCAAAGTAGTTGCTGCTTTTTGCATTTGTGGCTGTGGAATATTTTTCACTACTTTTTTCAGGGATCACTCGTGACATCAGAACTGCTCTGCTTAGTTGGTCTGCCATCATGTTACGATGGCCCCAGGATGTGCATTGCTACCAGAACACACTGGGAGGACGTCGTCCACTGCCATACTCTCACGGCCTCGACAGAGTTGGCAAGATCTGGTTCCTCCATGTTTATGTACCATAGTACTAACATACTGTCAGTTTGTATTGCAATTGTACCAATCAGGAGAGAGCCCTGGAATGCTTGCAATGCCATGAGTACTGCTCTCATCTCCAGTACGTGAATGTGCAGATAAGCCTTGGGGTCCTGCCAAGTGCCTTGGGCTGTTCTCCATGGATGACCCCCCCACCCTACCTGGGAAGCATCTGTGGTCACTGTAGCTAACTGAACAGGGGGGGGGGAATCAATGGGTCAGCCTATCTTTACTTTATCTGAAAAAAGCCAATGAATATCCTCCTTGCAGATTTGTCAGTTATCAAATGGGACATGAATAGGTCTTGCATGGACCATTGAGTGAACCACATCCACTGGAGGGTGCTCCTGTGTAATTGTACTAGGGGGAAATTACAATTATTGCTGCTGCCATAGTGCCCAATACTTTTAGGGCTGTCCTCACTTGTACTTTGGACTTCAAGAATAGGTTCTGGAGACAAAGTTTAGACCCTTTCGGGAGGCAACCTGACCATCTTATTTGTTGGGTTTATTTCTGTGCCTATCAAGTTGATATGCTGCGATGGCAATAACGCAAATTTCATAATTCACTGAAATGCTAAGTTGGGCACATAGTTCCAAGGTATTGTCCCTCGCTTCAATAAGTAGGTACTTGGTTGTGTCCGTTAGGAGCCAATAGTCTAGATACGGAAACACCCAGAATCCCTGATGCCTTAAGAGAGCCATGACTACTACCATGCATTTGCTGAACACACTGGGGGCTGTAGAGACAAAAGGGCAGAGCTCGGAATGGATGACTAGCTCTCAGCCAAAAGCACAGGTACCTCCTCGATGGCCTGTCCATTTTGATGTGGTAGTATGCATCCTGGAGGTCTATAGAGCACATCCAGTTGTCTTTCCCTAAAAAAGCAAGGACTGCAACACTACCATCCGGAACTTTGAATTTTTTTTTTACGGATTTGTTCAGCCTGCTGAGAGCCAATATGAGTCTCCAGTCCCCTGTTTTCTTCGGAAACAAAAAGAATCTGGAGCAAGTTAATGATCCTGTCTGCAAGGATAGATTTAAAAGTTGCTAGAAAAAGAGCTTTCCAATTTCTATAGTTGCTTGTTCCCAGAGACTGTAAAGGTGGCATTGAAAAGGGAATAGAGCATCCTCTGGATAGAATGCTTTGTACCCATGTCTGATACAAAGAAATATGACCCCCCCCCCTCCAACTACCTCCAGAGACGGACAGACTACTTTCATGAGCACTGAAACGGTTTAGCAAAGTAAGAACTGCAATCACCCTGGTTCGGTGGACCCCCTCTGCCACATGGGTGGCATCTTCCATCATCTCCTTCTCTGCCCCTGGAGGAAGGTTCAACCTGTGTGCCCTGAAAGGCCCCCTGGGATTTTCGGAACCGCATTTTCCTCTGCCTTTTGGCCCTTCGGATAGGGTCTAGGTGTGAAAAACAAAATTCCTACAGCAGCAAGAGTCTTGCCTTCTTGCTCAACGCGTTTCTTTAACTTTAAGCCCAAACAAGGATGAGCCATCAAATGGGGTGTTGACAAAGGACAATTTGAAGGGTTCCGCGAAATTACACAAGCGCATCTAGCAATGTCTCCCAAGGGCAATTCTGGAACCCACTGACCTGCTCTCTCCAGCAGCTGCATAACACAAGATTCACAGGAAGAGTTGACCACTGAATTTAGGATGGCAAGCTGCAAGTATACCTTGTCCACTACTTCTACAGCTACTGTACCCTGTAGAGCATCTCCTCTTAAAGGAGATAAAGTCTCGTAAAATCCACTAGGTAGTTCAGGGACCCAAGGGTGACAGCAATGGAGGAAAACATGTGCTTTCCGTATCAGTCCGTTGTCCTCGACTCCTTATTCAGGTGATGGGCAGATGAAGTCACTGATAATTTCCTTTCCAATAGAAGTAGATTTATTTGGCCCTAGATATCCAGAAGGAGATGGCTTGCTTATATAAAACAGCCAAATCCAAAGAACTAGGATGAAAGTACACAAAAAGCTGATCAGACTTATGAACATTCCTAGTTTTATCCAAATAGTACCACAGCCATCTGTACAAATCCAAGGTATGCAGGGGCCTCTCACTAGCAGACTGAGAATGGGAAAAAAAAAAAAAGGAGAGCTGTACCAATGACTGATTTAAGGACAACTCATTTGATACCCTGGCAGTAAAATGATTTTTTTTTTGGGGGGGGGGGGGTAGCTATTAAGGGCTTGGAGCTCTAAAGCACTCCGGAAGAGCCAGTAACAAAACAGTCTTCCAGCCAAAATGTTACAAAGAAGCAAAAACTGCAGGCTCAAAAAAGGAGTCTGTTAATTTTTCCAAAACAAAATTAAAAGGTCCCAAGGAGGAATAGGCTTCCTTTGAGGTATAATATGCAGGCAACTTTAAGAAGCTGTTTGACACCAAAACAAGAAGTCAGAAGAGAATTCAAGGGCATACAAGCAGAAATGTCTGACAAATGGGCCTTCACAGAAGAAAACGCTAAGTCAGAGTACCAGCAACTCACAAATGAGAGCGAGGACCAGAGGGACCCCACTGAAAAATATTCCTGCTTATGAACATGGAAAAAAAAAAATTATAATCCATTTGGATACCAGTCTTTCTGGTTGAAGCTTTCCTTGCCTCCTGTAAAGCCACAAGCATGTCCTCAGAAAAAGAGGTGCCTGAAAGGGATCAAAACTATCATGCACTATTTTGAATACTGTGGTTTCATTTACCTTGGGTTTTACTCGTTTTCTGCATATTAAAACTTGGAGACACAACTCTGTCTCGGGAGTCAGGCAGAACATTTTCTCCACCCAGTTCCTGTAGTGTTAAACACAGTCTTTCTACAGGTCTTCCCTTCATGTTATTTTGCCATACATCTTATTTCCTCTCTGTTTTTACTGGCTTGTGAGAGTAAGTAAAGATCATTTGGTGAAATCACCCCCCTTCAACTACTTAAATTTATTGGCCATCCTACTGTATTCCATAGTACCAGAATACAAAAAAAGTGACCACCCCCTTTCAATCTTGCAGTTTTAAAATTAGTGAGACTCCACTAAAACGTAACTTTAGACAGATAAAACTTAGATTACCTACTTTCATATCTAACTCTAGTGTACACTGCAGTGTTTAGGATAAACACTACATCTTATCTTTATACATCCCGGTGACCAGCACTTTAAAACCTGCTGGAAAGCACTAGGAAGTCAAACTGATAATAGCATTCAACTCTGTTGAAAAGGAGAAATTAATCGTATGCACTGAACAGCCTACAATTCCAAAGTACCTTGTTATGGTAAGGGAAAACAGCTCTTAGTTCACACAAAAAAAGCTGCACCAAACCAGCCATGTCCAAGGGTCAGCTTCCGGTGGATTTCTCCTGTCCACCCGGCGAGTCTGGACATACTGGGACAATGGAGCAATTGCCTAATGTACACAAACGACCCGCTCCTACCACCCAACACTACAACCTGCGAGAGATGCAGTTAACGCCAAACTGAAAGCAAAGCTCTCTCCACCCAAGAAAGATTGTGCTAGACAGTCAAAAGGTTAACAATGACACTACATCTCAAGCAACACACAGCCCTTCTAAACCCACACCAACACCCACATATAGCAACACTAAACCCACATGTGAAAGCCCTTAACAGTAACCTGCCCAAGCAACAAGGACCTCAAGAGAAGCAAACAAATCCCAACCACAACCAAAGTGCCACATAACTCACTCCAGTGTGCCACCCAACAGCCCAAGGCAAGACAACGTACCCAACACTTTAGTCATAGCTGACTATATATAGTCAGGCACAGTGATGTCTCACTCACCAGGCTGAACAAGGAGAAAATTACAGTCAGCTGCCTGTCGGGTGTCAGGATGCACCACATCACGCATGCACTAAGTCACTCCACTTAAAGTACAAATATAACAGTCATTGTCCTTGGAGTGAATGACTTGAGGACGTACCTCCCTGGACTACATGGAGAGACATGGAAGAGCTCAGATAATGTGGCCCAGGCAAGTATGACCCTAGCCCAGATTAGCATCCTGCCTTTGCCCAGAATGATACCACAGTACAAAAGACAAAAGGACTGACTTGAACAATTGGCTAAGCTTACGGTTTCAAAGGGGATCCAGTATCTGACCGCCTGGGATGACATGATTGACAGACCACAATGCTTTGCCAAAGATGGTCTGCACCAGTCATCCTTGGGACACAGCTTACTGGCTAAGGCTCTTGCCACCCATATAGTGCCTTTTTTAGGCAAAGGATAAAATCACCACCGTAACCGGTACAAGCATGCAAAACCTGAAGGTAATGCTACTTAATGCTAGAAGCATAAACCTCAAAATGCACTCTCTAGGCACTCCTAAAAATGGAGAACATAGCTATCTGTGCAGTAACGGAGACCTGGTTCAAGACTTCAGAAAGCACACTGCAGTACCAAGCTACAACTCACACTTTCGGCCACCAAACTAGGACTGAAACACTAAAGATGGAGGAGTGTCCATATTCACACCAACAGGCTAGTTGCCAAACAATGCGTCAAATTCTCCAGGTGCAACATCAAGTAAGACTGCAATCCAAATTGTAGCTTGCTATAGATCCCCCACCATACTCCAGGTATGTCCCTACACCTTTCTAAACATACTGGAAAATATCAAGATACAACCAAACACCCTAATACTGGGTGATTTCAACTACCCTGCCATTAACTGAAAACAATACGTGTACCAACACCTTTGCCCAGTGGTTCTTGGAATTCATAAATTCAAATGCCCTGGAACAACAAATCCTTAGTCCCACCAAGGGCTCCAGTATCCTAGACCTGGTCAATACCAACATGGGAAATTGATGCTCCACACCTATAGTTACCCCCTTGTTGGTCAGGTCCGACCATAAGCTAATCACCCTTGACATCCACATCCCACCCCCAAGTATGGACACACACATATATAAAGTATAAAAAAAGAAAAAACACAAGAAACTTCTCCAAAGCCAGCTTCGTGTTACTCAAGTCAGACGTGGCATACTTCATGACACCCATGCAGATGGGAACTGAAAGTTCAACTGCCGATTCACCAAGGCACTATACGAGCACATCCACTCCTGCATGAATCGTGCCATCCCCAGTAGAACCAAGATGCTCACCTACAAAAAAAATAGGAAGTCAATCTGGTGGTACCTTGCCATAAACAAACTTTACAACAAAAGGAAAAAAGCTATTGCAGAAAAGGAAAATCCCAGAATGCAAAATAACTTAGCAGCCTCAGGCAGAGTTCCCTCATAAAATCCTCCAAAGTTAGTTAAGGGGGGGGAAAAAAAAAAAAAAAAAAAGCTAGATACCAAAGACAACCACAAGGCATTATATAGCCATGTCAAGAATCTAAACTGCAATGCTCAGACCTACTCTGAGCTACAGCAAAATGGCATTAAATATACCGATCCCAAGGATATTGCCAATATCCTGGCAGATTGATTCAGTGCAAACTTCGCCCCCTCTCAGCCCCTAAAGGGCCAATCTTAATACCGAAAGACTGCCAAATTCTGGTAATAGAAGTAAAACACACTATCCAAAGCCAAGAAGACAGCATCCATGGGACCAGACATCCCAGGCTGTGTACTACAGGAGCTACAAAATGAAAAGCCTGAAACGCCAGAATTAGAGCCTTAATCTCTGATGTTGAGATGGTCTAACGTCCAATAGGGAGGCTAAAGACCTTGAACCTTCAGGTAACCAAGAGAAACTCCCCACCCCCTGTCTGAGCGTCAGTGAATAGCTCGAGAAGGAACCGCAGGCTGAAAGAGCCAGCCTGGTGTTGAATCCACCACCCAAACTCTTTTGACATGGAGAGGTGCACCAATTCAGAGGCTGATGATGCTGCAGCCAAGCTTAATCAAGTACCAGGTATGTAATCTGGCAAGAGAAGTACTGGAATAGAAAAGGACACTAATCCTAGGGCCCAAGAATCTCCCTGACCGGCATGGTAATCCGAGGAAGAGCAGACTAAACAAAGGCTGTTAAATGGCAATACCCTTGGAGGTGGGCAAGGTGCCAACATTGGCACCACTCAAATCCTGTATCCCAGACACACGATTGCAACAGGGAGTCAGGACAGACTTGGTACATACCCAGAATTTGAAGGAGAGACTTGTTACAGGATCTGCAGTTCACCAACTGGGAAAAGGCACCAGAACAATCAGGTCCAGATTAAAAAAAAAAAAAATCAGAATGCCTTGGAGCATGCAGAAGGCAATCACAGCAGCTAGGCATTTTTGCAAATACCTTTGGGGCAAAAGCGGCACCAAAGGGTAAAGCAGAGAACTGAAAATGAGGCAAATGTAAAAACTCTGAACACAGGGTGAAAAAGGATATGAAGGAAAATATCTTTCAGATACAAGGACACCAGAAAAACCTGGATAACAGGAAACTGAGGAATAAGCATCCAAAAAAGGACTCTGAGAATAGTGTGGAACAGGAAAAGATCCAGAATAGGTCAAGTGCCCTCCTTTTGAGGAACCAGGAACATCTGGGGGGGCAGGCTGAATGATCCCTTGTTTCAACAGGTATCCCAGAACTTCTGGGAAATGATGATGTTACTCTAGATAAGGAATATATCCAAAGGTGCAGCAGAGAAATTTTAGATGAGGAATCACTGAAAGAGGGAGAGAGATTTCCATACCATGAAGTAACCTTACCAAATGGATAGAACCCAAGAGTTGAAGTGACAAGACACCAATGTGCGAGACACATGGAGCCAAAAGGAACACTGTCTACAAGATGAGGGCATGTATTGTCAAAGAAGCAGGCTCACCAGATAAAAGAAGCCTTCTAGGCCATAGAAATCTGAGAAGCCTTAGCAGAGTGGGCCTGCCTTCCACTCTTCCTGCCTAGAGAGACCTGTCAGGGTTGCCTACAAACAAAAGCAGGACCAGGAAGGATAATCTCTGGAACTTGGGGATAAAACAGAAAAATAAGTCTGAAGGTCCTGCAAGGCTTCGCCTTTCGAGACAAATGTCGTCAGCACCAGCAGCAGTTCCAAAACGATGTGCATAATCCAGAGTATCCAACAACTTTGCCTTAATTTCCTTAGGTAAAAACTGAAGACAAAGCCAATAATGCCTCACGATGAGCCCTAGAGCAGGCTTCAGCAGCATCACTGCTACACTTAGATTTTGCTTCTAAAGTGGTTCACCACTCTTAAAAGATAAGGCAGAGGACATGCCATCAGAATCAGGAGCAATCAAGGCCACAGCATACCTGGTCATATGGATCTGGTAATTACTGGCCTTAAATGCCAAAGTAGCAGCAGTGTAAACTTTCTTGCCAATCCTCTCCATTGCCATATTATCCTTACTAGAAGACAAAGGTTAAAATTTTTGTCAGGATACCACAGCAGGATAAGCAAGACATTTAAATAAAAATAGGCAATCCTCAGGAACCTTGTAGAACCCATTACGTTTAAGAGCAGGCAGCTGAGAATCAGGAAACTGGGAAACAGCAATGAAAACATCGAACAAGGCAGACAACACAACTCATTTCTCCTCTGAAGACCAGACACTTAAGAATCTCACTTAAAAGAATTCCATCATCCTAGCAATTGTGCCCCCAAAGGACAATTACTCAAAAGGAGTCAGGGCCAACAGATTCCTTTTCATCAAAGTCATAAGCCAAAGACGAAGGCATCTGAGAAGAATAGGATCAAAACCCCTCACCACACACCAAATCATGATCAGAGGAATCTGGTTCACTAAATAGTTTGGAAGGTGTAGAGGTCCAAGACAGAGCAGGTACTTTAAACCCATTGAAGCAGCTTTAGGACCATTAAGGTATAAAAACTGAGTAAACTCTTGCCATTCCCTTTAAGGATCCACAAGATGGACCAAAACACACGACTTATTAGAGCAAATCTTAGAAATAGAAATTGTGGGAACAATATATGCAGAAAAATATTCAGGAGTAAGGTTTTAAGGAAATCTGGATAGAGCAATTTGTGTAATGCTAAACAGATGAAAAATCCTGTTTAAATATTAAAAACATTTCTGTAAGAAGCTGAAGAGGAAGTTTATCCAATAAAAACAGGCTGGCAAACAGGAGAGACTGTTGCCGATTCTTCTGAAAATAAAGCCCAGAGACTTCACTAGCAAAACCCAAAGTTCTAAAGAAACTTTGGGAGACACTGAGAACTAACACAGGAGTGTATTCTGGACTAGAATCGGTCAGATTTTTGAGACAGACTAACATGAAAGCAGCCAGCAACACTGAAATTAGTGAATAAATGGAAGCTAGAGAGCAATCACATTGGTTAAATATGGCTTTGCAAGACAAGTGGCCAAGACTTGTCTATTGTTGGTTGACATGGTTAAACTTGGGGGGGGGGTTGACTATAGATACTTTACATCATTAATGTTTTGAGCATGAAGTTATAGGAAAGAGTAGTGGAAACTAGGTTAAGAAGGGAGGAGGCGATTAGTGATCAGCAGAATAGTTTCATGCCAGGAAAGAGCACTACAGATGCGATGTTTGCTCTGAGAGGGTTGATGGAGAAGTACAGAGGTGGTGAGAAGGAGTTGCATTGTGTCTTTGTGGATTTAGTGAAAGCATATGACAGGGTGCCTAGAGGGGAGTTATGGTATTGTATGAGGAAGTCAGGAGTGTCAGAAGTATGCAAGAGTGGTACAGGATTTGTACGAGGGTAATGTGACAGCAGTAAGGTAAGCGGTGGGAGTGACGGATGCGTTTAAGGTGGAATTACATCTAGGATCAGCTCTGAGCCCTTTCTTATTTGCAATGGTGATGGACAGGTTGACAGACTAGATCAGACAGGACTAGGATTAGGACTAGGATGTTTGCAGAGGACATTGTGATCTGTAGTGAGAATAGGGAACAGTTGGAGGAGACCCTGGAGAGGTGGAGATATGCTCAACAGAAAAAGGAATGAAGGTCAGCAGGACTAAGACAGAATATATGTGTGTGAATGAGAGGGAGGACAGAGGAATGGTGAGGATGCAGGGAGTAGAGGTGGTGAAGGTGAATTAAAGTACTTGGGATCAACAGTTCAGAGTAATGGTGAGTGTTGAAGATAGGTGAAGAAGAGTGTACAGGCAGGATGGAATGGGGTGAAGAAGAGTATCAGGAGTAATTTGTGACAGACAAGTACCAGTAAGAGTGAAAGGGGAGGTCTACAAGAGGGTAGTGAGACCAGCTATGTTATATGGGTTGGAGACAGTGGCATTGACAAAAAGGTAGGAGTCAGAGCTTGATGTGGCAGAGTTGAAGATGTTAAGATTTGCACTGGGTGTGATGAGGATGGACAGGATTAGGAAAAAGTATGTTAGAGGGTCAGCCCAGGTTGGAAGGTTTGGAGACAAAATTACGTTGGTTTGGACATGTGCTGAGGGATGCAGAGTATATTGGGAAAAAGATGCTAAGGATGAAGCTGCCAGGTAGCAGGGAAAGAGGAAGGCCTAAGATAAGGTTTATGGATGTGGTGCGAGAGGACATGCAGGCGGTTGGCGTGACAAGAGCAAAATGCAGGACAGACAGAGCTGCGATTGTGGGCTGCTGGAGTGTAAAAATGCATTGATTATCTTATCATCAAGCAATAAAGGCCAACAGGGTATTTCTTGGTTACCAACACATGCCCACGGGTGGTCCATGGCCCAAAACCACAAGCAAGGGCTTCTACATCACTTGGAGTGCCCTGTTAGGCATTATTACGCTTAGAGATAGAAGGGGCCATCTGTAAAAATAGCATTTTACTTTATTTGATGTAAAAAAATAAATCAACTCTTCTTCCACCTAACGTTTAAAACTTGTAGTATATGCAAATGGCGTTGGGAGGGGATATTCTAAAAATAGGTCAAAATGACCAGATACTTATTTGATTCCCTTAATCATAACATTTGTGGTTTGTTGGCAACCATTGCAGACTGAAGTCACTAAATGTCATACATTTGAGTTTGACTATTTCCTTCAGAAATCACATGATAAAACAAATCCTTTTATGCTGGCAACTTCAACAATATTTAAAATCAGTTCTTTTGAGCCATTGTCCCACTTTAAATTTTAGGCTTCATCTAGGTTTCTTGAGCCAAGAAGCGGACACTGCTTGGATCTCTCTATCCTTTCCAGCACAGCAAGCAAACACATGCAGACAGAAACTAGCACTGTTTAAATGTTTTTTAATTTTACATCCGCCAAACAGCAAAAAGTACTGCTTAGCAAGTGTAAAGTAAAGGCTCGATTATTCTTTTATGCACACATACTTCTGTTTTTAAAATTTTAACTTTTTACACTAAAAAAAATATTGGCAGCAATTAACCTGTTAAGAATAAAAGTTTTAAAAACTTACTGTCATTTGTCTTTTTCCTGTTCTTGCAAAGTGAACAAGTTTGTTGGGATAATCCTTTCAAAGATGGGCCTCATCTGTGAACAAAATGCAGCATTGCTTATGAACCTGAATGATAGCTGTTTTCTGCATTTCAGAAGAGAGATTTGGTTATAGCTCAGTGAAGCCTGGGATAAGGACGCACGGCCGAATAAGAGTTAATTTACTGGGGCAGGCTGTGTGTCCTGGAAAATTTGAGCTACCGTTGTTGAATTGAACATTTTGTACTTCTTGAACATTCTGTACTAGCTATGGGTTTGAGGTAATGTGTGATGAACATGTTTTTCATAGCAAACTGTCAATGGTCAGAAGTGTAACAAAGTTGTTTAGCTTGCAGTATAAAAGTTGTCAGTAAACAAGTTTATCAGATCAGTCCAGACCGAACATCTTGGCCAACATGCTGTGTAATTTGGTTAGCTGTTAAAGGAAAATTCATCACCCGAGGCAGATGCGACTCGTTTGAATTTTTTCTTCTGACATTTTGGTCCTTCGGACCAGAAACCTCTACGAAGATAAGGATCAGACCAACAGACAGAAAAACCTGTGCAGGTGAGGGTTTCTCATCTTAAGATTCCCTCGACTGAAAGCCCTCCTACTGATTTGTCGTTGAAGAGGACAGCCACTCTGATCCCTATCAGAGGGACGGTTTCTGAACGAAAAGGGGAAACAGAGTCTCATCTGGTTCAGGTAGGATGAAAAATAAATTTCTTTTACTTCAATCTTGTCGACAAGGTTTTATTTTTAGTTGAGGGTGGGTAGGATTACTTGTTAAGATTTTTAGGGTCACCCGTTAAGATGGTCCCATTTTATAATAAGCCCTGTAAAATAATTTTGATAGTCCTAAATACCTGAAAAGAGAAAAGGAAGGTAAAATAAGAAATCTAAGGGAAACCTGGGTTCGAGTTGCTGCAAGTGTGAGTGATGCCCGTTTAAAATGTTGATGCTAAGTATATGAAAGGTTTCAACAAAAAATAATGTTAAATTTTTGAAAAAGTGGAAGTCGAGATATGATTTTGATGGTACACTGAATAAGAATGCCTGTGCAAAATTGGTTAGAGATTTGAAAAGAAATGCGGGAAATAGAACTAATAAACAAAGACAATTGGGATTTCCCCAAGCACAAAAATGGTTAGAAGAGGCAAATAAACGAGCTATAAAAGAAAAAAAAAAAAAAAATAAGCCAAAAGGGATCACTGGTGCCAAGTGGAAAAGTAGCTTTATTTTTAGAAGAGGATGGAGCATACAGTTTGTGCAGTGCAAAGGCAGGCAACTGCTGCTGCTGTACCGGCGGAACCTCTTCAATATATCAGTCTGAAGATGTAGGATCTTTACAGTAGGGTGGGTTATTGGCTGCTCAAGAAAACTTTGTGACCCCACAAATTCCTGTAGTACCCAAGGTTGCTTTGCAACAGGTAGACCAACCTATGCAGTTAAGGTCGGGACCAGCAGGGCAAGGACATTGGCCCATTAAACTTTGGCCACTCAGAAGCCCTTCCCTTAATACAAGTTGCAAACCCACAAGCAGGGGATGTTGGACAAGAGCCAGCTATTTTAGTTCATCGTCCCTGGGCTAGAGAGGATATAAAAACGAGTTATGGATAGTATTCCTCATCCCAAGGTTAATTTTCAAAAGTTTTCTGAGGACATAGTTTGTATGTGTAAGTTATCTAAATTGTTTAGAAGTAGAACAAGTAGTGCGACAAATCCTGGGTCCAGATTGGCACTTAGTTTGTGGTACTTGGACATGCAAGGCAGATGACGGCACTACATTAAAGCATAATTCTGGGGTGTTAGACACGCGAGTCACTGATCTGTTGGAGAATTTCTGATAAGTGGCGTCCAAGAGCAAAATTGACAGTAATAAATCAGTGCATCCAAAATGATCTGTAGATCACTATATTGTAAGATTGACAGAAGTGTTCAATAACCATTGTGGAATGATGATTCCTCAAGATCAGACTACTGATGGTCCGTACAAACAGCAATTGAAAAACGCTTTTCTTAAAGGTTGTAAGGCTCCGATAGTTAAACTAAGCATATGGTTGATCACAGAACATGTAGACTGCAACCTTTGAATATGCACGGCATGCTGAACGACATTTCAATTTAAAAAAGAAAAAGAAAGAAAGTACAAGTGTTAGCAGTAGGGGATGATGGTGGTATATTTTTGGTACAGGACCAAAGGGGGCAAGGGTGCCAGTGGCACCGTACAAAGACATGGGGGCCCGAAATGGGACAAGTCGTATAAACAGGGTGGACATTCAGAGGAATATGAGGGGAGGTTAAAACGTGGAGAATGTTTTAAATGCGGTAGATGTGGGCACTTTGCTGCCGACTGCGAAGAGTGGCAACATCCCCCACAGCTTACGAACAAGGGCTCTGCACAGCTATACGATAGTAAAGGAAGGCGCCAAATTCATTGCGATTGTAGAGAAAAAGAAGAGAGAATGATTGTGATGAGGCAGACACTCTGCGATGAATGTCAGGACACCCAGGAAATTAAGGAAGGGCGGGATTGTGACTGTCATAAACCTGGCACATTTGGGTATTGCTATGCATCTAGATCAAAAACCCATGATGGAGTTTTTGGTTGAGGGACAGAAAGTTGAGTTACGTGATTCAGGTGCATTGCGTACACTTTTGGGTCCAGCAGTTCAACCCCCGAACTGCGAATCAGATTAGTTTGTCCTTGTGAAAGCGGCAAACGGGAAAATCTGTAAGGAACCACTGTCTCATCCTCTATTGTTCACAGATCCGCAAACAAACCAAACTGTTAGGTGTAGGGTAATAATATCGAAAGTATGTCCAGTTAATTTGCTGGGAAGAGATTTGATGCATTTGTTTGGAATAGCAGCAATTCCCACACCTAAAGGCATTGTGGCAAAACGGTTAGCGGATGGCTTGGTGGTACAAGGAGTACAAGACTTGTTTTACTGGTATAGCCAGGACTTTATTTCAAACTGGCCGGGGAGGGTTGATACAGATTTGATCAACCTAGCTTTAAGTAAATCTAGGAGCGGGTCACCGCAGGTTGCAGCACACTTGCATTGTACTATGTACTACAGACAGGCCCCTGGTCCGGATAAAGAATTTGAAAAAATTCTTTAGGCACAAATGTGCAAGGTAATACAGTAGTGACCTGTACTTTGACCAAGGAAATGAGTTATTTATATCGCTCCGGTTATAGCCCACATATTTCTATTACTAAAGCGGTGGGGACACATTGGGTAGATTTGGCGAAAAAAGTAACAAATTGGGACACAATGTCCGAAAGTCAGTTGAAGGATCAACAGATCCAGGTACAAAGATTAAATTGGGTGACTTGGGCACAACCAAGTGTGCACCTCAGGGATGACGACACAGAAATGGCATGACAAATCCTCCTAACTCAAGAGGAAGATAGTGTGTTAAGTGTCTTACCTGTAGATTTATGGTCAAAAGGTAAAGGGGATGTAGGACTGATGAAACAGCAGGTGAAGTTTGTATAACTCCAAAGTCAGGTTTTAGACCTTGTAAGCACCAATACCCGCTAAGTAAACAAGCGGAGGAAGGAATTAAGCCAGTCACTTGAGCAGCTAAAACAGGTAGGAATTCTTGTTGAATGCCCAGATTCGCCCTGCAATACTCTGTTGTTTCCTGTAAAGAAGCCAGATGGGTCATGGAGGTTGGTTCAGGATTTACAAGCACTTAATTCGGCTGTGATCCTAAGAGCACTGGTGGTCCCTGACCCCTATACATTACTTAATGATTTGTTACCTCAGCGCAGATTATTTTTCCATCATTGATATAAGCAATGCCTTTTTCGCCATACCACTACATAAAGGAGAGTAGATTTTGGTTTGCATTCACTTATCAAGGTAAAAGATACACCTACACCAGATTGCCACAGAGCTATTGAGAGAGTCCGACAATATTTGTTAAAGAAATGGCTGCGAATTTAGCTCAGTTTGTTCCCCCAGAGGAAAACCAGGTTCTGTTGTATGTAGAGGATATTTTGTTGGCCTCACCCATGCAGGAAAGTTGTAGAAAGTATACCTTTGCCCTTCTTAGTTTTTTAGCTGAGCAAGGACACAAGGTAAATAAAGAAGTTACAATTGTGGAAAGCATAAGTACTTGGGTTATTTAATTTCGCAGGCAAGTAGACAATTGGAGAACAAAAGAAAAACAAGCAATTCTTGAGGCACCTATGCCTACGACTAAGCGGGAGATGGTCCTTTTTTTAAGTGTGACTAATTTTTGTAGAAGTTTGATCCCTAACAATGCTGAGTAAGTAGGGCCATTGACCGCACTGATCTACGATACTCCCATGGCGGCTAAGAATAATATACAGTGGACAAATAAGGCAATACAGGCATTTATTAGAATTAAGCAATTGATAGCAGGATCCTCCGTTTTGGGTTTTCCGAACTATTCCAAGCAGTTTGTACAAATGGTTGATTGTAAGGGAGGATATATGACTTCGGTTCTGGTACAAGTACATGGGGATAAACAGAGGTAGATAGCCTTCTACTCCTCCAGATTAGATACTGTTGCAAGGGCATTGCCGCATTGTGTTCAAGCTGTAGTGGCAGCCACCATGGCAGTACAAGCCTCAGCATCATTAGTTGTGTTTCACCCATTACAATTGTGGATTCCACATTCAGTAGCTACTATACTTTTGCAAGAGAAGATGACCTTTATCTCCTAGTCGACATTTGTCATGTATGATAGTGCTGCTGACAGCCTCACATAAGCATAGAAATATGTATTACTCTTAATCCGGCAACACTTTTGCTGACTCCAGAAGAAGGGTACTCCACACGTTTGTTTAGAAAGCATTCATGACAAAGTACTACCCCAACCAGATTTAACGGATATTCCATTGATAGATTCTGATCTCGTTTTGTTTGCAGACGGATCAGCAAAGAAAGACACTGTAGGAAAAACACTAGTAGGGTACGCTGTCACAACAGAAACTGAAGTTTTGGAGGCAAAAGGATTGTCAAACATTTATTCTGCACAGGCAGCTGAGTTGGTGGCTTTGACTCGAGCTTGTACTTTAGGGGAGGATAAAAGTGACTAAATACAGATAGTCAATATGCTTTCTCCACTGTACATGTTTTCACTCAACTATGGAAGAATAGGGGAATGGTTACTGCGACAGGCAAACCAATAAAATGTTGTTAGATGCAGTGCAACTACCACTTCAGATACAGATATGTAAATGTTCTGCACATAACAGAAAAGATCCTGTCTCCAGGGGAAATTCCCTTGCTGATATGGCTGCAAAAAAGGCAGCTCAAGAAAATGATTTGATTTTACATAATGATTTGGAGCTCGGACACCTCTTAAACTAGAGGCAAAGTAATGCAAACAGACGACACAGAAGGAAAAATGTCGTTGGGTAAAATATGGTATCACTCAGAGTGGGTTGTATAGGGCATCAGATGGCAAAATGGTATTGCCCTCAAACCTTTTTAGGTATGCGGCATTGGTTAGCCATGGACCTGCCCATGTAGGAGTACAGACGAGGATTCAAATAATGTCCAAGGTGTTTTGGTGTAAAGGGTTTTCAACTTATGCAAAGCAATTCTGTTTATCTTGTTTATGTGCAAAGTATCATGCTCAGGGGGGAGTTAAAAAGTCTCAGCAGGCATTCCCTACCCCTCCGTATCCATTCCACACGCACTGTATGGACTTTATTGAATTGACACCCTCAGAGGGAAAAAGGTTCTGTTTGGTAATTATTGATGCTTTTTCTAAATGGGTAGAAGCTTTTCCAGTGAAGCATCTGAATGCACAAACAGTAGCAAAGCTTTTGACTACAGAAATAATTCCCCAATTTGGCCTACCAAGACGCATTTACAGTGATAATGGGTCTCATTTTGTTGACTCAATTTCTGAACAATCTGGTTAAGTGTTTCAAATTGACCTCAAAAATCATTGTGCTTACCATCCCCAATCAGCTGGACTGGTGGAAAGACAAAGATGTCCTGAAGAGTAAGCTTCGCAAACTAATGGCAGAAACACATATGTCATGGACTGCGTGCCTTCCGTTGGCACTCCTGTACATGCGAATCTCACCATCCTACAAAGGACTTGCACCATTTGAACTTTTGTTTGGGAGACCATATTACGTCCCGCAGTGGCAAGGATTGTTGCCAGCGGAACGTGAGGGGGGTGAGGCTCTAGCGGATTATATGAAGCTAAATGTCAAATCTCTTGTAACCAATGACTCCTTTGCAGATTCCAGAAATGAAACCTTGTTAAGCGTGGCACCCAGGGACTGGGTGTGGATCCAAATTGTGAAGAGAAGGAATTGGCCACCCCCCAGGTGGGAAGGCCCATACCAAGTACTTAGACACCTACGGCTGTAAAGATCGCTGAGAGGACTTCGTGGATTCATCACCCACTATATATATATATAAAAAAAAAAACACACACACACACACACACACACACACACCACTCAAGGCTCTTCCTTCTGCCATTGATATTGGTCAAACTCCACCGGACCTCTCAGCGCAAAGTCTGGCTACAAAGGGGGATTAGCCCAATAGGGGTTGATCTCAAAACCCAGTGAAGAAACCAACGGCGCGAGGTAGTCCTTAGGGAGGATGGCCATGTTCAACTGGTACTTAAACTGTCACGATGATTTTGGTGGTAAAGTAAATATGTCCATACGAGAAGGGACAGTTGCAAGAGAAAAAGGAATGGCGGTGCTGCAAGCACATCAGGTGTTACTATGTTTAAGGTGAAACTTTGTGAAGGAATTTTGAACTGTTCTAAATGGAACAATAATAATTTCTTGACTCGTGCAAAATACTTGTGCAATAGAGACTGTACGTCCTGGTCAAGTGTTTGGTGGTCAACAGATGCGAATGGATGGGAAACAAGTGGTGCAATGATACCAGAGAAACATAAAAGCAGGCAAAGAATAAAAATTGCGCATTTCCAAGGTACCGGAGTAGTTACTATAACCATTGTATCACCACAAGAAAGTGATTCAGGAGTTTATGGAATCGGAGTGTCTCTTCCAACTAGAACTGATCCTTTGGAGACCCCTCCAACTTCAAGTACAAAGCCTTAAGAATGCTACAAATAAAGCAGATTTTGCCTTCACAAAAGAACCATGTTACTCGAGACGGGATTCGTACACCATAATGAATGGTTATCTTGGGTTAGATATAGTACCAGAGAAGCACATCGCGAGAACTGTATTTCTTGTGCTGAAGGTAAACAGCAATTAGCAACAGTCCCATTGATGCAAGAGGAAGGTAACCTAACGTGTCTGTTGAAATTATTCAACAAAACTGAAGATAAATGCAAAGATGAAACTCAGCATTTTCCGGTCAAAAGCAAAGTTGAGAAACCGTCTGCAGCGATTTCCTATCCGGGTTCGTATATGCGCATTTCCAGAGATGGCACAGGGAAAAATTATGGCAATATGGGACAGAACTATTGCAATGTTACTGAGAATGGCAAGGAGAATCCATTTCTGGAGAACCAAAATCATAGTTCAGCAGATGTATGGTGGTTATGTGGAGACAAACTCTGATCAAGGCTTATGATTCCCTGGAAGGGAACTTGTGCACTTGTAAAGTTAATTCTACCATTCTACATTTTCCCAGTTCCAGCAAGCAGTTTCGTAAGAGAACTCGAAATAAAGCCGAAGTGGTTGAGTAGGAGAAAGAGGCACCGAAGCAATCTTTCGATAACTGTGTTATCATCAATAGCATTGGCATACCAAGAGGCGTACCTGATGATTACAAAGCAATAAACCAAATAGCAGCTGGTTTTACATCCATCTTTGTCTGGATTCAACCTAATAAGAATGTGGACTGGATCAACTACATTTACTATAACCAGCAGCGTTTTGTGAACTATACCAAAGATGCATTGAAAGGAATTGCTGAACAACTGGAGGCCACTTCGCAGGTGGCAAGGCAGAATTGAATTGCGCTGGATATGCTCCTGGCCAAAGGAGGAGTTTGCAAGATGTCTGGGACTTTCTGTTGTACATATATTCCAAACACTGCGCATGATGGAAGTATCACTCGAGCTTTGAAGAGGTTATCCGAAGAATTGGCAGAGAACTCTGGGGTAAATAATCCCTTTACAGATTTTCTAAGAGCGTGGTTTGGAAAATGTAGTTCAGTTTCCTGGTGTCCGGAGTCGCTGTGGCTATTGTGGTGGTATGTGGTTGTTGTATACCCTTTATCAGAGGTCTTCTACAAAGACTGGTTGATACTGCTGTTACAAAGACTATGTACCAGCAATTGGAACAGACTGGTGAAAGTGAAAACATTGAAATGTGACTCTTTGCAAATGTTTTTAAAGTTTAAAAATTTGTCTTGCCAATAAAGTAATGTAGGCAAAGAAAAACTTAGTTTTTACCATATATTGCTGAAATGAGACAAATAAGTGTTTAAGGGAGAAATGTTGAGAAAAAGTTTTAAAAACATACTGTTTTGTCTTTTTCCTGTTCTTGCAAAGTGAACGTTATTTTTTGGGATATGCCTATCAAAGATGGACCTCATCTGTGAACAAAATGCAGCATTGCTTACGAACCTGAATGATATCTGTTTTCTGCATTTCAGAATAAAGAGATTTGGTTATAGCTCAGTGAAGCCTGGAATAAGGACGCATGGCCGAGTTAAGAGTTTATTTACTGGGGCAGGCTGTGTCCTGGAAAATTTGAGCTACTGTTGTTGAATTGAACATTTTGTACTTCTTGAACACACTGTACTAGCTGTGGGTTTGAGGTAATTTGTGATAAACATGTTTTTCCTGCATGTTTTTCATAGCCAACTGTCAACTGTCAGAAATGTAACAAAAAGTTGTTTTGCTTGCAGTATAAAAGTTGATATCAGTAAACAAGTTGATCAGATCAGTCCAGACCGGACATCTTTGCCAACATGCTGTGTAATCTGGTTAACTGTTAATAAAGAAAAATTCATCACCTGACGCAGATGTGACTCGTTTGAATATTTTCTTCCGACACCTGTACAGCAACACCCTGCTGGAGAACGCCACTCAGAACAAACAATGCCCAGGTCACCAATTATCTAAAGTCTCTTATTAGATGATGGAGAGTAATGCCATTGATTCAAGCTATAAACAAGTGTTTTTGGAAGTAGGCAAAATAAGACTTATGAACAAACATGAAAAATGTGCAAGTATATTAGCTTGTTATTTTTCTCCACTAGTAAAAAGTTCAGTGGTAGGCAAGTCAATAGCTGAAGGCAGATGCTCATTCTGCTCAAGAGTGAAATTTAGAAAGATGCATTGCTGGCTACATTTACACGGACAGAAGTTGTCTTTAACGGCAAGTACATTGCATTGAAGAAGGTTTGTAATTCAAAAGCTTTGTTGCGCTTCATTTTACTCTGTTTTAACATTAAGCTCATGTTTTTTCTTGGTTATTTGAGTGCAAAGTGGAAAACTGTCTAGGTTTAAAGTGACACGCAAAGATAGCTAACCTAGTACTTGCCTAATAATCTATAAAGGGTTAAAGTAGCCCAAAGAAAGGAAGGAGAGGTGGCACAAGAAAAAGGAGAGGATAGTTGTGATAATAGTACTGTAAACTTTAACCGGAACTCAAGCAACCAATACGCTCCATCAACTGGCAAAAAAATAGCGACGAAATACAGCACAATTTTAATGTGTTACACCCCCCCCACACATAAACATATGTTTTGAGAGTTTTAAAAAAAAGGAAGATCGCTCCCTTTAATACTAACACTCAAGCAATCAAACTACAGTTATCTGGCATCTACCAATCCCCATGGGTGCTGGTTAACAGTTTACTGTACATTAAGTTTTGTGCAGAAGAGAGATGTCACAAATTCACAGCTATATTACTACCAGTTCAAGTAGAAGTGAAGCACACCCATGTGCAGGCAACAATTAGACAAGATTGTTGGATCAATATAATGAAATATTTATTGGAGAATAAGGTCGTGCAATAATCTAGGCAGGGGCTTAAGTTTAAATTTGAACAAAGCAACACTTCGTTGAAGTAGAGCAAGTCTGTATGGCATGAGAAAGGCTACTGGAAAAGAACCACTTCAATAAAACACACAAGCACTGTTTTAATACCAGGCAAAGCTGCAAGATAATGAAGTTCAGAATATTCACAAGGGAATATTTGCACAAGTATGTTTATACACTAGCAAGACTACAGAACAATTCCCCACAAATGGACAGGGCTTAGACGTGCAAGCCAGGGGAGATAGGAAAGTGAAACTGACTTGATTATACCATAATTTAATCACTGGAGTACAAGTGGCTACAAATAGTTTAACACCATTAGGTCTCAATTCTATTAAGACACTGCAAAAATCGTTACAAGCAAACCTGCTGCTGAGAAGACAATTTAAATCTAGTTCGATTTCTGGTTTAAACTGGACTTGTAGCAGTGTAAATATGCCATTATCAGTATGGGGCTTCCTTTACTAGTTACAATGGACATTTAACTCAGGACTGGCCACTGTAACTGCAGATCTTGAGGTTTGCACAAGTTGTTCAAGTGGAAAATGATTTTAAGTGTTAAAATGGTGGTGTGATGTGGGGTTGGGGGAGACAAACTAGATGGGCTCTCCAGAATCTAACTGATGTGCAGGCATCTGACAGTCCAGCAAGTGCTTGAAACTGATGCTAAGTGTAGCAAGCTTCTACAAGAAGCAGAAAAAAAACATCTGGGGAACAGCCCTATTACCCTAAAAGCAACAGATCAATGCAAGGAATGTTGAAGTGAAGGCTGGTTTCTTAGAGAAAAGCACATCTATATTCTCAAACAAGTTTACAGCCACGAGGAGTTGTCATAGACCAGTCTTGACGACTGCTGGAAACAGACCTCGACAAGTAACCATGGGGGGGTAGACAAACTTACAATAAATAAAACTGCTGCATGAAAGAAAAGCAGGACATCAGTCTTGAAAACAGGCACAATATTCCTGTTCCCATAGCATAAAAGAACAAAGCCCCCAAATAAAACCCTAACAAGTTACTTGATTAAGCCACAGTGGGAAGGAAGGAAGGAACCACCCATTCTGGAGGATTTGGGTCTGGCTTACCACTTAAGACATCCAGCAGCTGTGAAGCATGTAACTGCACATCAAGCAGTGCGTATCACACACGAAGGCAGTGCATAGCATCAGCACATACACCCTTCCAAAGATCAATCAGCATTGCAGACCTCAAAGAGGAGGGAAAAAAAAAAAAAAAAAAAAAACACCACACACACACCCAGGGAGCTCTAAGAGTAGGACGCCATGCAGGACTCTTGGCTTACTCCCCCTCATTCGCTACATTAGGTTTCAGTTAAAATGTAGTTTGTTAGAAATAAAAATACAGTATTCTATTTGCATAGGCCTAGAAATGCAGCCATATTAAAGCAGGCCTATAGCTTTACTTTATATTTTACATGCAATTTCATACAAACAAACGTTTCAGTACAAATAACCTTCGGCCGAGAATAAAATGTGCTCGCAGAAAGTGCAGAATCAACCTTTGTTTCACGATCCTGTTTGTACTCAAGAGGAAGAGAAATAATTCAGAGTATAACAAGTACAGAAGCTATGGAGATTATAATATCAGTTTAATCAGCAATGTTATTTGAGACGGATGTTAATATTTGAATCAAATCTTACTTCCACTGTACATAAAACATTTAACCAAACTACGGTGTGCGCAGACTTATTCTGAATGGTACAACATGATTTGGCACAAAGAAGAGATAGTGGCACCTGTTCAATACAGTTTGAGGTATTCAAGTCCTTTCATCACTGGAAGGGGAGGACAACTGAGTTAACTGGACTGCAAGGTAGTTGAAGTATGCCAGTATTCTCACCACTGTAGAACAAATGGACCAAATGGTACTTTTACTAAAACCAGACTCCTGCAAAGAAAAGGTGGGGGGTCCAATTTAATTTCTTAGAGTAACTCAGAAGGTTAAGCCAGGGTTCAGTAATCCTCTGCGATTAAAAACACTCGAGAAGAAAAATACTATCACTTTCCTGACGATACAAAAGTTAAATTGCAGATAAAAAAAAAAAAGTGTAAGGAAGATATAAAAGTTTATTACGTGGGGAAACAAAAAGTGTAAGGAAGATATAAAAGTTTATTACGTGGGGAAACATACATGTGTGATTCAACAAAAAGATGTAACAACTGCACTTGACCACAGCAGCCCTGATGGAGAATTATCAGTTGGGGACAAGGAGTAAAAATAAGAAAAGGAAAATGATCTGGAGTCAAGTCACACATAGCTATGTCCACATGTAGAAGAGTGGATGTGTGTGTTGGTGAAATTACTCCCTTCAGATGCAAACCTTTGTTTTCCAAGTTACTGCCTGACCAGCTCTTGGTTTACCGTTTGCACATACGCAAGCTGTACAAGGGGTGGACAGACATACTGCTCCATTACAATATGCACTATGCCATAAGGGTGTAGGGAACAGAGAAATTATTAGTGTGTAAAAGGTGAAATTCTCACCAGAGAGAACATAAAGGATATGGGTGCACAATATATCACATCAAGGAAGGGTGCTCCGTCCTCCCTGGCAGGATGATTCACATGCATCAGGTTGCATGGACCAGCAACTCCATAGTTTTCTTACAGTGCTCATGTAAATTAACAGCTATGCACACTTGGGAAGCCAGTATCTAGAGACAAACATTACCAAATGTTATATTATTTAATGTTGCTCTCACTCCCAAACATACTTCACAACCTCTTAGCACAAGAAATCTGAACAAAGCCTGACATAATGGGGACAAATGCACAGAAATAGGGGCACATTTTAAATACTGTCTTTATAAACATAGAAAGTTGCTAGAACAGGATTTGTTAGCATATATTTTCTAAAGGTTATGAAGTCTGAAACTCAAATGCATGTCATTTAATAGACTAATTTTTAGATCATCCCAGTTTGTGACTTTCGGCTTTTCCCGGTTAGGGGTCACCACAGCGGAACTTCGGTCCGCTAATGTTTGGCAGTTAACTTTTACGTACTAGCTTGCCAGGCCTGACACAACCTTCAAAGGTACGCCCATTCACGCATGTCAACGCAGAAGACGCTCAAGCTGAGAATCTAAACAGACAGCGTCTTACTGTGAGGAGACAATGCTACCGCAGCACCACCACCAGGGGTCTCTAGATCATCCCAGTGATTTATCAAAAATATATATTTTTGATACGAGGAAGAGACCAAAAATAAAAATAAGGACATTCTGCAAAAATCTGTACAGTTGAGAGGTATGCTCCCAAGACAAAGTATTTTACATGCAAGGAAGAGCATGTTTTAATTTGTTCAACTCCGCATAAGTAATAGCTTTCTATTTGCCCCTTAAGTGAATGACTTCCCATAAGGTTTTTTTTTCTCCAGCTCCATTACCTCTCATTTCTTTACTGTTCTCCGTTCACATACCATTTGCCCAAGACAGTCATTTGCCTATACAAGCACTCATGCAGTTTCCTTCCTTCACGGAGCTCAGAAAGCTTGCAGCTACCCCCCTCCATGCAATCAATAAATCACAGCCCAAACTACTCTGTTCCAATCTCCTTATCCATCACGAACCTACACAGTGAGCCTGTTCTAAGCACCAACTCTACAGCCATTTATTTATTCATTAGTATCTCATTATGCATTCCGTATCATAGTAAAACATCCCTCACATACTTCCTTCAGATCCAGTTTTATCCGTAAACATTCCCACCTAGAATCCTCAGTTTCATTAATTAATAAAACCAGCTATTGTCATACTTTGTAACATCTTAAGGAAGCAGTGAGCGAGGGTGTGTACTCAGCCCCAAGTTATCATAATTTGTTAACTAGGGCTGGAATCACCATTGCTTCATATCTTTGACTCCTACATTGTTGTATTGCGATGTGGAAACAGTTAAGTTAAATGACTGAACCACATAACCCACAGCAGTGTTTATGTTACAAGTCACTGCCATCACAGCACGCATAGAGCCACAGTGACACCAAAACTATACCTACTTATATACAGACTAAAACAGGATATAGGTACTCTAACCCACAAAGGATTAAGCAGCTACCTTAGAAAGATGGCATTAAAGGAAACTGCAGTTTGTAGTTATGACCCACTTAGGGAAATACATTTGGTACTTGCATTACATCTCAACTTAGAAGAGGGGAAAGCATGTGCAAATTCCTCCAGCCATGCATGACTTAACAGTGCTCTGAAGCATCCGCAGAAAAAGGGCATCACCTTAGCAAAAAATACCAAACAGGCATACTGAAAACCAGTTAAATAGGGTCTACATGAACCCAGATAGCAAGGATGTGCATCTCACCTCCACTCGCACACTTCATCTCACTAATTTACTTTTACTAAATTTAGCTTGAAAGGAAAAAAAAGCAGCTAGTAACCCTGTTACGGGGAATCAAGGGGAAATTTGCAAACCAGGATAATGCCAGACTTTTTCCTAGAGTGATGAGCATTAAAAATGAAGATACCCTGCATAGCTTGTTATAGCAGTAAATGAAACACCACATTTTTTATATAAATATGAACACTCCACTAAAAATACCAATATGACAGCAAATGGTTAACAGAAAGTTGAAGATGGGTGCATATAGATGACACAAATATTAATTTTTAGCAATTGTCTCAGTCAGGGAACAGCCTTGAAGAAGCAAGTGAAGTACATATGCCTGCAATGTTACTTATGGAAAAAACAAACAAGTAATCGCCATGGTATCCCCAAAGGGTACTTGCGTATTATTGCAACCACATTTCAAGAAACAGCTCTTTTACAAGCTGTTAAGCAGTTTCTCCTGTTCGAGAATCTGAATGCAATAATAGACAAGTACCCTGACATTTACTCTGACAAGAAATAGAACTGAAACACGTATTTATAACTTTTTTGGAAAGCCAACTATCTGAAAGAAAATGAAAGGTTGGTTTACTTGCAATGCAAATTATGATTTAAACAAAAGCACTTTTAGAATAGAGTAGTAGTGCCGAGTACATAAGCAGTGGTATAGAATCACTGGCAAAGGTGTTAAGTGAATAAACGCAGAACATAAGCTGTGGATGAACCCACGCTATTCCTCCGAAATAAAATGAGGATTGTTAAAAACAACCTGAAGATAAATAAAAAAAAAAAACACAGTTACCTTACAGAAGGATCTTAACAGAAATCAGGTCCACAATTTGGCGAAATAACAAAACTAGTGCATTTAACAGCTAGTACTAAAAATACACCGTTACCTTACAGAAGGATCTCAACAGAAATCTGGTCAACAATTCAGCGAAATAAAACCAGTGCATTTAACAGCCGGTACTGCTTACTCACATTTCCCCACAAACCTCATGGCCATCCTGTACAGAAGCATTAACACACATAACAGGACCACTGTCATTACCAACAATGAGTGTGTAATGAAGGTAATAGAGCACATGCAGACAAACTTGTCAGTAGCAACTTCTCAAAACATAAATGTTTAATCAATTCCAAAATGCAACTGACTAAACTTGCCTGATCAAGTACGATAGGAAGCTATAAAAAACAGTCCAAACTTTCAGTCTGCTGTTCAATAAGTGAATACAAGAGAATATGCTGCCAGCATTCAAATACTCACACTACTAACTTCACAATATTACAAAGAAAACAAAGTACACTACAACAAGTAAATTATGAAAGAAAACAAAATAAGCTTCCACTTTTTCAAAATATTTTCACCATACCATTACGAACTATCACAGGCTGGAAATGTGGTTGCGAAAATACATATGTAGTGGGTCCAAAAGCAAAACAATGTAAAAAAAAAAAAAACAACTTGTTTGGAAAGATTCTCAACCCATATATATCTAGTTAATCACTGTATATTAATCAGATCAGACAATGGTACTAGAAATAGTGAACTCGCCTTAAGTATAAAAGATAAATATATACAATTAAAACGGTGATATTGTACTAAAGGGCCCACCAGTTCGTTTTGCGCAGAAGTGGGCGTGTCACAAATTGAGTGACAGATGCGGTAGACCCGGGCTGTGCAATAGTCTGTAAATTACAAAACTGGCCTGTGAGGGTCACTCTCAAAACAATCGTTTCACTGCGTGCTGAATCAAACTGAACTAATTCAGGAAGTTGCATAAAACATCAATACTCAATGGCTTTTACAAGTATAGCTGTATTAATCGCTTTTATAAATAAGCGAGACTTCATGCTACATTTTCAAAAGTCTTATCTATTACATATACATATATTCCTGTCTCAAAAGAAAAAAAAAAAAAAAGTAGGTATGAATCTGTGTGGAAGCAGAAATAACCAGTAATAAAAAAAAAGTGGCCATAAAAGAGCGTAGAAAGCACCATAGTCTTTACCTAAAGCTTCCTCCTCGGGGGTCACAACGTGGAGCACAGTGTGCTGATAAAATAACTATATTCAGAATAAGCTCAGATGTAATCATTTTTTGGCAATATTGTACTTGAAAATACTTTCACAAAGGGAGTCCTTACTTTTTACATTTTGTTGTACATTCGGAGGGAATGCATATTCATGAATGACATAACGGGGGTGGGTTTTGGGCAGGGCTTGCTACTGCACATCTGGTGAGGCCAAGTACAGTATCACCATTAAAATATTGTACATAACAGCCAAATATTCAAAAGTAACCCAAGCAGGGGAGGCAGTTTCCAGTCGTAAATCCTTTAAGTACACAGCCAAGCAATCCAAGTAAAACAAACTTAACATTAGTAGTTCACCCAAGCAATCCAAGTAAAACAAACTTAACATTAGTAGTTCACACGTTTTTTTTTTTAAAAAAATCAGACAAGGAAGTGAAAACAAAGTGTTATTTGGATACATGCTATATTCACATCCTTTCCCCCATCAGTGAGACATTCAAGCTGGTCCTGCCCTACTTACTAGCAGTCATAATGTAACCCTTATGTACTTTAACAATTACTAATGAGAGACTAAATACCAATTAATCCAAACCATCCTTCAGGTCAAGCAGGTCTCTGCCCCCCATATCAAGCAGTGGAAATTTAAATTTTTTCGAGCACTGGGTACCCACAGACACTTGTCCTGCAACTACAGAGACTAAATACTAATGTAGGTGCTTAACTTACAAGTGTCTAGACAGTAATACACCTTACCTGCATTAACTTAAACAAATGTTAGAGAGTGTATTAGTATATTTCTGCTGTATAGTTCCTTAGTCAAACCTCCGTACTGATGAGTACATCACCAGGAATAAACTGTATATTGCTCTCCAGTTAGTGCCCCCCCCCCCCCAACTAAAGTCAATTTTCTTTAGAGAAATACTCAAATCTATAAAATAGCATTTAATTTCCTCTCCCGTTTCATCTGTAACAGACCCAAACTTTAATTCTATATCCTTTTAAGAAGGTCAGAAAATTATACTCTGTGCCCATAACAGTCTATAACTTAGTGCAAACATTCAGTTATAATTACCATTAAAATTTCAGTTTTAAACATATTACAATTTAAGCTAACACTACATACTTAAAGCCTAAAGAAACAGTCAGTGTTAGCCCACTGCACTCAGGCTTGCTCCGCTTTCCTCCCTGCCCCCTATTTCCACCCCCAACTACTTCTACTTTTATTCTAACCCCCAAGCACCTGACCAGTAGTCCAACCCCTAATTCCCAACTAGCCCAACCCACCCATCCTACCTCCCCCCAATCCAATTACATTCCACACTGATCCCACTCCCAACACATTTCCAGACAATACAACTCTACCCTCATACACAACCAACCAGGAATCCTAGTTGTACTTCTCACTCATAGTACCATGTTACCCACAATCACATCCCCATCACTAGCTCTACTAATCGCCAACCTTCCTAGCTTCCTTACAATCAGACCTACCGCTGCACAACTACCATCACACTAACCACAGTAGCCCACCCTCTCAAACTTCTACATCCGCCCTACAATCATAAATCTTACAACTACATATTACTAACAAAAAATACACCATCTCACCACACTAAGAAAAACTCTCAGACCAAGCTCAAACAATTAATATTAAAAAACACATACTGACACTCCTACAAACTCTAACCTCTGGTGACAATTCACCCAAATCCAGGTCCCCTCTCAGCTAGACAAACATCTGACCTGTTAATCCTTTATCTCAACACAAGTTACTACCAACAAGCTAACAGACCTACATGCATTCATAGCCCACTACAACCCTGATATACTCGCCATTACAGAAACCTGGCTTAAACCCAGTATCCAAGATGAAGACTTATCTTCCCCCAGGGTATAATACACTTAGATTTGATAGAACAAAGAGGAAAGGAGGAGGAGTAGCCACTCTTTAAAAACACCCTTAACCTCCAGCTCCTGCACACCACCCACTTTTCAAAATGCTGAAGTCCTATTTTCTGTCCTATCCATAAGAAACACCAAGATCAATATAATATGCTGCTACATACCTCCAGGCAACAACTCGCTCATAATAGAATACACCCTACACTGGACAAAGGACAATCTACCTCAGGAAATATTCCTACTAGGAGTCCGTAACACTGACTGGGCAGCATGCAACGCCAGCAACCCCTCTACTCATATCAATCTATATGGGTTCTCTCAACTAATTAAAGAGCCAACTAGAATAGATGAGAAAACTAAGAATCTATACTGGACTGGACACTAACCAACCATCCCAAACATAACTATACAGTACGCTGTCTCCAAGATGACTTAAGTGATCATCTCCCCACCTTCCTACTGCAGAAACACTCCAATCACCCCAAACCAGTAGTCTACAAATTTGTACGAGATGACCGTAACCTTACCCCACGATACCCAAATACTGTCCTAAGCCACTGCAACTGGGAACCACTACGGACACTAGTGTTAGACCAGGCATTAGACTACTTCAATACTACCTTCTCTAATATCCTTAACAGTCTAGCTCCCAGCAGAAAGATCAGAGTTAAAGCCAACTATGCACCCTGGCTAAACAGGGACACCAGAGCCTTACTAAAAGCTAGAGATAAAGCCTGGAAAATCTGGAAAACTGACAAAACCCCTAGCTCCAGACAATACTATCAACAGCTTAGAAACAAGGCCAAGGCGGAATCCAAAATAAAACAAAAAAAAACTATTTTTTAGCGCCCAAAGGAAATATTCAAATAGTCCACAAAAATTCTGGCATGTCATTAACTCCCTACTAAATCCAAGCAAAACCACAACCCCAGCACCCATGTCTACTAACAATATCCTAGACAGCTTCTCAATTTAACCATTTTACTAAATCCATCTTAGCCCTGTCCAAATAACCAAAAGCAGTCCAACTCAATCACAACCTAACACATCCCACACCACCCCCTCTTCAGCCCATCACCAGTGCCCACCATCTCCTCCTACAACTAAAGCCAACCACACTAGCAGCTGATAACATACCTGCTGCATACCTAAACATGGCTAGTGACTCCCTATCATATCCTGTCTCCATCCTTATCAACCACTCCATACTAGAATCCTACATACCCAAACTCTGGAAAGTATCTCATCATTACTCTCCATAAAGGAGGTAATTCTTATAAATTCTCCAACTACCGACCTATTGCCATCCTTTGCCCCTTATCCAAAAGTCTTGAGAAATGCATCCACTTGCAAGTGATGACATTTCTTAACATACACAATCTACTACCACACAACACTGTTTCAGTCCACATCACAGCACTACCACAGCCCTTCTATCCTTCACTAATTATATAAACCTTCACAGGAATAATAACATATGTATCAGCCATTTTCCTAGACCTCTCAAAAGCATTTGATATGGTCTCACACTCCATTCTACTAGACTCACTAACATCATTATCCTTCACCTCCTCTACTATAGCCTGGTTCGGAAGCTACTTGTCTGACAGGCAACCATCAGTCCAGTGGAAAGGAACTGTCTACACAACTTCCAACCACCATAGGAGTCCCACAGGGCTCTATACTGGACCCACTATTCTCTATTTTCACAAATAACCTCAAATGCTCTACACAACATGCCACACTCAATATGCGGATGATTCAACCCTGATCTGCCTCATCTCCCACCACCCCACATACACTCACTCAAGATACCTTTATCTCAGTAGAAAAATGGATACCTGGTATCCAACATTCTAAAATCCCAAAAAGACAAAACTGCTACTATTTACCCCCAATAGATAAAAAAAAAAAACTCTTCCTTTACCATAACATCCAAGGATGGCACCACCATCTCCCCTTCTAACCACACCAAACTTCTGGGCATTGAAATGGACAATAATCTCCACTTTGATGTTCACATCTCACATATCATAAAACTAGTACACAAAAAATAGGCTCCCTATACAGGCACAAGTCCTCTCACAAAAAGCAAGAAAGTCACTCTTGCACAAAGCCACCTCCTCTCAACCCTATTATACGCAGCACCAGTCTTTACCCAACTCAGACAATGTGACCTAGACAAACTAGAATCATGCTACAATAAAATAACCAAGTTTGCTACTAACTCAACCTATAGAACCCATCATTGTGCTGCACTAAAAGAACTAAAATGGCTTGAGCTACCACAGCTACTTAACTATCACCAGCTGAGCACAACCTACAATATTCTCAAGTAACCTGAAAAAAACCCTCATTATCCAACCTACTTACTATCTATACTGCAAACCGGTACCCAAGATACAGTGAAAAACCTCTCCATCACCAAGGCTAACAATAATGCAGAGAAAGAGATCTACTCCCACACCGTTGCCAGAAATTGGAACTCTTTTCCCCTATACATGTCCACTGCCCCCTCCACATCCATATACGTGTCCACTACCCCCTCCACATCCATATTCAAAAACTCCCTAAAATTGCACCTTCTTAGTACCTGGTTATGCCCTTGCATCACATAACCCTACCCATACTACTATGAACTCCCCAAATTCCTCTCTGATCAAATGCTGAAGCTCTGACCCCTGTAGGCTTGGTCATCTGAAAGGGTACTTTTAACTGTAGAATCTTACTTGAAATACTTCTTACCAATGTATAACTGACATTGTCTTTTTACCCATGTTCTATGTCTTTTACCTGGAGTGTTTTTTTTATTAATTTCTTGTTAAATTACTATGCTCAGCATACATGATGTAGCCTGTTCTGTGTATTATGCTGGATGTATTTTATTTGCATAACTTGATGTTGGAGATTTTCTTCACGGGCCTCCACTGAAAATGGACCTGGTCCAGTCGGAATTTCCCGGTTAACAAATGTAAAAAAAAATAAAAACAAAAATAAGTGTGGTACCTCTTACTTAACCAAAATTAAGTAAAATATTAAGTCTGATTTTGGCCAACATTCCATGCTGTTAAGGGCCCAACTTCCCTGATCTCTTATGCATTCAGTAACAAATGAATTTCACAAAACTACAGGACTTGAGCCTACGTAAGACAAAGAATACGTAAAACAAAGCATACTGGAAGGACAGACAAGACCCACGGAATAATCTTCCATTACAAAACAATCCTTAATTATGCATATTCTGATGCTCTGTACAATCATACTTTTTACTGTGACTAGTGTTAAACATGAATGAGAGCCACATGACCACTTCACTGATCCAGTTAGCAGTTTACGTAATGGTGGGAAACCACTGGCAAAAGAATACACATTTCATAAGAGTTTACGCACCTACATTTCCCTCAAGTAAAACAGCTACAACAGCAGATTTTGTTGTAATCTTTTGCAACTGCACAAAGAAAGATGAGGCAAATAAAGCTCAACAATCCCAGGAGTGCTCCAACTACCATAACTTTAAATGCTCTTTAAATAACCTAAAGCAACTCTTCAGGAAGCCATAGCGGTTTTATCAACGTTCAAAATAAACATTTCATTTTTACGTAATGTCCATTTACATGAACAAAGATCTTACGCTTCTCCAAAAGACGACCCCCACCCCATCACAAAAAATAATAAACAGGAGTGCCACTAGTTTAAATACCTGTCAAAAGCAGCACCAATCAGCCCCCAACTTTCAAGCAAACACCATTTGTCGTGTCCACTTATTAGCCTCCCACATAACTTGTCTAGAATAAAGCAAAAAAAATATTATAAACGCATTCTAACACACAACAATAACGGTACAAAGAAGAATCTAGGACTGACAGCCTTCCATTACCGAAGCAAATCTTAATTCTACATACCTTCACGGCCCAAACTCTTTGGAGGAACTGACAGTAATGAGGCATGCGCCCCCAGACCTAATCCAAATGAGGACACTTGGGCTTCATTAATAGTCATCAATACGCAAACAGGTTGAGAATTACAAGTAAGACAGCAACGCTCACAAAAAGTTTGTGCTCTCTCTCTCCCCATAAAACCATTTACTTCCAACATCCAAAAATGCAACTAAAAATTCTAAATAGCCGAATTCTAAGCATAGTCCTATGTCAACAGCCCTAACACGCGCATTTGTTTTTTTGCCTCATTAACAAAAAAAAACGATATCTTATTTTTCTGCCACATCAGTTTCCTCCCTTGATTGGACCAAGATAACCAAAAACACACTACTTTCCCCACTAAAATAAAGAAATAGCTATAACAAACTACAACGTATACTTACCAACTTAACACAAAATACGAGAAAGTAACCCACAGTAAAATCCAACTGAGATTTTGCTTTAACTTCACTTTTTCCAAACACGTCAATCTCTTAATACAAATTTATTGCTGTAACTGCAGTTACAACTTTGAAAACCGCGCTTACTCTATCTTAAGCCAATCGGCACAAAAAGACTGCTTACTACTATTCCTACTAATTGGTCGTGAGATACAAAACGTCGTGAAAGGCACCATGGGACATTATGGGGGCGTTCCTATTTTAAATAAATGAATATGGGAAGTAAGAAGATTGCTTATTAAACATTATATTGTACATATTACATGGTCATGGTTTTATGGGTACATTTTTATGATGTCTGAATCTACGGCATTAAAGTTTTGCAGTCCAGTAATGCTTCAAAAATGAAGTGTTTTTCAGTTGTCAAAAAATAAATAAATAATCGGGATCCCACTGTACCTGTCAACTGTCCAGATTTTTGCCTCATATTTTGGTCTATCCGTCTAAAAACTGTTTAAAAATATCGCTGGGATGCTCTAAAGATTAAAGCCACTAAATAATAGCATGCATTTAAATTTCAGATTTCACATCCTTCAGACAATGCATGCTAACATAAATCACACTATTCTAGCAATTTTCTAAGTTTCTAAGAGCAGCATTTAAAGTGTGTCCTAATTTTTGGGCCTTTGTTCCCCCATTAGGCTTTGCCCAAATTTCTTGCGCTAAGAGGTACGGCTTCCACATTGTTAATCGTGAACTGTCTCTGGGAAGTCTGTATGTATACACACTAGCTTAGGTATTGCTAAACAGACGTATATATAATTTTCGTAGATTGAACGTTTGCTTTCTCTACATTTTTATAATGAAAACCTAATGGTCCTAGTTCTCGAGTTAATAGGGGACAAACTTAAGAAAATTTACGACGTGTCCAGAAATAATCAGGGATATATTTTTAATGTTAGTAGTATTGCTTGAAGATGTTGACAGAGTAAGAGAGTGTGAACTAATATGCATATTCCGAAATAAAAGATGTCGGCACCTTTGTTGTTATTGTGTACATATTTATAATTCATCACATTTTCTCCAATGGTCAACAAAAAATTAAGAGGGGCAGAGCTAAGGGACAGTTGAGATGTTATGATAACACTGACTAGGAATTTAAATCAGAAAAACTGTCAGTCTATTTAAACGTATTTGCTTTGTTTTGACAGCCATTCCCTATTCACACGTATGTATTTGTTTTCATAAACACGCGGAAATTAAGAATCTTTATGCAGGCTTTGTTTAATGACGATATACTGTGTTCAGCCACCGTGGTTTAAACTTGGATGGATATGAAAATAATCGCAGACGCTAGCATTGTAAAACTATTAGCAATGTTCACCACGTAATGGGATATGTTTGGTGTGCTCACAAGCATAACATAGTTACAAACGCAACTCTTATTAAAACAAACCGCTTTTCATACAAGCGTCCACATTAGACTTCCGTGTCTTTAATAACTGCCCTCCCACTAACCATAGAGATAGGGAGTGGCGTCTCCTCGTGACGCCATCAGGTTCAGCCCCAAACGGCTGTTCCTGAAGAAGCCCGTCTATTTCAAATACTTTTACTGCCGAGGTGAAATTCTTTGTTACATCGGTAAGGTAATGTTTTTGTTCCACAATTTGAAAGGAAGTATTTCGTCTGAGTGACTAATAATATTTTGGAAAGTTCTTATCCCGGTTTTATTTTTTGATATTGTGGATCTAATGAAACTCTGCCTGAGCTGTCAGACGACTCCAGATGTAATACGACGAATGGCATCTTTCTTAATTCTGTATCCAGTTTTAGTTGATGGTTGTACCCCATACGCCCTTTAGTGGAATCTAGCATTGGGTAAACTGATTACGTACTCTTGTTGAATTCCATAAAGTGTATAGTCTCTGTGATATATTTTGCACCAGTAAGTGCTTACTTTTTATTAGTAAAGTATGTTATTTATGCAGTAAGAGGTGACCGGTTTATCTTATTTGTAGCCACAGTTTATGCTAGCTTTTGTACGTGTTAGTCTGTAATTTTTGCAGTATCTTGTACATCCGTTTTGTTTTCCAGTGTATAAGGGAATTGCGTTAAAGTGTTTGCTTTGGAGTTTTTTTCCTTGTTGAAACAATTAAGAGATGTTCACATATGGTGTGCAAAACGTATGCATTCTTAACTCCTTTAATTATACTTACTTGGGATAGTTTATTGCTTTCTTTGTAAACAACTTAGAATAGTTACCACCTTTAAAATATCTGCGTGGCCATGTCAAACATAACAAGATATGTGATAAATGATGCAACTTTGCATTTTTACATAATATATGTTCACGTTTTCCATGAACTGCTATATAAATTATAAATCTCATATGACATCAAAATAAATATTGTAACCTACATAGCCAATTGTAGGCACTAGCCCCTTCATCATAGCAAATAATCTTGTTGTGATATTTTGTTACATGTTTGTGAAACCAACAAAAGCTGATACAGCAATCTTGTGTACCTAATAAACCAAGCAGGTAATAATAATTCATTCATATGATTAATGATAAATCACCGGATGAAGAATCCTAAGTATTGGCTCCACATCTTTAAAATCCAAAGATATATTTCTGGGTGTAATAACAGTATTTTGATAAGTATCAGGCTTCATAACTTTATTAAATGTTAGGCCTCTTTGTAGCTCCCTTATTTAACTTGGTTAAAACCTGCTAGTAGACATTCTGTCCATTACAAAGTAACATCATTGCCGGCAGTAGGTACAGCGATACCCATAGCAATGGGGGAGAGGCTCCCTGATCATTCTTGACTGTTTCCTCAAAAAAAAAAAAGCTGACGTTTGTTGGAGGAAAATCATTCATTCATTCATTAATTCTCCAACAATGCAGTTCATTCTAAGCAGGGTTGTGATATGACATTATTAGGATAAAGCCAGTTATCAGTGAACCTGAATAGATTGGCAGCTCAGAGGTACTGATGTCAGTTCTTACCTGAGATTTTAAGAAAAACAGATGCTTCCAGTCTTCAGGGATAGTTTTCTCTTTCACAGAGTTTTATAAATAACGGCAGGACAGGTTATATATAATGCTTAACTTCTTTGCTTAAGAATTCTGGGCAAAGCCAAGATTACCATCAGTTGCTTATCTGAAGCCAGTCTCCACCTAGTTACAAACGCACTCAAGTTTAGGCACCACAGGTAGCAGTGTAATCCTCTCATAACCCACGTGGGAGTAATGACTTCAGATTTACTTCTCTAGACAATATGAAGACCGACATTAAAGACCGGTCTGAATATGAGTCTTAGACCAGTATGTATCTTGCACTGAGTAACATTAGTCCTTTGTAAAGGATGATGCTACAATAAGAACAAAAAAAAATTATTTTTATTTATTTATTTCCAGTTTGATTACCGGGGAAGTCCTTTCAGTGGAGGCCCAGGGAGAAAAGCTCCAGGATAAAGAAATGCAGAAAAGAAAGAATATACAAAAACAAGCACATACAAATAAAGTGGCAATATACAAGAAACATTGTATAGCAATAGGTTACAATTATGTACATTCAGTGTCATGCATGTTCAACAGGTAATCAATTGTATTGATTACAATTTATGTACATTCAGTGTTAGGCATATTCAGCAGGAACTGATGTGAATTATTAATGAATTTTACAATATTTTCACTTGAGCAAGCCACTTGTGGTTGGGGAAACACCTTAACATACATGCATATTAGTAATAGTGGGAACACTTTACTTGTGCTCATGTAAAATAAGAAGCTATTTACAATATTTACAAAGTTGAAATAGTATGCTGCTTAGCTCTAAGAGATCAGAGCTTAAATTGACTCATGGATGAAGTAGCTATGGGTAATAGAGAGCTAAGGAATCTGTGAGGAAAAACCTCTTGGGGGCATGTTCTAAGAATGAGGTCGGGTGAAAGCAGGTGCATTTCCATTTGGTGGACATGTGTTTGAAGAGTAGAAATTTGAAGTTTTCTGAATTAGTTCTAATTCATAGCATGGCAGGGAGAGAATTCCATTTCTTGCCTAGTGAGAAAGATAGGAGAAGTTAGCCGGCAGGACGTTTAGGTTTGTGGATAGAGATTAAGTTTTGGTGTTCAGATCTCAGTGTTCTGTTGGGGATGTAAAGGGGGAGGATATTGGTTAGAGCTGGACATTTAGTTGGCTGAAATATAAGACTGTGAGCAGTGGTGAGTTAGAGGTAATCCAGGTAGTTTGTGAGTTCTAGCCAGTTCAATGATAGTAGGGTAAGGCAGTGATGGGTGGAATTTTTAGATTTGGTAGCAAATTTGGAGATCTTATTGTAACAGTTTTGTAGTTTGGAAGTGAGAGATGAGGATAGGTTAGGTAGGAGAGGTGCTCCATATAATAAGTATGGAAGAAGATAAGTGGTGGCCAGAGTATGCCTAGTGGAGTTGGATAGAAATAGATTGTTTCTGTACAGCATACCTAGCTTTTGGTGTGTTTTCTTAATATTTTGCTGAATGTGGATATCAAACTTCAGGTGTTCATCAATAGTGATACCAAAGAGTTTAGCAGAAGGGACCATGTCTATGGGTGAGTTAGATTGAGTAAGGACTTTAAAAGCATTTTTGTCATAGGAGAATATCTTTGAAGGAGGGAATAGTAGGATTTTTGATTTATTTGCATTGAGGGAAAGGTGGTTTTGTTGCATCCATTTTTCAGTGGTTGTAAAATCAGTTTGGGTTTTGGTCAGCAGTACAGAGGGGTTTAAAGCTGAGCAGACTATAGTTGGATCGTCTGCGCAGTGAATGATTTTAGAATCCAGAAAGGCAGTGTGAATGTTGTTGATGAAAATATTAAATAGCATAGGTCCAAGTATAGATCCCTGTGGTATACCAGTATGGGTAGACAGGAAGGTAGAGGTGGAGTTCTTCCATTTAACTGCTTGTGATCTTTCTGACAGCCAGAGAACCAAGATTTAGTATTTGCAGAGAGATGAAGGTTTGAGAGATGATGGAGAAGGTGATTATGGGAAACAGTATCGAAGGCTTTAGAAAGATCAAGTAAAACAGTAGAAACTAGGTATCCAGAATCACGGGCTTGGTAACCGTGTCAAGGGAAGAGAGTAGTTATAGTGCTATGCCCTGGGCAGAAGCCATGCTGGGTGGTAGTCAGGAGATGGTTGTGGTTCAGGAAGGGCATCAGTTGGGAGTGGATGCATTTTTTCTAGGATTTTGGAAATTGGTGAGAGGAGAGCAATAGGACAGAAGTTAGAGATGCTGGTGTTTTTGCCTCCTTTGTGAAGAGGAAGAATGTATGCTGAGCGCCAGAGGTTAGGGACGTAAGATTCCTTTATGGATCTGTTAATTAGGATGCTGATTGGGAGGCAATGCCATCAGCTGCACATTTTAGGAAGAAAGAGGGAATATTGTCTGGAGCATTGGTGCAGGTTTGAGTTTGGAGCGTTGGTGCAGGTTTGAGTTTGGACAGAAGTCTTTTTATAAAGTTTGTGGAGACAGTTTTGAGCTCTAACATAAAGGGAGGGTTGTGGAGTTAGATGGAAAGAAATGACATATTGGGGGATTATTGTTGGGGAAGGTTTTGGTCAAGCCAGAAATAGTTTCTGTGAAGAATGTGTTGAATTCTGATGCTAATTCAATGTTGGATTTGCTTGGGTCTGGACAAGGGCTATTTCTGGAGCCTGGATTGAGAAGTGTGTTTATAGATTTCCAAAACTGTTTTGTGTTTTTGTTGTTTGATTTTTAACAATTGGCTTAATTTCTGGTGTCTTTCCAGGGGGGCTCCATATATGTCAGCCTGAGAGGGCTTGTTCAGACCACATTGTTTTGTCAAAGATGGCCTACACCTGTCTTCCAGATTTTGGATAAATCTTTATCCACTCCTTTAGAGCCTTTTTCAGGCAATGCCAAAGTGACAAGCCTACTAACACAGCATAAAACCCAAAGAAACCTAAAGGTGTTACTGCTCAAAGCCAGGAGTTTTAACAAGAAATTCCTTACCTTACATGCTGTCCTACTCTGGAGAACATGGACATCTGTGTGTTTACCGAGACATGGTTTAAAGCCTCAGAATGAACTCTAGCAGGGCAAGGCTAGATTGCCTTCCACACTGTGAAGACTGGTAGAGATGGGTGAAGGCTGCCAGCCTAGTCAAATAGAATTTGGTACATAATTCTATTATTTGTAAATACTGTGAATGTTGAACTTACAACAATGTGGCAACATTGCCATCTGCTGTAAAGAAAGCTAAGTCAAGCAATTCTTGTTGGTCCTTTGAAATTAAAATTATTTCATCACTGCCTTTGATGTTTTACAAGCCAGCTCCAGTCTGGCTGGATAGGGGCTTCCTGAATATTGTTTTAAGGCTAAAGTTAATGACCATAACTTACATATGGAATGTCCTTTATTGCTCTAAGTGTAAAAGAATGTAAATGCAGTTAATGTGTAGCTTGAGAACTCCAGGAAGGGTGAAAAAGATGATGTAATGTTTATCAGAATTGGAGTTTCAATTTAAACAGTGAGAACCAGATATTGTTAAGCATTTTAATCTTGGACATCTAACTCAGCACTGCCTGTTGTCTTTAGTAAGTTATCTTAGAAGTGTGTTTTTCTTGTAGTAATAGCTAGGACTATAAAGATTAGATTGTGTTTTTCTGATATGTCAGAACTGTAGTACTGAATTATTTTAAGTTTCTGTGTGAACTCTGAACTCTTGAATATCACTGTGGTGTTGTAGTATTGTCTTGTGTTTTTAGTATTTATTATTAAATATTTTTAAACCCTTTTCAACTGTGGCTGGTTTATGCAGAGATAAATTAAGCTCTAGAGTACATTGCATGCTTATAAGTGATCCTGTAATAAGCCCTTCCAATAAGCCTTGATTGCTTAAGTTACACTAATGTTAGATAATAATACTGCACAGTAATAATTGGACACCCTTTTTTAAGGACCTTTCAGTGGCTGATAATTATTAGCTGGTGGAGGCAGTAATTACTACCGTATAGTGTGGGTATAGGGGCACAGCTAGAGAATCTGTGTCAGCCTTTCCCAGGAGTGTCTGTGAAGTTGTATAAATACTTATCTCAACATGTGTGTGTGTCAGCTACTTGGGCAGGGACATGAATCACTGGTTGGACAGAGAAGGTACTGGAGTTTAGCTTGCCAGCTAGGCTGAGATCTGGACCCTATAGCTGTGCCAGTGGGGAGTCTTATTGGGGACCTGGGGAGCAAGGGAGCAACCAGCCCCGGACTGACTACGATGTCTTTGTGCTCTTAAGGGAAACTGCACTTTACTGTGTGTATTTGTTATTCTTTCCTCTCATATGAGACGCCCTCTCTAATGTTAGTGGTGAGGCTTGAGGCTCCTTGACTGCTGGGCCAGGGCACGGGCGTCACATTGTGGTTTGCAGTGGTTCGGATATCCACATCACATATATTAAGTAGTTGGCGAATACTAATTGGCTTGTAGTGATGTGGATAGAGTGAATCCTGTAGCTTATGTACAGTGATCTCTGAAGGTGTTTTGTACTCTAAATCAGCCACCCAGTGAATACTCAGAGTTCAGATCACAATTGTTTTATTTATTTTGTTAGCTTAGTTAGTCAGGGTAAGCAGGCAGCATGTCAGCAAGGGAGTATGGAAAGCTGACAAGGAGCCAGCTGGTGGAGATGTGCAAGGCTAGGGGACTGGTGCATGGAAACCTGACTAAGGCAGACTGGATTGGAGCCTTGATTACAGCTGCATCAGGAAACAGCATCCAGGAAGACAAATCAGACTGGCAGTAGAGATACAATATCCTCAGAGAATGGACAACTCAACCTTTCTGCGAGGGACAATCAGATGGCAGTGGAAGTACAATATACTTGGAGAATGGACAGCTCAAACTTTCTGCAGTGGACTTAAAAATCCAGCTGGAGCTAAAGAGACTTGAGTTGGAGGCCATGTGTTTGGAGATAGAAGCCGAAGAAAAGGAGCATCAGAGGAGGCATGAGAGGGAAATGCTGACTCTTCGCCAGAGTCATGGAGGTAATGGGGAAGGGACTAAATGGACCCCAGAAGCACAACAGGTCAGTAAATTTCTTCCGCATTTTAAAGAGGGGGATAATTTTGATAGTTTCATGCATATGTTTGAGAGGGTATGCAAACAGTATAGTGTTGACCAAAGGCTCTGGGTACAGTTCCTGACCCCCTTACTCCATGGGAAAGCTGTAACTTTTTTGTCAAAAATGCCTGACTGTCTGTTTTGATTATACTGCTGTAAAAAAATGTCTTTTAGAATGTTTTGAAAAAGTTTTGTGAGCATAGACACAAGGCAGATGAAAGTGTGTGTGAATATGTTGCTGAACTGAGCACTTATTTCATAGCTGGGTGAGTGAATGTCAGGTCACCACTTTTGAAGGGCTGGCAGACGTTTTGGTGAGGGAACAAGGCCTTAGCACTTTGCCTGAGGATCTTCTTAGCTGATAGACAATGTGCTTCTTCAGATGAGTTGGGGAAGAAGGGAGACCTATACCTGGCCAGCAGGGCAGCCCTGCACAGGAAGGGGACCCTCAGTACTGCTCATGGGTCTAAAGGAACCCATGGTGGGTAGCACAGACTGCCCCAACAGAATCTGTCAGTAGCAGGGGAAGTCACTAGTCCAGGTACACGTCCAGGAGCTAGGGTTAAATGTTTTGAATGCAACCAGTGGGGTCATGTGGCATACAGGTGTCCACAGAGGCAAGGTGAGGGAGCCAGTAAGTGGAAAAGACAAAATGCCAATAGTAGGTTGTCTTGAGACAACAGGGGTACTAAATCCCCATCCTGCAGATGTCCTGAGAGGGAAGGATTTGGATGAGGCAGTACCATTTGCTTATGCATTTACATGTGGTCAGGCTAGGAGACAAGCATGTGGGTCTGGTAGCCTGGGGGAGACCCAGGCAGACTGCATACTTGCAGCCCACAGTGGAGAGGTGGTTACTTCAGGGAGTGAGCTACGCTGTAGCAGTGTGACCTGAATGTGAGCCACAGCTGCTTGTGGGTACGGATGTTCCCTTGGAAAGGGTAACTGCAAAGGTAGAGGTGAGTAGTAGTACCCAGGCTGACAGTGAGGCACTGCTGTCAGAGGATGTCAGAACTTCCTGTGGAAGGGGAGCTGGGAAGGGTTACAAGGAGAGACATGAGACAGGCTCAGCTCTCAGACCCTACATTGCAAGGCCTGAGGCAGGTAGCTAGGGAGGCACCTGATTCTCAAGGGAAGGGGGAATCTGTATACTGGAACAATGGGTTACTGTACAGAGAGTGAACCCCTGAGGGAGGGCTAGAAGGTGAGAGAGTACAGCAGTTGGTAGTGCCTAGTGCTTACCGTCTGGCACTTCTAGCCATAGCCCATGATATTCCCTTTACAGGTCATATGGGCATAAAACGTACAAAGAGGCATATTATGCAAAACTTCTATTGGCCTGGAATTTGCAGAGATGTAACAGGGTACTGTAGGACCTGTGAGCAGTGCCCAAGGTAGGCAAGGCAGGAGACAAGGTGAGAGCTCCTTTGATACCTTTGCCTGTGATTGAGGAGCCATTTCAGAGGGTAGCTATGGATATTGTGGGTCCTCTGAGTACTCCAAGTTCCACAGGGAAAAAGTATATCCTAGTGATAGTGGATTATGCTACATGATACCCTGAGGCAGTGGCTTTGTTCTCCATTAAGGCAGAGAAGGTGGCAAATGCTTTGTTAAGAGATTTTCAGCAGGGTATGTTTCCCAAAATAAATACTGTCATACAGAGGTGCCGATTTCATGTCAGACCTGCTGGCTTGTCTGTGGAATTCCTGTTGGGTGAAGCACATGAAGACCACCCCCTACTATCCTCAGACTAATGGTCTTGTTGAGAGGTTAAACTCCACAATCAAGTCCATGATACGGGCATTTGCAGATCAGTTTAAGAGGGAGTGAGACAAACATTTGCCCCATCTGTTGTTTGCTTACAGAGAGGTTCCCCAGGAATCCACAGGTTTTTCACCCTTTGAGTTGCTGTATGGGCATAGGATGAGGGGACCTATAGATTTAATTCGAGATGAGTGGGAAGGTGAGTGCGAGTCTCACAAGGAGTCTGTTGTGGCATACATCCTAAATCTCAAGACAAGGTTCAGGGAACTTATGGGCTTGGCCCAGGAGAACCTGGCAGAAGCCCAACAACAGAAAAAGGTGTGGTATGACAGGAATTCTTTAGCTAGAGACTATGCTGTGGGGCAGCAGGTAATGGTTCTCATTCCTGTCAGACACAACAAGCTGCAAGCAGCTTGGGAGGGAACCCTACCAGGTGGTAAGAAAGGTAAGTGATGTTAACTACATGGTGGAACTGCTAGGCAGATGGCAGGGGCACAAATTGTACCATGTTAACATGATGAAACCTTACCATGTTAGGGAGGCGGTTGTGCTGAGCATTTGCAGTGGATTGCAGGAGTCTGAGGGAAATCTGGAGACTGATCTCCTCAGTGAGGCTCAGGCTGACACCTCAGTGGAAGGGGTAGCAGTGCCCCAACAGCTATCTCCTACCCAGATATGAGAAATCTGAGCAGTGTTGAAGGAATTTAAGGACATGTTCACTGGGAAACCAGGGTGCAACCACCCTGGTGTAGCACCAGGTGGATACAGGACCCCAAAGGCCTATTAGGCAGTCCTCTTGTAGGGTGCCTGAGAGAGTCAGACAGACTCTGAGGGAGGAGGTACAGGAGATGCTGGAACTAGGGGTGATTCAAGAGTCCAACAGTCCCTGGGCCTCCCCAGTGGTGCTGGTGCCAACAAAGAATGGCAGCAGAATCTGTGTGGATTACAGGAAATGAAATAGTCACACACAGGCAGATGCTTACCCCATGCCTAGGACAGATGCCCTCGAGCAGCTGGGTGGGGCTAAGTATCTTCCAACCATTGATCTTACCAAGGGTTCCTGGCAAGTGTCCTTGACTCAAGTGCTAGAGAGAAGTCAGCCTTTGTGACTCCTTTTGGCTTGTATGATTTCACAAAGTTGCCCTTTGGGATGAAGAATACCCCAGCAACTTTCCAGAGGCTGGTGGATAATATCCTAGCAGGAGCAGGAGGGTTTGCCCTTGCTTACCTAGATGATACTGCCATCTACAGTCATTCCTGGCCAGACCACCTTCAGCATGTCAGGGAGGTGTTAGGCAGACTACAGAGGGCAGGGCTGACCGTTAAGCCGAGCAAATGTCAGGTTGGTATGGCAGAGGTCTCCTACCTAGGATATAGAGTGGAGAGTGGTAAGATAAGGCCAGAACATGCCAAATTCCGGCATGGCCTGCACCTGTTACTAAAAAGCAGGTGAGGACATTCTTAGGGACAGCAGGGTACTAGAGGAAGTTCGTCCCCAGTTATAGCACCATAGCTGCTCCCCTCACAGACCTGAAGAGGAAGAACAGGCCAGATAAGGTAGTGTGGACCCCAGCATGTGAGTAGGCATTCCAGAAGCTTAAAGAAGCTTTGGGAGGACCCCCTGTCTTAGCCAGTCCAGATTACAGCAAATAATTTGTTGTACAGGTGGGTGCTTCAAGCCATGGGGTGAGGGCTGTACTTAGCCAGATTTCTTCAGAGGGGGAAGAGCACCCAGTGATTTATCTCAATCATAGGCTCCAACCCAGGGAGGAATGCTATGCAGCTGTAGAAAAGGAATGTCTAGCCATAATGTGGGCACTGCAGAAACTTCAGCCTTATCTGTATGGAAGGAAATTCACTGTTATGGCAGATCACAACCCCCTAACATGGTTAAACAGAGCCATCCAGCAAAATGCCAAGTTGCTAAGGTGGAGCCTGGGGTTGCAAGCATATGATATGTCAGTGCAGCACTGCAGTGGGAGTAGCATTGCTAATGCAGATGTGTTGTCAGACAGGGAATGGGGTGATATACACTCAGACCTAACCCTCTCAAGCGGCATTTCTCAAGGGTCACTTGAAAAACTAAAAAACTAAAGTATAACCAGTCACAAGCTGATGAAAACCAAATCCAAGTTAAAAAAACGGGTGAAGGAACCAGCAATTAATGTTGAAAACTCTTCTTTATTCTAATAAAAACGTAAGCCAATTCGGCCCCAAGAAACAAAAAGGAATAATAACTGCTGAGCGCGCTTTCCCTTTGTTGAATACAAAGCTTCCTCAGAACAACAATGCTTAAAAAATGCCATGCTTGTATATACAATGTAAATTAAATTAATTGAATAATTGGCTCATTATATTAACCAATAATAATATTAATGATATCCTAATCCAAATGTAAGCAGTGTTGCAAAAATATGTTGCATCTCTTAGATGCAACAAGTATTAAAACCAATACAAGTTGCACATAAATCTAAATATATAGATTTGCACATTTTAAAACTAAGAATTTACTTGTTTATACTAAGTAATTAAAAACATTAACTGTTGTTGTTCAAACATTAAAACAGATCTAACCAAAAATGAACGAATATAAAAATGTATGTGAACCATCCTTAATGCTCATAGACTGCAATATTCAATCTAAAAAATGTTAACCCCCGAAAAAATATGTTGAATGTTGTTAAATGGAAAATCCACATACATGTATATGTAATAAAGAAAAAAAGAGAAAAAAAATGTAACCGGTAAGGAAGTTCATTGTAATGAATATACAATTTAAACTACCCTTCCTAAAAAATTTTTTTACCAAATCTCTTCCAATGTATTTAATACCCTTTCCTTTAGTTACTTACAATTTTGCTTGTCTTAATTTCAAGACACTATGAATACTAATATTATCGTTAAGACCTGGAGGTCTACTGGCATCAATTTTCAACTGCCAAAATAACTCCTTAAACTCCACTCTAGATTCCCAGTTGTCCCCCCTTGGATCTGTCATTACTTGCTCTATAACTGCAAATTTAATGTTCATGTTACTAGAAACTAAAGAGATTCTTTTCCTTTACTGATATCGTACATGTGTTCATAAATTCTTTTCCTTAAAATACATGTGGATTTCCCTATATAAAAACTACTGCAGCTTACACATACACCAATGTACACAATTCCTCTTGTGCCACAATTCTAGTGTCTTGGTGCTGTGAGCTTAATGCCTCTAGAGGGAATATAAATCTCCTGCTGATGTAAAATGTATTCACACTGTCTGCTTGACCCGCATTTGTAAGTGCCCTTTTTAGAATAAATAATACCCATCATTTGAATTTCTTTCTAGCTTTCTACTCTCAAATATGTCTTTTAAATTCATCCCCCTTTTTCTAATGAAGGATGGTTGAGTGGGAATATATTTTCCCGTATTGTTGTTCACTTTCAATAAGGGCCAGTATTGCTTGATAATGTCTTCCACTGTTTTAGATGTAGCAGAAAATGTGTGCACAAATGCTTGGTTAAAATTCTCCACCTTCTCACCCCCTGAATTCCTTACGTTTTCACTTAATCCTAACAATGGAAAATACTTGCTCTTTCTATCATTCATTATCTCATTCACTAAACTCTGCATCAGGGAATTAGGATACCCTCTTTCCATAAAAAGAGAACTGATATATTTGACCTCCTGTGCAAATACCACATCTTCACTGGTCATTCTAGATGCCCTTATCAGTTGCCCTTTAATGATACCCTTTTTCTGATAAAAAGGATGTCCACTTTCAAAATGCAAGTACATATTCGAAAAAGTGGATTTCGAATTAAAACAATTCTTGGATGGGTCCTTATATAAAGTTACATCTAAATAATTGATACTCGAATCATCAAAAGTGCATGTAAATTTCAAGAAATCTGTGCAAATATTTAAATACTCGAAAAATTCCTTGAATACTTCCCTGGACCCTCTCCATAAAATACAAATGTCGTCCAGAAAACGGGTGTAAAATAAAATATATTTCTGCCAAACAGCGTTAAAAATAAACTTTCGCTCCCAAAAGTATAAAACACAATTAGCATAAATGGGGGTGCAAGCTGCCCCCATGGCCACACCCTTCTTTTGCTGAAAATGATCGCCATTAAAATACACAAAGTTGTTTTTTAAAACCGTCTCAGTGAAATCCACAATTAAATTAATTGTGTTTCCGTGTAAGCCGGAATCCGAACTTAAAATTTCACAAAACCATTCCATGAATGGGATTTTCATAATATTTACTTTGCCTCACTTCTCTCTCTACCATTTCTTCAAATACCTTTAAAGCAGCGTTAATGGGTGGATTAAACACACTTCTTTTATGTAAAGCCTTTTGCATAGAACACTTGCCTTTAAAATAAGCTTGTAAGTTCAATTGTCTTATATATAACTTGATATCAAAGTGCTCACCATAGATCCTGTCTTTGTGGGCACAAAATGAAAACCTTTTGTAAATAATTTGAAATAAGTGTCATCGACTACAAAATCCGTAAAGTTCTACACTGTGAAGTTGTTTTTCCTATAAACAATTGAACCACTAGTACCAGAAGCAGTTTCAAAACTACCCTCAAAATTGGGGGTGGGGGATATGGGTATGGCAGAACAGTCGTTCCCATCTAATAAACTCGTGGCCTCCCCTGAAACCTCTCCCCCCTCCACCCCTGTAAGACTGAGGGTTCTGATATGAATATTTTCTCTGCTTCTCCGCTATTCTTTCGTTCCTCCTCACAGTTTCTTGTTCTAAAGGGAGCTCATTTTGTTCATGTACATTGCCACTGTTCATCTGATATCCTTTACTCATGTTGTCAATCACACTTTTCTTGGTATCTCTGAAATTATTAAATATCGGGTATGCCCTACCATTTTTGTAGTCATTTAAATCCCTATCTATTTTTTTTATTTTCCTAAAAATAACTTTGTCACCGTAATTGACAATTTCATTAAATAAGCTGTCATACTTTCTTTCATCAAAATTGTCTTTGTTGACCTCAAGAATTTTACTGTGCAAGTCATTTGTTTCAATTAACAACGCTTCATTCTGAATTTCATAATCTCTAACCATAAATTTCAACATCTCAATGCCAGTTTTGTTAAATAATTCAGTAAGCTGTTTGTATAATGCAGAATTATGTTTTACATTATTCGGGTATTTTAATATTCTAAGCCCCTTGGGTATCCTTTCTGTTGCAATACATTCGTTCAAGTAATCCATCTCCAGTTGATTAGTTTTTAAAGCCTATAATTTGTCCTTGAATACTTTAAAAGTCTCATCAAAAGACTCATAGTCATTATTAAAAGTACATTCGTTGAAATTAAAACACTTGCTCGACCAGGTGTCGAAATTGAAGTTCACAGTACATGTATTAGCATTTCTCCTACAAGGAAATGCTATCTTATTGTTGTTTTCCTTTTTATTCATTAGCCTCTGTTATTTGTTGCTGTTAGGGCTACTGCATCCTTCTCCCTGGTGTGGTACTTCAATCTTGGAGGACGCCAGCCCTTGTCTGTTCTCGTAATACTCTTTAAATAAATTTTGATTGCCAGGTACATCGCCCTGACATAAATTTTGATTGCCAGGTACATCGCCCTGACCTGGCGACAAATGTATTGAGTTTTCTAACAGTTGTGATAATAGCACAATCACCTGTTGGAACTCCTTACTTGAAAAAGTAGCTTGAGTTCTCCGGGGGGGGGGGGGATGTGAAGACTGGTAGAGATGGGTGAAGGCTGCCAGCCTAGTCAAATAGAATTTGGCACATAATTCTATTATTTGTAAATACTGTGAATGTTGAACTTAAAACAGTGTGGCAACATTGCAATCTGCTGTAAAGAAAGCTAAGTCAAGCAATTCTTATTGGTCCTTCGAAATTACAATTATTTCATCACTGCCTTTGTTTTACAAGCCGCCTCCAGTCCGGCTAGAAGGGGGCTTCCTGCCTATTGTTTTAAGGCTAAAGTTAAAGACCAGAATTTACATGTGGAATGTCCTTTATTGTCTTAAGTTTAAAAGAATGTAAATGCAGTTAATGTGTAGCCTGGGAACTCCAGGAAGGATGAAAAAGGTAACGTAATGTTTATCAGAACTGGAGTTTCAATTTAAACAGTGAGAACCAGAGATTATTAAGCATTTTGATCTTGGACATCTAATTCAGCACTGTCTGTTGTCTTAAGTAAGTTATCTTAGAAGTGTGTTTTCTTGTAGAAATAGCTAGTACTATAAAGATTAGACTAAGTGTTTGTTTTTCTGTTATGTAAGAACTGTACTACTGAATTATTTTAAGTTTCTGTATGATCTCTGAACTCTTGAATAGCACTGTGGTGTGGTAGCATTGTCTTGTGTTTTTAGTATTATTAAATATTTTTAAACCCTTTTCAACTGTGGCTGGTTTATGTAGAGATAAATTAAGCTCTAGAGTACATTGCATGCTTATAACTGATCCTGTAATAAGCCCTTCCAATAAGCCTTGATTGCTTAAGTTACACTACTATTGGATAATAATATTGCACAGTAATAACTGGACACCCTTTTAAGGGCCTTTGGGTAGCTGACAATTATTAGCTGGTGGTGGCAGTAATTACTGCCATATAGTCTGGGTATAGGGGCACAGCTGGAGAATCTGTGTCATCCCTTCCAGGAGTGTCTATGAAGTTGTATCAATACTTATCTCAGATTGTGTGTATGTGTGTCAACTACTTGGGCAGGGACACGAAGCACTGGTTGGACAGAGAGGGTACTGGAGTTAGCTTGCCAGCTAGGCTGAGATCTGGACCCTATAGTTGTGCCAGTGGGGAGTCTTATTGGGGACCTGGGGAGCAAGGGAGCGACCAGCCCCGGACTGACTGTGATCTCAGTGTACTCTTAAGGGAAATTGCACTTTACTGTGTGTATTTGTTATCCTTTCCTCTCATATGAGACACCCTCTCTGATGTTAGTGTTGAGGATTGAGGTTTCTTGATTACTGGGCCAGGGCACAGGTGTCACACACACATTTGGACCATCAGCTGCACAGACAGGGACTAAAGGTGGAGGTATCTCTGTGTACATTAGCAACAAGTATACCCCAAGGTTAGTTAAACAGGAGGTTACCCTGGTGTTCCTCCCTGTGCAAATCACCATAAATAGCATCCCTTTCCATAGCTTACCAAGCTATAGATCACCATCTGTGTCATAAGAATCCCATAATTCTTATCTAGACCTGCTGAAGGGATTTGCTGTCAAACCAAACACTCTGTTCGTGGGAGACTTTAATGACCACTCTGTAGGCTGAGAAACCTACTGTCTCCATCTTGCAGACACAACATTTCCTGGAATTTATTAGCACAAATTCCAGAGGTTAATGGATAATGATGCTGAACCTAGTTCTCATTAATAGGGGCAATTGTTGCACCCCAGCCCCCACCCCTGTCACATCCTCAATGGTGAGGTCGGATCACAAAGCTGTCACCTGCAAAATAAAAGTCAACTTGTAAAACCCAGCAAAACCTGTTACAGTTAGAGACTATTCTAAAGCGAACTACTTCCTATTGAGCAACAGTTAGTCAAAATTCAGTGCTCCAACTAATCCCGAGTTCACAACAGCCTATGCAGAATTGTTCACAGAAACACTGTGTACAAACATGTAAATGGCTGCATAGAGACTGCTGTACCTCCCAGAAGTAAGTACCAAACATCCCTCCAAAAAATAAATCAAACTGGTGAATTCAGTCTAAACAGGGTGTATAGCAGAAGGAAAAAAAGTCAGAGCCAAAATCAGAAAGAGAAACGGTCATAATGACAAGATCTCATTAATTAAACTAAATAGGAAGCTATGAGGACTAATCAAATCCAAAAAAGCCAGTTACAAGGTCAAAATAGTGTCTTAGGCTAAAGGCAACCATAAGACCTTCTACAGCTATAGCTGAAACCACAAGGATAACGCACAACAGTGTGCAGAACTGGTAGTGAATGGTACCCCCTTCACTGAGCAGTAACATAGTGAATCTGCTGGCAAACAAATTCAGCTCAAACTTCAGCCTCCACTTTAACCTTTGCTTGCAACACAAGTACAGCATGCTGGCAAGGTAGATATGTGCATCAAAGGATGCCCATGCTGTGTAAACAAGTAAATCAGTGCCAATAGTTCAGATATGCCTTCTAGAAAGATAATCATGCAGTTCTGCGCTTCGTTGTTTTGCTCTGTGGATGTATGTTCACAATAGAAGTAACATTTTTGGTGCAATAATTATTAATTTAGTGTGAGAAAAAGTGCGGAGGATCGTAAATGCTTTTACTGCATTTTATTTAAGCAGTAAGAAACTTTAAATATTTTGGACCTGCGTGGGTGTAATATATTCATATTTCATTTAGGTATTAAAGGACAATTGTGGGTGAGAAATTGGGGACGGGTAATTCTTCTGATAATTCTATTTCTACTGTTACTTTTGTTTTTGCCTTTGACCCAAACATAGATGAGGGTAGTCTGGTTTGATAACCCATTTGTTCATGCTTATTAATTCATTATTTCACTGGTTCACATGTCACCACTTAACATATTTGTTTTGATACTGGACATTTCACTTGATTTAATTCCTTTTAAAATTTTCTAATTTTATTTCATAATTTATTTATTTATTGGCATTTGATTACCAGGAAAGTCCACTGGGCCAGAAATAACCCATTTTTGGTGGGGGCCAGGGGAGAAAAGCTCCAAGTTATACATAAGCAAACATAATAGATTCTAAAGGCAGTTTACAATAATTACACGTAATAAAGTTGCTTGAAATTTATACAAAATGATCAAACAGGTGCAAAAAGAGAATAATTACAAGTGAATAGGTACAGTATTTACAATAATGGAATATTAGTTTGAGTAAGATCATAAGGCACAAGTCAAATACAAGGAATATATGGACTATAAATTGTGAATAGGCTAAATGTTAGCGATGAGTATGTAGAAGGTAGTTGTTTAGGAGAGATAGGAGGGTTGAAATATAGGGGTAGGTTTAAGGAGGAGTATGGCAGCAGATAGGATCTATTAGTGCAGAAGATAAGAAAAATATAGACTGGGCCTAGAGAAGGACTGGCAAAGTTCAGTGGACAGATTAAGTAATGACAGAGGAGGAATCAGAGCAGTTACAAATCCAATTTGAGAGGAAGTGGTTTTGAAGGGCAGTTTTCAAGTTGCTAGGATTATGTTAAGTGCAGATGGTTGTAGGCAGGGAATTACATTTTTTGGCCATAGTCCATAAGTAAAGTAGCTGTCCTACAGGTAACCTGGGTTTAAGGACTTGAAGAAACTGCTGTTGTTCACATTGTAGTGGCCTTGTGGGGTTATAGAGGGTGAGTAGTGAGTTTAGTGAAAGGCAAAGTTGTGGTTTATAAATCAGTTTGTGAGTAATTGTAAGCTGGAGGAGTAGTAAGTAATGAGGAAGCTCGGGCCATTGTAAATTTTTTAGGGCCATGCAGTGATGAGTAAGAGTGGCGGGTGTTTGTAGTGAATTTATCAATCTTGTTATAGCAGATTTCTAATTTGGATTGTAGGGATGACTGGAGATTGAACAATGGAACGCCATAGGTTAGAGAAGAGAGCAAGTATGTTTGTGCTAGAGTTAGATTAGATGGGAAGGAGAGTAACTTAATATTCCTATAGAGCAAACCTAGCTTATTATGAGTCTTAGAAATGTTGTTTTGTATATGCAAATCAAATTTGAGGTTTTCATGTATTATTATTCCTAGCAATTTGGTGTGGGCCACTAGCTCGGTTTTAGTAGCATTGAGTTAGTAAATGTTGAGTTTCGGTTTATTTTTATGGGATTGTCTCTTGGGTGTGAAAATCATAAGTTTATTTTTTGGGAGGTTAAGAGAGAGGTGGTTAGTGTGGAGCCATGTCTCCACAGAAGAAAAGGTTGTTTGGGTATTTTGAGAAAGGATCATTTTGTTAGGTGCAGAGCAGACTATGGTTGAGTCATCTGCATAATAGACAAGGGAGACCTGTGGCATGACCAAATGAAGATTATTGATGAAAATATTAATGTGCAGAAGGCCTAAGATAGAACCTTGGAGGACGCCTGTAAGGGTGAGAAGGAAGGGGGAAATGGAGTTGTTCCACTTGATAGCATGTTCTCTATTGGATAGATAGCTTTGGAACCAGTTGACTGCATGGGGAGATAATCCTATGTTTGATAGGTGAGATAAGATGATAGGGTGAGAGATGGTGTCAACTGCTTTTGACAGATCTGTAAAAAGGGCAGATACTATGTGTCCAGAGTCCCTAGCTTTGTTAACCATGTCTAAGAATGAAAGCAGTGGAGTGGTTGTGCAGTGACCAGGCAGAAGCCGTGCTGTGTTGAAGAGAGGATCTTGGTTGTGAGAAGATAGTTTAGGAGTTGTTTTTGCACATATTGTTCAAGAATTTTGGAAATAGGGGAGAGTTTAGCGATAGGACGAAAGTTGGAGATGTCAGTTGAGGGGCCACATTTATGAAGAGGGATTGTGATGATTGCTTTTTTTCCAAAGAGGAGGAACACAAGACTCGAGAATTGATCAGAATACTAATTGGGTAGGCCACAGCATCGGCAGTGATTTTTAAGAATTTGGCAGGAATTTTATCAATGGAGTTTGAACCTGGTTTTAATTTTGACAGAAGGTTTTTAATGAAGGAGGTGGGGATGGGAGAAAAGTTAAACTGTGGGTGTGGAGACTGTTGTAAGGAGGTTGAAGGTAGGGTATTAGTGCTTGGAGAGGTGTGATCTAAGGTCTGAGAAGTATTGGTGAGAGTAGTGGAATGTAGTAGGGGGAATGGGATGATGTAGTTGTAGGAGTAGAAATATTAGGGAGGGGTGTGGAGAAGGAAGCAGTAATGTTGGCAATGGTGTCTATATAGTAGCTGTTGAAACTACTGGCTATTTGTTCTGGAAGCATGTCAGGGTGTGGGCAGGGGTTATGTTTAGTGCCAGGGTTTAGGAGATTATTTATGGATGACCAAAACATTTTGGGGTCATTTTTCCTATATGATTGTTGGTTGCAGAAATGTCTTTAGGAATGAGATTTTTAGTTTGATGTCAGACCTGTTTATAATAAATGAGGTCTGGATTTTTAGATTTAAGTCATGTTTTCCAGACTTTGTCTTTGAGAGTCATTAGTTATTTGGTGGATCTTGTTAACCAAGGGGCATGGTTTATTTTAATTGTTTTACTTCTACGAGAAGTGTAAGAAGTGAGACTGTGTAAGATGTTTAGAAAGGTGTCATTAAAATGAAAAAGAGCATCATTTAAAGGAAGAGTTTTAAGACTATTCCAGTTAATGCTTTTTAGGATGTTGAAAGTGATTGGGTTAAATTTTGAGAGATTTTGGACAATTTTAGTATTGTCGGCTTTATTAATGGAGGAGCAGGCACGGACAGCATAGGCTGGGAGATGATCTCTAATAGCGTTAAGGATGGTGCCTGAGGTGGTGTATTTGGAAGGGATGGTGATTAGAATCCAATGTAGGATTCTGCCTTCATTTGTTTTATTATACCTGGTTGGGTTGGGGTGGAGAGGAGTTGAGTGAAATGAAACAAGTTTATACTAGGGGATGATTGCATGGAGGAAATGGAAGCCCAGTCAACGTTCATATCGCCGAGTATAATTGTTTCATTTTTTTATGGTGAAAGAAATCCAAGAAAGGATATTTTTTAAGGATGGTAATATTATTTCCAGTGTTAAATAGATGACAGTAATACAGAGGTTTTTTCAGAGCTGTTGATATCCAAAAAAGAAATTAGAATTGCACCATTTTGGAACTGAGGGATAGAATGTTTGAATAGCACAATGTTGAGAGTGTTGAGATTGATGATTGCAACACCCCCTCCTTTTTTTAAGTCTATATGCTGTAATTATATTAAAATTTGGGAGAAACTCAGAGTCCTGAATGGAATACTTTAACTAGGTTTCTGTAGCAGCTGGGATATTGGTCTTGTTATGAGAGAGCCAGGCTTGTAGTTCAGCAGATTTATTACAGATACTTTGGAAGTTTAGTGTAGTAATATGAAGTGTTTTAGGACATTTAACAGGGATAGCTTGAGAGAGAGAGAGGGAGTGTAGTGGGGCCCGGAGTTAGAGTGGATGTCTCCTGAACAGATGAGAGTAGAGATGAGGTGGGAAAGATGCTGTGTAAAGCTAGGTAGTTTATCAGAGATGTGGTAGGGAATGCAGTTAAAGGGATTGAGAGAATAGTGCAAGTAATAATCGGTAGAGATGATAAATTTGTTTGCAGGAAGGAGATGGTCTGTGTGATATAGGCTAGGGCTAATATTAGAGTATTAATCTTGAGGGGAGAAGGTGCTGATGGATGCATGGTGTGCGCTTGGAGATGGTGCATACAGATGTAAAGATGTAATAACAGTGAGAAGATAGAGGGCTAAGGCAAGAGATCATAATGGTATGTAATACTGTAAAGGAGGAGACATTTTGAGGGCTGTTATAGGTGTGGGAAAAGGTTATTTTCTGACAGGAAGTGAGGAGGAGGGAGAGAGAGCAAGGGGATTGGCCAGAAAGCAAAGGGGTGTGCCTTAGAAGGTATAAATGAAATGAAAGAGGATGTGGGTGGGAATGGGGGTAGGGTAGGGGAGCAGAGGGAGCCCGAGCGAAGCGAGGGTGAACGGAACCGAAAGAACCGGCAAGGACTGAACCCTGCCAAGAAACAATCAATAGGGCAAGAGTTAGCAGGTATTCTTTTGACTATGAAATACTTGCTGAGTCACTACCAGCTTGCGCTAGTTCGCTTACACTATAAAAAGTAATGCAGGTACAAAAATGATTGTCATTGCCGAAAGTACTGCAACTGCAAACTGCTCAGTTAGTTGAGTAACTGAGCTATTTACTGTGCTGAGAGCACGCCAGTACGGCACTAGTTTGTTCACTTTATTTCTACTGCTGTAGTCTTGATACATGAGTAGAATATATGACAAGTATAGCATTTTAGCTGCCTATTCATACTTCTGCTTTACTAGTTGTATGCTTTAATTAGTGGGCATGCTGATAACTTTCTGTAAATGTAACTGCTGAACCTACTGCAGCTGTTCAGTTATTTTAGTAACTGAGCTATGTACGTTTTGATAAATGAGTGCATTCTTGATAAATGAGTGGAGTATACAACGGTAAGGCATTTTAAACAGCCTATTGTATTGTAACTGTTACTAGCTGTGTTATACACCTGTGTGCATGCCAGTTATACTGTTCTTTTTAACGTTTCAACTCTGCTAATGTTGTGATACATGTGCAAAGTTTAGTCGATCGGGAGTTTTGAAGCATATTGTGTACTCAATTTGTTTTTTTTTTAATTTTTTCCCCGTTTTATCTGCTAAGTTTGAACTGAACTGAATTTTGAAGCATGTTGTGTACTGAAAGTGTTGTTTTTACAGCTGTCTGCACTGCACTTCTGCTATTTTCTACTTCATACCCTTACCCTCATCCACCACACACACTATTCCAGCCATTTGTGTCACACTTCCTCTCCTACCTTCCACCTTATTCATCTCTGTTACTAACCTACACTCGCCCACGCTCTCCCTCTACACCCCCATACCCTTACTTTTCCACACTCACTTACAGGTAATAATACAACCTCTTGTTGTACTTTTTTTTTCCAGCCTGCACTGTCTGTATTCCGTCCTGCCCAAGAATCTAAGCAAGACCCAGAGTGTCACTGAACATTTCGTTTGGACCAAGTCATCCCCAGGAGAAAAGTTTCTCTGCCTAAGTGCTTGTAAGCTCCTGTGGGTTTTCCATTCGATATTTATTTTCTAGCCTTGCATTAGGGCCCTCCGATAACGTGCACATTCACAGGGGCTATCCTCCCCCTCGTGGCCAATCTGCTGCATCATAACAACTTCCCCACTAGGGGGCAGCAAAAATCAATTACTCCGCTCCTACCTAGCAACTAAGCCTGTTCAAGGAGTTCTACTGATAGCTAACCTGACCGTTCTCCTTGTCAACAGCTGGCAACTCCTTCACTTTGTGGAATAAATTAAACCTTTGTGCCACTACCCCATTCCCTCCCTGTCCACTCCATACATTTCAGTCCTATCTGCTGTCACCCAAGCAACTGTGTTCTGGCCTTACATGCACTCTGATACTTTTTCCAGTCACTTCTGCTGAGAGTTTTCTGCCTGCTCCATTCGCCCTTTGGGCTCACTCCGCTCCCCTACCCTGCCCCCAAATCTCACCCACCCCCTACCCTGCCCCCAAATCTCACCCACCCCCACTACTTGTACATTTATCTATCCCTAACTCCTCCAACAACATCTATCAAATAATCACATGCTTTGCCTACCAACCACACCACCTCACACACACAAGCAACTACAATATGACCCACTCCATCCAACACCTACACTGCCTAGTATTAATAGCCACCCTCTCCTACCTTACACACCCCTCACACAACCTACCTTTACACTACACATCCATCATCCAACAGTACCCCCTTCTCCACTGTACCTCCAGAACTCTATCCCACCTACACCTCCCTACTCTATAGGCCCAAAATCTTTCCAATCTTACCCTCACCCAACCATCTTCACCACTCACCCCCTAACTAATACACCCTCTACCCATACCTTAAACCATATTCTATTGTAGATCATATAAAACACCTTCTATTCTTAGTCTCCCTCTTTCTGTCTGGTGATAGATATCCCAACCCGGGCCACAACAACTCCACATCCAACCATGGCACCCCAAATTCTATTTGCTTCATCACAATTAATGCACAAAGCTTATGTAACAAAATTCCCATCCTCCATGCCTGTCTCTCACATAATCACCCTGCTATTGTAGTCATCTCAGGAACCTGGCTTAAGCCCAACATAAAAGACAATGAAATATTGCCTCCCAGCTACCAAATGATCTGCAGTGATAGACCCAGTAAAAATGAGGTGGCATAGCCATCATCTACTCCTCCTGCTACACAGTAACACCTTTTACCAACCCCATTCCAAAATTTTCCATGTCAGAATTAACCGTAACCCACCTAAAAATCAACAGTCATAAATCCATATGCATAGCAGCCATATTTATTCCCCCAAGCAACAACAACATTCCAATACTAGAAGACATCATCTCCTAGTTCTCATCTAATATCAGAAATGAAACCTTTATCCTTGGCGATGTAAATGTTAACTGGGCCAACATTTCTCAGCCCTCTTCTCAAGCAATCAACCTCTTCAATTTCAGCTAGATCATTCAGTCTCCTACTAGGCTTAACAAAAATGGTGACTCGGGAACCATCCTCGACTGGATGTTAGTATCTCACCCTAACCACATCTTTTCTTCAGGTATCCTCCTTGACACTATCTGCGACCACCTGCCAGCCTTCGCTGTCTGTCACCCATCTCCACTCCATAAGTAGCATCAATACAGTCAAACCTGTAACCTCTCTAATTTCCACCCACAAATATTCGCTGTCTAACCCAAATTGACTGGTCCCCCCTAAACACCCTACCCCTTGACAATGCCATCTGCCATTGTAATGAAACCTTCCTGAATCTATTAAACAGCCTTGCCCCACTCAGAACCAAAAGGGTCAGATCCATTATCTGTCCCTGGCTATCAAAAGAAACCAAACGGACTATGCTCCAACGAGAGAAAAAAATGGAAACAATACTATAAATCTAAACTGCCAAATACCCTGTTAGAATTCAGACAAGTCCAGAATACCGTAAAAAAAACTAACAACTAGAGATCGCAAATCATACTTCACCAAGCTCCAGTCGGAGCACTCCACCAACCCAAAAAAGTTCTGGAACACCACCTCCTCTCTCAGCAACCCTGGTAACAAAGTTAACCCTTGCCCTAACCCCAGCCTCACTGACCTAGAATTAGCCACCTCTTTTAACACCTTCTTCGTGGATTGCATAGCCAAATTAACCACCTCCTTCCCTCATCCCCCTCCTAACTCTTCCCCCCCCCCATCCTTTCTCCCAACACACATCTACCCATATTCAACCTCAACCCCATCCCCACAAACACAATAAGAAAACTACTCCTCCAGCAAAAACCCTGCTGTACTGCCCCAGACAATCTACTCCCTCTCTACTTCAAACTATCTGCCAACAGCATAGCCCTGCCAGTCTCCATACTAATCAACAGCTGTATCGAAGAATCCCATGTCACTTCTATATGGAAACATGCATTCATCATTCCCCTTTACAAAGGTGGTAAAAACTATGACCCCACCAATTTCAGGCCCATCGTTATCCTCTCCCCACTATCAAAAATCCTGGAGAAATGTATACATACACAATTGATGTCTTATCCAACACACAATAACCTACTTACCCCCACTCAACATGGTTTCTGTTTTGGCCACAGCACAATCGCTGCCCTTCTATCCTTCCTGGAATGCATCAACCATACCCGTGACTCAGGCAAATTAGTATCTACCCGATTTCTTGATAGGTCTATATTAGATCAACGAATGCTTAAAAAAGAGAATGCTGATTGATCGACCTTATGTAAGCGAAGGCTTACAATCTCGAACTGTCAGATCAGCGACACAACACAAGCATACCAAATAAACAGAAATCCACACACATACACCTAAAATCTGGCACCTAACCCTACACTAAGCTATGCACAGAGCACTAACTATCCAGTTACCTTAACCCTAAGGTCCCTCACTATCGCACACTGACCTAAACCCGCCCTAACCCTCATGTCCACACAATCGCACACATACCTAACCTGAGCCCTAACCCTAACTCACCCTAACACTCGCATCCACACAATCACACACTTACCTGAATCCGACCTGTAACTTTCCCCCACAGCACTGAAAATACCGAAGCAACAGAAACAGACAACCAAATTCTTTCTCTAGGAAAAAATTTGGGTTTCTGTTGCTTCGATATTTTGAACATTCGCTAAAATAAGGTCGATCAATCAGCGTTCACTTGTTTAAGGATTCGCTGATCTAATATAGACCCTTTCATGACCTATCCAAAGCTTTTGACACGGTCACCCACCCCATTCTCCTATCTCAATTATCCTCTCTCAACTTATCTCCGTCTTCTTTATCGTGGTTCTCCAGCTACCTCTCCAATAGACATCAATCTGTAAAATGGAAATCTTCTATCTCTGTCTTCCTACCCACCCCCACCTGCATTCCCCAGGGATCTGTTCTTGGCCCCCTACTCTTTAACATATTCATCAACAACTACCACCACTCCATCCCAAACACCTCTCTAATTCAGTATGCAGATGATTCTACAATCATCTGCACTGCTGACTCCCCCCTCCGACCTACAGTTAAAAACACAGTCAGTTTTTACTAAAACAGAAACCTGGATGCACAACCACCACCTTACCACCTTGCCCTAAATGCAACCAAAACTAAACTAATGATCTTCACCCCTTCTAGAGCCACCACCATTGACAAAGCCTCCTTCACTATACTAAGTCAGGATAACACCCTTATTGAAATTGTATCGTATACAAAGTTGCTTGGTGTCATCATTGATGAGCACACAAAATTCAACATCCATATTCAAACCGCCATAAAAAAACCCATCAAAAACTAGGTCTCCTGTACCGACACAATCACTTCCTCACCCCCTCCACAAGAAAAGCCTTAGTCTCCTCCTACTCTCTCTTATACGGCACTCCCCTGCTCACCAACATTCAACTTGGATTACAGTCCAAAATAAAATCTTGCTACAATAAAATAAGCAAATTCACCACACACTCCAAAGCTTTTTCCCATCACTGTCCCTCCCTCCATTCCCTACAATGGCTAGAACTGCCTAATTACCTTAATTTCCTAAAACTCACCACAGCCCACAAACGTATCTTCAGGCCATCCAGCTACCCTGATCTCTCCACCACCTTAATCCCCTATATTCCAAACCGTCCATTACGATCTGAAAACCAAAACCTCCTACAAGTCCACAAACCTCCCCGACCCCCGGGCCAATTTCTGCTTTCATACTCCCTAGCCAAACTTTGGAACTCACTCCCCTCCCCCCTTCAAACTACTCCACACCTCCCCAACTTCAAATCCCTCCTACATTCCTACCTGTCCTCTAAATGGACTTGTCCCTGCTCCTTCCCTACTTGAACCCTTTAGCCTCCCCCTTTGACACTCCCTTTCAACTCCTGAAATCTACTTAATATTCCCATCTGACCTTTCTACTGTCTTACCAACTTTACAACCACTACTAAACTGCATTCTACCCTCATGTTATTACCCGCAGGACTGCATTTCTACCCTCATCTCATTCTCTGCTATTTTACATCCATGTAAAAACTGTCTAGAAATGGCTTACCTTAAGGACTGCTGTAAAGGCTGCCAGCCTAGCTAGATAGGATTGTGCAGATCATTTGTAAATATGAATGTTGAAATACAGGCTTGTTTTCTTAAATGAAAGAATATGCTGTGAAATGTTGAACTTAACACAATGTAGCAACATTGCCCTCTGCTGTAAAGAAAGCTAAGTCAAGCATTTCTTGTATGTTCTTTGAAATTAAAATTATTTCATGACTGTCTTTGATGTTTACAATTCAGTTTCGGCAGGGCTAGATGAAGGCTTCCTGCCTATTGTTTTAACTTAAGGAATAATTACTAGAGTTTACATGTGGAATGTCTTTTATTGATGTACTTTCCTGCAGCTGCAAGATGACAAAAGAATGTATTATCTGTCAGCCTGGGAACCCCAGAAAAGTGTAAAAATGATGTAATGAGAATCAGGACTAAAAATCAGGCTTAAAAACCTCAGCTTTGGCCGGCTAAGAACTTGGTTATATTCAACTGGACGTATAAGAGAATTTAAGTACCTTTATATGCACTTTTTTTAAAAAAATACAGTATTTAATTTGATTTAAACTGTGTTGAAGGAATATTTAACTCAAGTGTCAGTTAATCTGCTCTTCAGTTATTTCCACCCACCCTCCCTGTTTTTGTTTTGGTGTTAATCTTAGTGGCCTTGAAACTGCCCGCCCCTCAGCCTGCCTCTGGGCCCATCTCATTTGCTCACTCAACTGAGTGCAGTGAGATCATATTCTGATTTCAGGCACTCCTACTGTGTACAAAGAGAGCATCTGGGAAACAGACAAAAAAAAATTAAGCTTATTTCCTGCCTTTCCTGTTAAGTGGTTTAGACTGTTTGTAGGCTTCTGAGCCCCCAAGCCCTTCTGTGTTTGTGGGAAGCCTTCTAGCTTGTTTTTTTTTCTTATAACTAGCCAGTTTTCTAGTTTCAGCACTCAAATCTGTTTCTTTGATCTCAGCACTTGTTCAGATAAAAAAAAAAAAAAAATTTTTATCTGCTTTTACTGTACTTGTGTTTCTACCTACTTCATTTTACTTTTGCATCATCTTAAAAATACTCAATTGTATTTATTACTGCTTGGTGTAACTCATTCTAAGCCTTTTGGTTTAAACTCTTGGGCTTCGGACCAGTTGTCTTGCACTGAGAGGGTTTGTGATCTGCACTGTTGTGGCAGAACAGGTAGCTTACACCCTTCTAGGTTGGGAACTGCTGATTGAGGGCTCAGTGTCTGTTATTCTAAAAGTGTATTAATTCTGGTTTAAGCACTTGGGCTTTCAGGCCAGTTATTTTACATTAAGAGGGTTCGTGGTCTGCACTCTTGTGGGAGGAGAGGCTGGACTCTGCCCTTCTGAGCTGGGAATTTCTGGTTAAAGGCTTATAGTGCATGCATATCTGAACTGCATCTTGCCAAAGTTGGTGTGCCTTGTTTGCTGTGGCATAGACTGGATTCGGGCCTGCTGGATCTAGCTTTGTTTGTGTAACTTGAGCACTAATCCAGACATTCTCTAAAGTATTCAATTGTATTTATTACTGCTTAGTTGTAACTTGATTAAAGTGTAGCTATCATTCTAAGTCTTTTGGATTAAGCACTTGGGCTTCAGACCAGTTGTTTTACATTAGGAAGGTTTGTGGCAAGCACTGTGGTGGCAGGACAGGTAGCTTTCATCCTTCTAAGTTGGGAACTGCTGATTGAGAGCCCAGTGTCCAAGGGTATTAGTTCTGGTTTAGGCACTTGGGCTTCAGGCCAGTTATTTTATATTAAGAAGGTTCGTGGTCTGCACTCTTGTGGGAGAAGAGGCTGGACTCTGCCCTTCTGAGCTGGGAATTTCTGGTTAAAGGTTTATAGTGCTTGAATATTTGAACTGTATCTTACTGAAATTGGTACACCTTGTTTGCTCTAGCATAGACTAGATCCAGGCCTGCTGAATCTAGCTTTGTTTATATGCTTGTTGTTTGTTTGCTTATTTCCCTGGAAGCTAATTCCACCTAATACGCGGCTTCTCGGCGCTTCTGTGGATCACTAGTGATATCTGCATTGCTTACTGTACTAGTTCCTTGTTTCACTTGAAAGTTACTGGTTGTCGTTTTTGCATTTAGTTACTTGTAACACATTACACTCAAGTTACCTGGCACTTGCTCACTAAAGCAATTATATAAGTCAGCACTAAAAATTAAAAGCACTACACCCTCACTCCCCACTGGCCCTTCTTTTCAATTATTAAGGAATTCCCAATATTATTCTAGCATGTCCAAAGGTCAGTTGTCAATCTCCTCTCCGGTCCAGCTGGTGAATCTGGGAATCTTGAGGCAATGTTATAACTGCCTCATGTACACAGACAACCCTCTCCTCCTCCCACATAACACAAATACTTGCGAGAGATGCAGCTATTTAGCCAAACTGGAGGCTGAGCTCTCTCGACTCAGGACTGGCAAGACCAGACAGGAGGAGAAGGCAACTACACACACCACAAAACCAGCCTCACATAATGCTACCACACCACTGAATCAAATTTACCTAAACAGCAGAGGCCTCCAAAGCAGACACCCAAACAACTGCTACCTCAAGACACCCCACAAGCAACACATAAACCACAAAAGCAGTGTGCAAAGCAGTCACAGCCCTTAAGGCCAAATACAACACCAAACATACTTGTCATAGGTGACTCAATAGTCAGACACACTGACGTCCCACTCACCAGGCTGAACAAGAAGAGGGTCACAGTAAGCTGCTTATCGGGCGCTAGAATCCGCCACATAACACAAACACTCGGGTCACTCCACGGCAAGTACAAATATGACGCAGTCATTGTCCATGCTGGTGTGAACGACCTGAGACGTACCTCCCTGGACTACATGAAAAGAGACATAGAGGAGCTCTCTGATTATGTAGCCCAGGCAGGTATGACCCTGACTCTGAGAAGTATCCTTTCTTCACCAAGAATGATGCCACAATATAGAGACAAGATGATCAGCTTTAACAATTGGCTTAATGTCTGGTGTCCTTCAAAGGGGATCCAGTGTCTGTCTGCCTGGGATAACATGCTTGACAAGCCACGCTGCTTCGCAAGGGACGGCTTGCACCTGTCACCCCTGGGATTCCGGATATTGGCTAAGGCTCTTGCCACCCCCATAGTGCCTTTTTTAGGCAAGGCTCAAATTCTAAACCTACCACCCTAGAAAACAAAAATGGGAAGAAACTGAGGGTAATGCTGCTCAATGCCAGAAGTCTAAATCTCAAAATGCACGCACTCGAGGCCCTTCTCAGTATGGAGAACATCGATGTCTGTGCTGTAACTGAAACCTCGTTCAAGGCTCCTGAGAGCACACCGGCACTATTAGGTTTTACCTCATATCATGCGTTCCGGACCCAAAACCCGGACCACACCACAAAAGGAGGGGTGTATCCATATTCATAAAGGATACCCACACCTCCAGGTTGGTGGCAACGCAAAGCTTGAAACCATCCAGGTGCAACTAACCATAGGCAAAACTGCTCTACAAATTGTAGCATGCTACAGGCCACCCTCTCAAACTCAGGAACCCCACACAGCCTTCCTGAAGACACTGGAGGGTATAAATGTATCTCCAAACACCATCATATTGGGTGACTTCAACTACCCGAATATAGACTGGGAACATTACTCAAGCCCTAACTTTCTAGCCCAACGGTTCCTGGAGTTCATAAATTCAAATGCCATGGAACAGCTAGTCACTGTTCCCACGAGAGGAGAAAATATACTAGATCTCATTATCACAAACATGGGGACAAAATGCTCCACACCGGAAGTATATCCCTCATTGGTGAGATCTGATCATAAACTAATCTCACTGGAAATCCACATCCCCCCACCCCAACCAAAAAGACCACAGTGAAGAACTTCTCTAAAGCAAACTTCACACTACTCAAGACTGGTGTGGTATCCTTCAAGGCCCCTGAGCCAGTGGAAACCACAACCCAAGCTGCGGAAGCCCTTACAAATGCCTTCTATGAACACCTCCAGGACTGCATGGATCAGGCAATCCCAAATAAAACCAAGACTCTTTCCACAAAGGGCAAAAGTCCAGTCTGGTAGACCCCAGCCATTAACAAACTTTACAATAACAGGAGAAAGCTATTACATGATAGAACAAAATCCATAAAAGGGAAGTCACCCCTGATCATTATTAGTAAAAAAAATACGAGCACTCATAAAATCAACTAAGGCCAATTTTGAGAGAAAAATTGCCATGGATTCAAAGGACAATCATAAGGCCTTTTTCAGCTATGTTAGGAACCTGGGTGGAAACTCCCAGAAATGCTCAGAATTAGTCCAAAATGATACAAAAATCACTGAACCCACAGACATTGCCAACATACTGGCAGACAGGTTCAGTGAAAACTTCACCCCCCTCTCTCCCCCTAAAGGAGAGATAACTATCCCAGCGGAGTGTAGCCTCCCAGACATCTCAAATGCGCAGGTGAAAGCTGCTCTCTCTAAAGCTAAAAACACAGCATCAATGGGACCAGATGGTGTCCCCGGCTGTATGCTACACGAGCTAAATGAGGAATTAAACCCGCACATAAGGCAGCTGTTTAATCTCAGCCTTACCACAGGATACGTGCCCAAGGAGTGGCGTACAGCAACTGTGGTCCCATTCCACAAAGGCGGTGCCTCTACAGACCCTGGTAATTACCGCCCCATAAGCTTAACAAGTCTAGTCTGCAAAGCTATGGAGAGGATCATAATGGAGCTCATAAACAAAGATATAGGGGAATTGCAGACATTGGACCCGACCCAGTTTGGCTTCGTCAAGGGCAGATCATGCCTTTTGAACTTGGTCGACTTCTTCGAAACAGTCACCAAGGCCATTGATGAGGGAAAGGCAGTCCATACAGCCTACCTTGACCTTGCAAAGGCTTTCGACACAATACCCCACTCGGGTATTGTAGAAAAACTTACCAGCTTAAATGTAAACCCATATGTCACAAGATGGGTTGCAAACTAGCTTAAGGACAGAACCCACAGGGTTAGAGTTGCTGGCGCTATGTCAGACTCCAAGCCGGTCACAAGTGGTGTCCCACAGGGCTCTGTCCTTGGCCCCCTATTGTTCGGCATCTACTTCTCAGAAGTACAGGCCAACATGGGAGGACTTTGGCTGACAAAGTTTGCTGACTACTGTAAACTGGGCGCCATAGTGGAAAGTGCATCGGACACGGATATCCTTCAAAAGGGACTCACGGAAACAGATAGCTGGTGCCAGAGCCATGGCCTGAAGTTAAACGCCAAAAAATGTATAGTCATACCCTTTGGGAAAAACAAGGTAACCCCAAGCTACCATGTAGGTGGCAATCCACTAAGCACAGAAGAGGTTATCAGGGACCTGGGGACCCAGGTTGACAGTGGCCTTTCTTTTGACACTCACGTTGCTAAAGTGGTTAGAAAGACCTTCTACATTGCCCACCTGATCATGAAGGGATTCACATCCAGATCTAGTGAGGTCATTGTTCCCCTGTACTCTTCACTTATCAGACCAATGATAGAGTACAATACCCCATTCTGGATGTATCTCACCCGACATCTGCAGCAATTGGAGAGACCCCAAAAGTTCCTCACCAAAAGGATAAAGGGACTCCAAAATCTGTCATATGCTGCCAGATTGAAGAAACCCCAGCTCTATTCAGTTGCATACCGTCTGCTCAAAGGTGACATGTGCCTGACATACAAGGCCATGTCCAACCCGAAATTAATGGACATGCTCCACCTCAAAAAATCCAAATCCACCAAAACCACTAGAGCAAGCAACTTAAACCTCAGCACGGATATAAATAGGACGTGCTGGAGGGATAGATTTATCACTCAGAGACTCCCTATGCTGTGGAATAAAATCCCGGTCCATGTGAGGCAGAGCACCTCGCTGGCTCTGTTCAAGAGAAATCTCGACCTGTGGATGGGAGATCGTAGGTTTATCCCGGGAATCATCTCTGTGTCACTGTTGGACAGAGCCACAACAAACTAATGGGCACAGTATTTTTTCATATAAGGGGTGGCGTAAGCCACAAAAATATGGGCTAGGCTTATAAATGCCTTAGGGCAGATAGCCTAGTATAAACCTATGAACCTATAAAATAGCAATTTAAACGGAGAGAATCAGAAGGCATTAAGCATTTTTGTCTTGACCATCTAACTCGCAGCACTGCCTGTTGTCTTATGTAAGTTATCTTAGACTTGTGTTTTCTTTTAGAAATAGCTAGGAACTAGAAAGATTAGACTGTTTTTCTGTGATGTCAGAACTTTTGACTAGCACTGTGTAGTAAGAAGTGTTGTCTTGTGTTTTTATTATTTATTAAATATTTTAAAACCTTTCAACTATGGCTGTTTTGTGTAGAGATAATTTTAAGCTCTTAAGAGTACTTGCATACCTTTTGGTAAAATTGTACAAAGCCCCTCTAATAGCTTTTGCCCTGGGCTATACTACCAATTGGATAATAATATTGCACAGTAATAATTGGACACCCTTTTAAGGGCCTTTGAGTAGCTGATAATTATTAGTGGGTGGTGGCAGCTGGTACTACCGTATAGTCTGGGTAAGAGGAGCACAGCTGGAGAACCTGTGCCAGCCTTCCCCAGAAGTGTCTGTGTGGTTGTGTAAACTCTCTTATCTATGTGTGTGTGTGTGTGTGTGTGTGTGTGTGTGTGTGTGTGTCTCGGCTACTTGGGCAGAGACACGAAGCACTGGTTGGACAGAGAGGGTGCTGGAGAATTTAGCTTGCCCACTAGGCTGAGATCTGGACCCTATATCTGTGCCAGTGGGGAGTCTTACTGGGAACCTGGAGAGCAAGGGAGCGACCAGCCCCAGACTGATTATGATCTGTGTGTGCTCTTAAGGGAAATTGCACTTTACTGTGTGTATTGGTTATCCTTTCCTCATATATGAGATGCCCTCTCTGGTGTTAGTGGTGAGAATTGAGGCTCCTTGATTGCTGGGCCAGGGCACGAGCGTCACAGCTACATACTACCCTCATCCCACTACCTGCTATTTAAACTTCCATGTAAACACTCTTACTGTTGTCTTGAAATGACTCGCCTGTGGAATTCCTTGTGTGCTTCTAGTATTTCCTTACAAGTTATTTGCTTACCAACACCACTGCCAACCTATACCAACAGCATTCTCTTCTTATGTGATTAACTTACTAACCCCAGCATTGGACAACATCCTATGCCTGAATATCATCTCTAATAGTTCTTTCTGAACTCCATCATTTCATTAACGCACAATGCCTGCATCTGTACATTCTTACAAGTTTTACTTCTCTTACAGAATGTATATTTGTGTACTGAATATTTATCTGCAATTGCTACAGATACTCAATATACTCATGCTTGTGTTTTTCTTCCTACTTTAATTGTAGCATCATCATTTGTTACATGCTCTGCTTAATATGCATGTTTTAATTATTGCTGTAAATATTTTTACTTGTATTGTAATTCTCATTGTTACTGGAGCTTTTCTCCCTGGGCCTCCACTGAAAATGAGTTCTTCTTTGCCCAGTGGACTTCCGCGATTTATAAAACTGAAATAAATAAATAGAACACCCTACATACCTAATTTATTTATTTATCAGGTAACAGGAAAAAGGTTATGCAGCCACATTTGCCAAGAGTTCTACAATGCAATGGCTTTAGCTGTAGAATGTATATCTGGTTTTTAAGGCTCTGTGGAAGGAAAGATGAAAAAACAGAGTTGTTACAGGGAAACCTGGTGACAGCGGTTGCTGAGAGTGTGCTTCCCACTAAAGCAGGGTGAAATAACAGGCAGTAACTAGGTATTAAGGAGCTATAACATACACTGAGGCTGTACAATTGTAAGGCAGTGATCCCATTTTAGTAGATGGGGATTCCTGAGCTGAAATTGGAAGGCTGTTTCCTTGTAAGTAGTCTCCGGAACTTACGGTAGGACCCAAGAATTCGAAAGAGGCCACGGTTTATAAGCGCAGAGGTAAAAACTAGGAGTAGTGAGAAAAGATGTAGGTGGGTAAGTCGGTAAGTAACAAGAAGTGATGATGATTCAAAAGTAAAAGTTTTAACAACCAAGCCGCGAAATATATTCATCAACTAGTTGTAAACTGCAAGTCAATATTCTGTATATGCTGTGCTTTTAAAAACAGTAAGGATGCATTTAGGTATTAGCATACAGTATAGGTAATGAGCTATAACCACAAAAACAATATAATTTACAGTTCCCCAAACAATAAGATGAAGGTTGGTGTTGTATGGGAGTGAAACAGCAAGAATGCACATCGAAAAATTAGTACACAAAATCTCTACACCGATTTGTTCAGCTGCAAGAATATACTTTCATCAGAAAAATGAACAATTCAACTTAAGTAAACAGTGTGAAGAATGGACTACACTGTGTCGGCACACTAGAGTAGTGAAGATGAAAAACAAATGGTAGCTTTATAGTTGCAGGTCCATAAGCAGCTGGTCAGCAAATCGCACAAAGTGTGGCCAAGTAACACTGAACAGACCGAGCCAGCCTAGGAGCACTAAATGCAGACCATATAAACAGCATGTATTAGAAGCGGCCGACTCCTAGATTAATGTACAGTGCATAGAAATAACTCGCAAAAATAGGACAATGATAAAACCTAAGCAACAAGAAAAACAGCTTAAAAAATTTTAACGTGGCTAAGCACACGCCCCAGGGAACACCGGACTAACTAGGCATCTTTGGTATATTTGAAAATGGCACCTGAATTTCCAGCACCCTAAATAAACTTGCTCATTGGGAGAGGAGGATGAGGGTGGGTCTGTGCCGGAGTTCTAGAAGTCTTGCAGTCGTCGTTTAGCAACGGGTAGAACCATCAAGGACTTAATCCTCCCAAGAAGCAATCAATAAGGCAAGACTTAGCAGGTAAGCTTTTGACCATGAAATACTTGCTGAGCCAGTACCATCTCGAGCTAGTTCACTTACACTGTAAAAAGAAATGCAGGTACGAAAACTTAGAATTGGGTATGTAGGGAGTTCTATCGGGTAATGGGGAAAGGATTATGCAGCCACATTTGCCAAGAGTTCTACAGTGCGATGACTATAGCTGTAGAATTTATATCTGTTTTTTAAGACTCTGGGGAAGGAAAGATAAAAAACGGGGATGTTACAGGGAAAACTGGTGACAGCGCTCCCTGTGTGTGCTTGCCACTAAAACGGAGTAAAATTATAGTCATTAACTAGGTATTAAGGAGGTATAACAACCTACACTGAGACTATACAATTTTAAGGCAGTGGTCTTGTTTTAGTAGGTAGGGATTCCTGAGCTGAAATTGAAATCTGGTTCCTTGTATGGGAAGTTACCGGGACTTACAGCAGGACCCGAGAGTTGGAGGGAGGCCACGGTTTCTAAGCTCAGAGTTAAAACACTGAGGCTATACAATTGGTTTCTAAGCTCAGAGGTAAAAAACTGAGGTTATACAATTTTAAGGAAGTGGTCCCATTTTAGTAGTTGGGGATTCCCGAGCTGAAATTGCTGTCCATTTTGTTTAAAATGTCTGGACATCTGAAAGTGCTTGTTACCATCCGCTGACATTCTGTGTTATTTAGTAAGTCTTTGCACATGTTACAATTGTTGCTTCAGACAGACCACTTTTCTGTTCATTTGAAGACTTATTTTTTGCCTTCTCAGCTGCTTTCTCAGATTCTAGCTCCATCCCTGAAACTTGTTAATAACTAAATTAACATTGGAATATCTTTTTGGAGTTGTAGTGATCTTGTTATAACTGCATTTTTTGACACCCTAATTAATCACTTAAGACATTGGGAAGCATACATTTTGTATAAAAGAAAACAAACCCTATTAACATGTTCCCAGTTATATAACATTATATTCGCATATATTTTTTGTAAAGCTATCCTCAGTACAACATTTACATAAATTGCTCAATTCCTGCCTTCCCTTAAATCTCACTCCTCCTCCAAAATATTCTGCATGTTTTTTTTTCCACGATTTCCTTTTTTTATGTAATTTGCTCTTACCCTTTTCTAAAAATCCTACTTCCAATTGTTTTATCTCTATTACAGTATTCAGCATTGCAAATACAGTTGGTTTAGACGGGTCTGTATTAGAACATCAAAGTTTCAAAACTTCGAATGTTCTAATATCGCACCGTGTTCAGCAAAAGCTGAAAATATCGAAACAGAAAACCAAATTTTTTTCTTGGGGAAAGAATTCGGTTGTCCGTTTTTGTTGCTTCAGTATTTTCAGCGCTGTGGTGGAAAGTTACAGGTCGGGTTCAGGTAAGTCTGCGATTTGAGTGCGGGTTAGGTTAGGGTGCGGGTTAGGTTTGTATGCGATTGTGTGGACATGAGGGTTAGAGCGGGTTAGGTGAGTTAGTGTTAGGGCGCGGGTCAGGTAAGTGTGTGATTGTGTGGATGTGAGGGTTAGGGTGGGGTAGGTGAGTTGGGGTTAGGGCGCGGGTGAGGTGAGTGTGTGATAGTGACGGACATTAGGGTTTGGGTTACGTTAAGTGGATAGTTAGTGGTGTGTGTGTGTGTAGTTTAGTGTAGGGTTGGGTGTAAGAGTTTAGGTGTATGTGTGTGGATTGCTGTTTGTTTGGTGTGCTTGTGTTATGTGCATGTGTTTTGGAACTGCAAATTTTTTCCCTAGGAAAAAAAGTCGCTGTTCTGTATGTTCGATGTTTTCAGCTTTCACTGAATAGGGTTCGATATTGGAACATTCAAAGTTTTGAAACTTCAATGTTCTAATATAGACCCGGTTTAGACTTTGATTTACATTCTTTAGTAATTGCTTTTTTGATAGCCACCAGGATTAAACGTAACAAAACCTTAGTATATCTAGGTATTTCAGATCCTGTATTCCAGCTCTAAAAAAAGTTCCTTTTGCTCACCCAATATTTCTGTCATAGCACTCTGTAGGGAATTTTTAAAGTCTGCATATTCATTAAAATCCTAAATCATATGTTTCCAATTAACTCTTTCTTCCCCGTCACACGTCCAACGTTTGGCATCTATCTTAGGAAAGATTTTTAAAGTCTACTTGGGGTATAAAAATAACTATGCAAACACTTCCAAGCAAATATCTTAAATCTTCTAGACTTTGTTGCATATTTGGGAGCCGTAGATATGTCCTCCCATTGTTTCCTTGTGAATTGCTTATCCAACCTCTCTTTCCAAACTTTTCTAACCTCTGATTGTTTTCTATAGTTATTGTGCATTATTTTATATCCCTTGCTAATTATTGCTTTTTTTAACAGCAGCTGCTGTTCTCAATTCAACAAAAAACTTTGTCTGAACAGTTGTTTCACTTGGAATTCCCCTATCCCTTTCTCCTTGAGTATACTTTGATATCAATCCCTGATGAGAAAGGCAGTCTCTAGCCTGCAGTCCATATGTCTTCTTGGGCTCTTCCATTCTTTTGCTTTTCCATATCTAGTTATTTGTTCCTAATGCCTTGGTTCCTTTTGCCAGTTTTCTCCAGTAAATTCCAGCCCCCTCTTGCCTATTCTTTATACCTCTGATTGCATTCATCCCTATCAGCAAAATCTAATTTCTCCATTTTTTTGTGATGGCTTAGTTCTTAGACTACTTTCTGCTACTTTATGAATATAATGTTCCACATGGCTGGGTTTCCACTCGCCTTACTTCTTGAATTTCTTCCCTGCTTCATCATCTTCCCTTTCTACTTAGAATTTATAACTTTCTGCTTGTGTTGCGTATATGAGCCTTAACTGTATAGCTCTAAAATATTCCCTCAAATCAAGTAATCCTATACCATCATGTTGTATTGGAAGGATCAACACATCCCTCTTGGCCATTGCCCTCTTCCCTCCCAGATAAATTCCTTCAATACTTTATTAATTATTGCCCCCACTTCTCTGGTTGATAAAAAAATATGCTTGACCTGTATCTAAAACTAAAGAGAATAAAAGCATTTTTTCTGATTTTAATCTTGCTGTCCATACACTAACGTCTAGTTTCCCAGTTTTTGTATTATCCTTTGATGTTAAGTTGTCTATCTCGCCTTCATTCTTGCTGGATGGGTTCGGAGCCGACCTCGGCTCCGACTCGGCCACTCTAAAAGCTCGAGAGTTGGTTCCACCGGCTCGAGGCTCCCCTTATATCCCACAATGCTAGGCGAGAGTTACCTCAGATCTCGTTTGCCGCTTCAGCTTCGAGGTTGGTTTTTCTACCGGTTCTTGGTGAGTAACTTTTCTTGTTGAAATTAGTCTTTCAAAACCCCTTTAATTTTAATATATTTACTTAATTCCCTTAGTTTAGAGAAAATTTTTATCCCCTTCTAAAAAAATTTCTGTTTTTTTCCCTCAAGAACCTTAGGTTCTTCCCTTGGGCCTACAGGCCTTTCCTTCCCTAGTGGAGTGTGTGTGTATTATTTTATTTTAAAATCCTAGTTACTGGTTTTATTATATTTTAACTTGACAGGGTGTAACTAGTGTGTTTGTGTGTGTGTTTGTGTACACCTGTTCAAAAAGAAAAAAATGTCTAAAGAAGCAAAGGTCTCCGGATTCAAGAAGTGTGATGTGTGCTGTCAGAAAATGTCTCTGACAGACGCTCACACTTCTTGTGTCTACTGTCTGGGGTTTGCACCTGCAGGACTCCTGTGCTGTGTGCCATGGCTTCAGCCCCAGGGTCCTGCAGGAAAGAAAGAATAAATTGATACTCAGAGGCTTACTCAAGCCAGAGGATTCCCTGTCTGTTTCAACAGGGAAGCCCTCTAAGGCATCTAGGTCTTGGCCCGCAACTGAGCCGAGACCTAAGGTTTCTCAACCTCTGCCTTCATCGGCTCTGGCTGGAGCCGATAAGTCTCAGTCCACAGTTTCTGTGGCCCCCTCGGCTCCGGCCGGAGCCGAGGTAGTAGAGTTCCTGTCGGCTCCGACCAGACCTTCGGAGCCGACAACTAGGAAGAGGTCCAGGTCACCATCTCTTGGCTCCGTTCATTCGGCTTCAGGATCTCCCCTGCTGTCTGAACGGAGCCAAAGATCTCACTCCTCTAGGTCATCGAGGCTGTCGGATCATGACCTTCAGAGGGTAGTGATTCGACTACTTAAGTCCGAGGCACTGGCCCAGATGCTTCAGAGCCCGACTCATCAGTCGATGCCTGCCCCGGTCCATCAACATATTCCTCCTTCGACTCTCTTGAGCTCGGAGCCGGGTCGTGTCGGAACCGAGACTGTGATAGCGTCGGAGCCGATACAATTGTCTTCGGCTCCGGCTCCGCTCTTCCTTGGAAGAATCTCGGCGCCGGACTTCCTCGCCGGCTCGAGGGGTGAGTGGCATCGGACCCTTGTCCGACCCCCTCTCCTCTCGGTGCTTCAAGGCTGGTGAGTTCGGCTCCAACATCGGCCTCGGAGCCATCACTGTCGGTGCCGAGGGGTTCTTAGCTTCTCGGAGCAGGCACCTCTGGCTCTGCCTGGCAGGGGTGCATTCGAGGTCATGCGGAGTGTGTTAGAGCCTGGCTCTACTCCACAGTCGGCTCCGTCCGCCCCTCCCTCTATGGTGCCTCAGGCTAAGTCGACTCACTCCCTCATCCCGGACCGCAGAGAGCCAGCTCCTCAGGAACCCCCTGTGGGGATTTCATCCTCTTCGAGGCCTCTCCTGATTTGGCAGAAGAGCCCCTCGGAAGAGGAAGTGTAAGAGGAAACACATTGACTCACCTGAGTCCATCACGTCAGACACAGATTTGGATGATTCTGAGGGTTCCCCCCGTTCCCCTTCTGAAGATGTCTCATTTGCAGACATTCTGGAGATCCTGAAACAGAGGGGAAATTGGCCAGCCCTCAACCCTTCGGAGGACGAATCTGTGTATCTTGAGGCGTTTGGCTCTCGTCCTTCCACCTCCTGGGTGTCCCCCCCCCTTCGACCCCCTCATGCAGGTGGTTGCTAAGAAGGCATGGACGGCTCCTGATTCAGTGGACCCCACTCCCAGGAGACCCTCCAAGTTCATAACAGCTCCAGCAGACAAACAGTTTTTAACAAAAGGAGTTTCTGTGGATGCTATGGTGGTAGCTGCTGCCACTAAGAAGGAGCTAGCTGATCCTTCAGTACCTGTCCATCCACCTAACAAGGAATCTAGGTCCATGGATAGGTACGGGAAGCGGATGTTCTCGTCAGCGACATTTACCATGCGTTCGCTGAACTACCTGTGCCATTTTACTCGTCTTCAATGGGACTTGATCAAGGAAGCGAGTGAAATGTTAAAGGACCCTACAGCTGCGGGTTTCCAAGATAAGATGAACACGCAGCTAGCTACCCTTAATTCCATAACCAACTCCTCCATGCGCCTTCTTTCTTACGCGGCTGATGGAGCGAGCAGAGCCGCAGGGACAGGTGTGGCCTTACGTAGGCATGCCTGGATGCGGCTATGCAATTTTGCGGACTCCTTCAAGACGTCTTTCACGAACTCCCCGTTTGATGGATCATCCCTCTTTGGTCCTCAAGTGAAAGAAACCTTGACTAGGTGCGAGACTGATGGCAAGACCCTTTCTGCCGTTGGAGTCCGTTTTTCTACTCCTTCCAGGCCTTACCCCAAAGGCCAGAAAGGTGGAAAGATGTGGTTCCGTAAACAATCTCAAGGGACTTCGTCTGACGCACAGAGTCGTTTTCCCGCCAGAGGCAGAGGCGGGAATAACAATGGTAGACATCGCCTAGGGGCAGGGGGTCCGCAGAACCAGGGCAATCGAAGCCTTCCCTGACAAGCCCTTTCAGCATCCCTGAGGTGTTGCCCGACTGCCCAGCTACGGAGACAGACGAGGGAAGATTGTCACTGTACCCAGAAGCCTGGCTATCCCTGACTCAAGACAAATGGGTACAGTCCATCATTTCGAAGGCTATTCTATCCCCTTTCTTCGCTTTCCAAATCAGTCAAAAATCCCTTCCAGATGTTCCACCGCTCAAAGGGATCTAGCAGTTTTGGAGATTTCAAAACTGCTTGCAAAAAGAGCAATTCAGCCAGTTCCAGCAGACCAGCAAGGATCCGAATCTACTCAAGGTTCTTTTAGTTCCAAAGAAAACAGGGACTGGAGACCAATTTTGGATCTCAGTGTCTTGAACAAATCAGTCAAGAAAACAAGATTTCGGATGGTCACGCTGCAATCCATCCTTCCCTTTGGGCAAAGGAAACTGGATGTGCTCTATAGACCTTCGATGCGTACTATCACATAAAGATGAACAGACGCTCCAGAAGATTCCTCCGCTTCAGGCTGGGAACCAGTCATTTTCAGTTCAGGGCCCTGCCCTTTGGTCTCACCACTGCCCCCGGTGTTTACCAAATGCATGGCAGTGGTAGCTTCTCACCTGAGACGACAAGGATTCCAGGTGTTTCCATATTTGGACGACTGGCTCCTCACAGCTCCCACCAAGCATCTCCTTCTGATGGCCAGAGATTACACTTTTCGCTTGTCAGAAGCTGGGTATTTCAATAAATTGCGAAAAGTCTGTTTTGTCGCCTTGTCGTACTATTACCTACATAGGCGCAAATCTAGATACAATAAACATGTCTGCAAGACTAACACATCAGAGAATAACAGACATTCACAAATTGGTATCACTCCTTTTCAACAACAACAGAATCAAAGCCAGGTTAGTTCTAAAGGTGTTGGGAATTATGGCAGCGCCATACCTCTGCTTCCATTAGCCAGATACCACATGCGGATCCTTCAATGGATGCTCTTTACTCAATGGTCATACCAGGAACTTCCAATGTCTCACACCATTATGATCACGCAAGCGTGCAAAAGCATCTCATGTGGTGGATGTCTTCCTCAGCTCTTGTCGGAAGACCCTTTGTTCCACCTCCTCCGGTTGCTACTCTGACAACGGATGCCTCCCTGATCGGGTGGGGGCATTATCAGGGCAGGACGGTCCAGGGCACATGGCAACCAAACGAATGCCACTTGCACATAAATGTTCTGGAGATGAGAGCAGTGCTTTTAGCGTTGCAAGCCCTTCAAGACTCTCTTCCCTTGGGAACGATTGCAATCCAGACAGACAATATGTCTGTAGTGTGGTACATCAACAAACAAGGCGGAACCAGATCATACCCCTGTGTCGAGAAGCACTCAGACTGTGGCAATGGGCGATTTCTTCTCAGCGGTTTCTGATAGCAACGCACATCCCCGGGAAGTCCAATCAAATTGCGGACAAGTTGAGCAGAGCTATACTCATGCCTCACGAGTGGTCTCTGAAAGACTCTGTAGTGAGAGAAATTTTTCTCAAGTGGGGTCAGCCTTGCTGCGATCTTTCTGCTACTCCCCAAAACAGCAAGTGCAGAGAATATTTCACTCTATTCCCTTTACCAGGCCAACCCAGCAGAGACGCTCTAGTCCAAGTTTGGCCCGGGACTTCTGTATGCATTTCCTCCTTTCCCACTGATCTCTCAAGTAATACAGAAAGCTATCGCTCAGAAGGCCTCATTGATCCTCATTGCTCCTTACTGGCCTCGACAAGTGTGGTTCCCCTTTCTACATCGCTTTCTCTTGAGCGACCGTGGAATCTGGACCTAGTTCCAGATCTTTTGATCCATCAGTCGGGTCAGTTTCATCGCTCCCTCCCCTCTCTGAACCTCACTGCTTGGTTCCTCCAGTTCCAACCTTAGCCAGGCTTCCTCAATTATCTCACTCTGTTAGAGATATTTTGATAGCTTCCCATAAATCTTCCACTCGAAAGATTTATTTGAGTAAGTGGAAACGCTTCACATATTGGGCTCAAGGAAAGGACACAGATCCTTTCACTGCTTCCATCCAACTAGTCCTCGATTTTCTAGCTGAACTCTTCCATGCAGGTTCATCTCCCTCTACACTTAAAGTTCAATTGGCAGCTATTTCTAACTTTCATGGGGGTATTTCTGAATCTGCCCTAATGTCCCACAAGCTCTGCAAAGCCTTTTTGAAAGGAGTTTTTCTTCTCAGACCTCCTATAAGAAATCCTCCTTCTCCTTGGGACCTAAATTTAGTTCTTGCTTTTTTGATTCTTCCCCCTTTCGAACCTGCAGTCTCCTGTTCTTTAAAATTATTATCATGGAAAACTCTTTTTCTGGTAGCTATTACATCAGCTAGAAGAGTTTCAGAGCTTCAAGCACTCAGCTGTCGTCCTCCTTATCTTTTGTTTCATAAGGACAGAGTATCCTTACGAACTAACCCGTCCTTTTTGCCTAAAGTGGTCTCGACGTCAAATCTGAATCAAAGCATTGATCTACCGGTCTTTTTTCCAGAATACTCCAATAGGTCTGAACAAAAATTACACTGCCTGGATGTTCACCGTCAATTGAGGTACTACTTGGATAGAACTAAACAGTTCAGAAAATCTGATCAGCTGTTTGTCTCCTATGCGGAGAGCAGAAAGGGACTTTCAGTTTCAAAGGTATCATTATCCAGATGGCTAACATCTTTGATTTCCCTTGTATATGAAATTAGACATCAAAAGCTGCCTGATAAACCTAAGGCTCATTCCACCAGAGCTTTGGCTACTTCTTTAGCCTTCCAAGACAGACTGCCTATCGACACCATTTGTGCAGCGGCTACTTGGGCTACTCCTCACACTTTCATTTCTCATTATAAGTTGGATTTAGCTTCTAGGCATAGAGCTAACTTTGGTTCCACTGTTCTCAGGAGTCTGTTCCGTTAGGGCACCCGGGACAAGGTGCTAGGGACGCGGTCCCATCCAGCAAGAATGAAGGCGAGATAGACAACTTAACATATAGAAGTTATGTTCTTACCATAACGCTCCATGTTAGTTGTCTTCTTCGCCTTCTTCTTGCCCCACCCTCCTTCCCCCTGGCCTGGACAGACCTAGAGGAGTTCTGATTGTGACCTCTCTTTCTACCACCTCTTTCTTAGACATATGCTATTATGCATATTTCCTGGTTCAGGATGTAGGTCACCCTTCTTTCTTCCTGTTGTTAGAGGTGGATTCTGTTTTACAGTTATTCTGTTACTATTATAAGCTGGGGTTAGCTTACAAACGAGATCTGAGGTAACTCTCGCCTAGCATTGTGGGATATAAGGGGAGCCTCGAGCCGGTGGAACCAACTCTCGAGCTTTTAGAGTGGCCGAGTCGGAGCCGAGGTTGGCTCCGAACCCATCCAGCAAGAAGAAGGCGAGATGAAGACAACTAACATGGAACGTTATGGTAAGAACATAACTTCTATTTTAGTCTTTTCCCAAATATCAATAGCAGAACTCTTTTTAATCCATGCTCCTAAATACTTCATCTTATTGTGTCCCCATGTATATGAGTAGTGCTGAACCAATTCATGTGTGTGTATATAGTTTACAGCTATATCCCTTGGTTTATCTTCATTAATTTTGTATCCTGAGCAGACTTGAACGGTCTTAAAATTTTCCACAACTCTGGGATGTCCTTTTCTGGTTTAATCAGGTACAACATAATATTGTTTACAAATAAAGCCAGCATTTCTTGATTGCCATACCAATCATATCCTTGAATTTTTGAGTCCCTTATTTTCTTTGCCAGTGGCTCTAAATATAAAGCAAATAACAAATGGCAAAGAAGACATTCCTGCCTGGTTCCTCTGTTTAATTACAACTTGTCCGATAGGAACCTTTGATTTTTGGCCTCCTATCCCTCTTATATCCTCCTACTTAATGTTTATTATTGTATTAGGAAATGCAAATGCTTCCATTGCCCTACTCTTACTCTGTTGAATGCTTTCTCCGTATCAAGACCACCACCAATGGCAGTATGTTCTTACATCCTGCATCCCTCTGGATCATCGTGGTTTTACTAATGTCAAATGTTTGCTTTCCCTCCACAAAACTACATTAATCCATATCGATCTGTTATGGCAATGCCTTTGCCATTCTTTTAGCTACTATAGATGTAAGCACTTTATAATCATGGTTTTAAAATTGAAATAGGCCTGTGTGAGGCTGGGTCTGATGGGTCTTTACCTGTTTTAGGTATTACAGCCACCACAGCTTTCTTTTGGTACGTTGGAGCTTCCCCTCCTTTTCAAATACTGTTGAACTAAACCTTCCAGATCTTTATCACTTTCTTACTTCCTACATCATGGTTTTAATCTCATGCCTTCCTACATCGTGGTTCTAATCTCATCTCTTCCTATCTTGACTGTTAATTGTTGAGCTTCATCTACGTCTGACCTTGGCATACTTAAGTGTTCCATAAATATTTCCATTTGTGCTCTTTCTTGATTTTTTCATATTTCTCTTTATACACATTTTCATAAAAAACCCTTTCTACGTTTTATTGCCCAAGTCACTGTGCTAAATGTTTTTGTGGTCTGGAGTTATTATCAAAAATAATTGCTTAACAGCAGTCTTTCTGAACTAATGCATATTACCCAGATACTCCCTTATTTTCTCTTTAGCACTCTACAGTTGCACCTCTTCTTTTTCTGTGAGATTCCCCCTTATTCTTCAGTACTTTAACATTTGTCAGACTTTCTAAATAATTCCTGCTTCTTCTTAACCATATCTCTTTTTCTTTTATTTCTACTCTGTTTTTAAACTCAACTTTCATTTTGTCCCACTCACTAGCTATAACTTCTGAGGGATTTTTTTCTTTCATAAGAACACTTAAATTTTAATTTCCAGGACACATTTCTTAAATTCTCCTCTTTGTAACAGGATGGGGAAGTGCCAGTATCTCATTTTTGTTTCATTCATTTGCATTTTTATCTTGGTTGTTATTAGTGCATGATCTGAAATAGTTATTGGATGTATGTCGAAACTTTCAATTAAATGTACATGTTCCTGTGAAATATAATTTCCATCTAGTCTAGCCCAGTTGTTGTAAATTGGTAAATAATATGTAAATTCTCTCAAAAGTTCCTACTACTGAATTCATGTCTTCTCTTACCAAATATTATAAAGTCCTTCAGAAATCTGTCCTCTTTTAGTTTCCCTTCTAGGTTCCCCAGATACACTCTCACTGTTAAAAATCAAGTTCCAGTCCTCACCTATAAGTAGTATTCTCTGTTGAAAGCTGATTATTTCTCCCAAAAATGTCTTAAGCGCCATCATAGCAGTTTTGCATGGTACATGCCAGCATAAACCTCTCCCCTTTCCAGTAGCCATTTACAGTCGTAAAATTACCATTATTGTCTTTTTTCCCTCCTCTATCACTATTAGACCTCCTGTAGCAATTAGTATAAGTACTCTGCTTTTCCTTTGTCTATGATATTCTGCTGAATGCCCATCCTGAAGTCCTTTCTTTATCGAATTCACATACTCATTTCTTTCCAAATGTTTCTCCTGTAGCATTACTATTTGCATTCTACATTTCTTAATATAATTCAGTACTGTTACCTTTTTGTCTATATCTGTGAGGCCATTCGCATTCCAGAATAAGATGGGTAGTGTAGCCACTATAATAAGAAGTTATTATTCCTGTCCGTTATATATGTCAGTTTTTTTTAATTTCTGTTTCCAGCTTTTGTGTTACATGCACCCACTAATGTTTTTAAGGTTGATCTTTTATAAGTTGTTCTTTGTCATCTCTGTTTGAACCTATGTCCATTTTTCAAGATTTTTTTTTAAATAAAAACTCTCAAAAAAACATACCCCCAGAACCTGTTAACTTAAAACAAATGCACAAAACTATGTACATCTTCAAATAATGCAGTTTAGCCTTCCCAATAGGAACAGTTGTCCCAAATCAAAAGCTGCACCCACAGGGATTAGCTACACTAAAATTAAGATTATCCATGCTAAGATTCCTGTTACAGCCTATGCTCCTACTTACATTAATTGCTGTCTGCTCTACTTTCTTTATTCCCCTCCCAAATATAAAAAACAGCTTGATTGCTTTCAGAAAACGTTATCTTTTACCCTTAGGAAAAAGTGCACTGGCTGTGTTCAAGTACAACTGAATTGTGCTCTGTTCTAGTAAATGAACTGAGGTATTCACATACCAGGAAAACTCCTCTTATTCACTTCCAGTAATCTCAGACTTTATTTTTTACTAAGCTACTTGCCCTTGTATATTTTAGTTTTACATTTCTTTCAACACGCAATACCCAGAACTCTTGAGATTTATTGCTTGTGCTTGTAATGAGTAAAATTATCTCGCTCACTGGGTCCCAGAAAAAAAAATAACCCAAATACTGCTTGTCTCATAGCTGGTCCTGTGTGCTTCCCATTACACTAACTGTAGCAAGTATCCAGTATTTCAGCTGTACTTTCGTAGCTGTGCTCGGTGAACTCACTCAAGCAACTGGGAACTGTAAAGTGCTGGAAGAAAGAAACTTACAGCATCAAAAAATCACTATTGGTCACAGTCGGGACTCTTGATTATTTAACTGGCTTGTTGTTAGGGTATTTGGTGAGCACACCACCAGCATGTTTTATTTACCCCCCCCCCGTCTCAAAAATAAACTGTATGCGTATTTTTCTCCCCTTAGTTGTTGTTGGGTAAAACAGTAAGCAAACTAACCTGTAGCTGTATTTTTTCTGCCTGTAGTTGCTGTTGGGCAAAATAGTAAGCTTAATTATCTAGAGCTGTAGTCTTTTGTCCTTATAGCTGTTGCTAGTGTACAATATTAAGAAAAAATACCATATAGCTGTTTTGTGATTACTGCAGTATGTTGCAATTTTCCCAGACTGTTTACAAATAAATAAAAACTATTTGCTTTAAAACTAAAAATTATACAGTTCCTTTAACTTCCTACCTACCTTCAACCCAGACCGTTTTGTTCTTGTCATAAGCACACTGACTGGCTCACTCATTCCCTGTAAGAACTGGTTCTCACCTGACCAACGAGGTAATCCTTTTGCCCTCCCCCTAAGGTACCTAATTACTTTACTTTATTTATACCTGCTGAAGATCAGGCACCAAGTTTAAAAAATAAACCAGATACTGCTTGTCTCATAGCTGGTCCTGTGTTCTTCCCATGTAAGTATCCTTGCTGTTTTCTCAGCGCTCCTTAATTGTATCTGACTTAAATGCAGGATTTATAATATTAATAGTATTTTACGTCTGTTCTTTCATATTTCCAGTTTTTATTGACATAAGGGGAAATGGTACATATCTCTGCATATTGACTCTATACCACCTGTTAGCATGCTTATTAACAGGCTTTCTCTGAAACGCTGATGTTTTAACTCGCTATTTTACTAAAACGACTACGCAGCAGTTTTAGTAATTACCTCTAGGCTAGGTTTTATGTTTATAATGTAGATGCCCCTTTAAGATACTTAACACTGTTTTGCCTGTTTAAAGTTTGTAGTGTTGTTCACATGATTTTCCTAACCAAACCGGAATGCTATTAGCATCACTGCAGGACTGAGTTATAGCTTTTAAATCAAATCTATATGCTTAAATTAACTTTATTTTCCTGCAAATTTTTTCCTCTTTAATTGTTCCTTTATCTAATACTGACAGCATTTCCATAAGTGCAATATATCATACCATAGCTGCCACAAGAATTGCATAAAGTATTAAGTTTCCTAATTGTATCTGTATGCATATCTCCCTATTTTACTGCAAGTCTTGGTTGTTTCTTTTACTGAAGTACTACTAGAGTTTACATAAGTATAATGTATTATGCCATAGTTGCCACAAGAGTTGCTTAGAGAAAGTGAGAAGAGTTTTTTGTTTAAATTGTGCTTTACTAGTGTAGGTATCAACAAACATTTTCATTCCATATCTTTTCTTTATAGTACACTAAATCTAGCAACTATCCCTGAAAATATCCAGTATTTCAGCTGTAATTTCTTTTTAACTGCGCTCTGTGAACTCACTCAAATGATTGGGAGCTCTAAAGTGCTGGCAGAAAGAAACTTACAGCATAAAAAAAAATCAATGTAGGTCACAGTCAGGACTCTAATTATTTAACTGGCTTGTTGTTAGGAGAGCACACCACCAGGGACGATATTCAAGCAGTATCTGTTTTATCTACCCACCCCACCCCCCAAATCTGATAAATAAACTATGGTTTTTTTTTCTACCCTTAGTTGTTTTTGGGTAAAATAGTAAGCAAAATTGCCTGTAGCTGTATTTTTTTCCTCCCCTTAGTTAGGCAAAATACTAAGGTTTAACTGTGAGCTTTGGCCGGCTAAGGCCTGCATGCAATCAACTGAACGCATAAGTGAAGCTAAGTAAATTTTTATCTGCACTTTTATCAAATAATACATGATTTAAAGTAATTTGTTTGTGTTGCATTGAGCAATATCTAGCTGGAAGTTGTGACTCTGTTTTTCAGTAGGTTCCCACCACCCTCCCTGTTTTTGTGTTGGTGTTAATCTTGGTGGCTTTGAAACTGCCCGCCCCTCTTGTAAATTTGCACTTGGATACTCCTCCTGGGCCCATCTCATTTGCTCACTCACAAAAAAAAAAAAAAAAAAAATTAAAAAATTATCTGCTTTTACTGTATTTGTGTTTCTTCCTACTTTATTTTGCTTTTGCGTCATCTTAAAAGTACTCTATTGTATTTATTACTGCTTGGTGTAACTCATTCTAAGCCTTTTAGTTTAAGCACTTGGGCTTCAGACCAGTTGTTTTACATTAAGAAGGTTTGTGGTCTGCACTCTAGTGGCAGGACAGGTAGCTTACGTCCTAAGTTGGGAACTGCTGATTGAGGGCTCAGTGTTTGTTATTCTAAAAGTGTATTAATTCTGGTTTAAACACTTGGGCTTCAAGCCAGTTATTTTACATTAAGAGGGTTCGTGGTCTGCACTCTTGTGGGAGGAGAGGCTGGACTCTGCCCTTCTGAGCTGGGAATTTCTGGTTAAAGGCTTATAGTGCCTGCATATTTGAACTGCTTCTTACTGAAATTGGTACACCTTGTTTGCTGTAGCATAGACCAGATCCAGGCCTGCTGAATCTAGCTTTGTTTGTATAACTTGAGCACTAATCCAGGCATTCTTTGAAGTATTCAATTGTATTTATTACTGCTTGGTAGTAACTTGATTAAAGTGTAGCTATCCTTCTAAGTCTTTTGGATTAAGCACTTGGGCTTCAGACAAGTTGTTTTACATTAGGAAGGTTTGTGGCCTGCACTGTGGTTGCAGGACAGGTAGCTTACATCCTTCTAAGTTGGGAACTGCTGATTGAGGGCTCCGTGTCTGTTATTCTAAAAGTTTATCAGTTCTGGTTTGAGCACTTGGGCTTCAGGCCAGTTATTTTACATTAAGAAGGTTCGTGGTCTGCACTCTTGTGAGAGGAGAGGCTGGACTCTGCCCTTCTGAGCTGGGAATGTCTGGTTAAAGGCTTATAGTGCCTGCATATTTGAACTGCTTCTTACTGAAATTGGTACACCTTGTTTGCTGTAGCATAGACTAGATTCAGGCCTGCTGAATCTAGCTTTGTTTGTATGCTTGTTTGCTTATTTCCCTGAAACGCTAATTCCACCTAAAATGTGGCTTTTCAGCGCTTCTGTGGATCCCTAGTGATATTTGCCTTGCTTACTGTACTTATTTCTTTGTTTCACTTGAAAGAAAGTTACTGTTTGTCGTTTTGCATTTAAGTTACCTGGGACTTGCTCACTAAAGCAATTATATAAGTCAGCACTAAAAAATTAGAAGCACTACACCCTCACAAACTCCCCTTGAGTACCTTGTTCCCCATTGGCCCTTTTTTCAATTATAAAGGAATTCCCAATACTATTCTAGCATGTCCAAAGGTCAGTTGTCAATCTCCTCTCCGGTCCAGCTGGTGAATCTGGGAATCTTGAGGCAATATTACAACTGCCTCATGTACACAGACAACCCTCTTCTCCTCTGAACAAATTCTAACACATGTGAGAGATGCAACCATATAGCCAAACTGGAGGCTAACCTCTCTCAACTCAGTACTGGCATAACCAGTCAGGAGGAGAAGGAAACCATACTCACTACAATTCCAGTCTCACATAGACCTACCACGACAGCAAACCAAACACATAAACACACAAAAACATACTCGGAGGCTCTAAATAAAAATCTGCCTAAGCAGCAGAGACCTCCAAAGCAGACACCCAAGCAACCCCTACCCCAAAACAAAACACGTGCAACACATAGCTCACAAAGCCAGTGTGCCGAACAGTCACAGCCCTTAAGGCTAAACAACACATCTGATACACTTGTAATAGGTGACTCTATCATCAGGCACACTGACGTCCCGCTCACCAGGCTGAACAAGGAGAAGGTCACGGTGAGCTGCCTGTGGGGCGCTAGGATCTGCCACATAACACAAGCACTCGGGTCACTCCAAGGCAAGTACAAATATGACTTTGTCATTGTCCATGCTGGTGTGAATGACCTGAGACGTATCTCCCTGGACTACATGAAAAGAGACATAGATGAGCTCTCTGAGCATGTAGCCCAGGCCGGTATGACCCTGACCTTGAGTAGCATCTTACCCTCACCAAGAATGATGCCACAATATGAAGACAAGATGATTAATTTCAACAATTGGCTTAAGTATTGGTATCATTCAAAGTAGATCCAATGCCTGCCAGCCTGGGATGACATGCTCGACAAGCCACGATGCTTCGCTAGGGACGGCTTGCACCTGTCACCTCTGGGCTTTCGGATATTGGCAAAGGCTCTTGCTACCCCCATAGTGCCTTTTTTAGGCAGGGCTCAAAAGACAAACCCACCTCCATAGGTATCACAAGGGATGAGAAACTAAGAGTAATGCTACTCAACGGCAGAAGTCTAAACCTCAAGATGCATGCACTCAAAACTCTCCTTAGCATGGAGAACATCAATATCTGTGCAGTAACAGAAACCTGGTTCAAGGCTCCCGAGAGCACCCCAGCACTACCAGGTTATACCTCTTACCATGCTTTTCAGCTCCAAAACTTGGACCGAACAAGAAAAGGAGGGGGGAGTATCAATATTCGTCAAAGATACCCACACCTCCAGGTTGGTGGCACAGCACGAAGCATCAGAGACTATCCATGTGCAACTAACAGTGGATAAAACTGCCTTCCAGTTTATAGCCTGCTACAGACCACCCTCCCAAACCCAGGAATCCCACTTGGCCTTCCTGAGAACACTGGAAAATATGAAGGTCTCTCCAAACACCATTATATTGGGCGACTTCAACTACCCAAACATAGACTGGGAGCATTACTCTAGCTCCAACACCCTAGCTCAAAGGTTCCTAGAATTTATAAACTCAAATGCTATGGAACAACATGTTAACACTCCCACAAGAGGGGAAAACATACTGGACCTGATAATCACCGACATGGGGACTCTATGCTCCAGACCAGAAGTGTATCCTTCACTGGTAAGATCAGACCATAAACTAATCTCACTGGATATTCACATCCCGACCCCACCCCCTGCCCAGAAAACCACAGTGAAAAACTTCTCTAAAGCAAATTTTACACTCCTCAAAACCGAGGTGGAATCCCTCAAAGCCCCCGGGCCTTTGGAAAATACGGCCCAGACCACAGAATCCTTTATAAACGCATTCTATGAACACCTTCAGGAATGCATGGATCATGCAATCCCAAATAAAACCAAGACCCAATCCTCCAAAGGCAGACGTCCTGTCTGGTGGACCCCAGCCATAAACAAGCTATACAATAGAAGGAGGAAGCTACTCCATGATAGAGCAAAATCCCAAAAAGGGAAGGCATCTCTGATCAGTGTTAGCAAAAAACTACGGGCACTCATAAAATCGTCTAAGGCCAGCTTCGAGAGAAAAATTGCACAGGACACTAAGGATAATCACAAGGCTTTCTTTAGTTATGTTAGGAACCTGGGTGGGAATTCCCAGATATGCTCAGAATTAGTCCAAAATGACAAACAATACACCGAACCCACAGACATTGCCAACATCTTAGCTGACAGGTTCAGCGCAAACTTCTCCCCCTCCCCACCAAAAGGGCAAATATCTATCCCAGCAGAGTGCTGCCCCCTGACATCTCAGATGCTCAGGTAAGAGCAGCCCTCTCCAAAGCAAAAAACACAGCATCAATGGGACCAGACGGTGTCCCGGGCTGCATCCTACATGAACTCCAAGAAGAGCTAAACCCAAACATAAAACTACTGTTCAATCTCAGCCTTACCACAGGATCTGTACCCAAAGAGTGGCATACAGCAACAGTGGTCCCTCTCCACAAAGGTGGTGCCTCAGCGGATCCTGGAAACTTATCACCCCATAAGCCTGACTAGCTTGGTCTGCAAAGCTATGGAAAGGATCATCATGGACCTCATAAATAAAGATATCGGGGACCTACAGACACTGGATCCTACCCAGTTCGGCTTTAAGGGCAAATCCTGGCTCTTAAACCTGGTCGATTTCTTTGAAACAGTCGCCAAGGCCATTGATGAGGGGAAGGTGGTCCACACAGCTTACCCTGATCTCACAAAAGCCTTCGATACAATACCCCACTCGGGCATTATAGATAAGCTCACCAGCTTAAATTATAAACCGCTATGTCACTAGATGGGTTGCAAACTGGCTCAAGGACAGAACCCACATGGTTAGAATTGCTGGAGCCATGTCAGACTCCAAACCAGTTACAAGTGGCGTCCTACAAGGCTTAGTCCTGGGACCTCTCTTGTTTGGTATATATTTCTCTGAGGTACAGGCCAACATGGAAGGACTGTGGCTGACCAAGTTCGCAGATGACTGCAAACTGGGTGCCATAATCGACTCTCCAGCCGACACAAGCATCCTCCAAAAGGGCCTCATAGAAACAGACAACTGGTGCCAGAGCCATGGCCTCAAGCTAAACGCCAAAAAGTGTATAGTCATCCCCTTCAGCAAAAACAAAGTGCCCACAAATTACCACATAGGTGGTAATCCATTAAGTACGGAAGAAGTAATTAGGGACCTGGGGACCCAAGTTGATAGCAATCTCTCATTTGACAACCACGTGGCCAAAGTGGTTAGAAAACATTTTATATAGCCCACCTAATCATGAAGGGATTCACATCTAGATCAGGGGAGGTCATTGTGCCTCTTTACTCATCCCTCATCAGGCCCATAATTGAGTACAATGCCCCTTTTGGGATGTACCTTACCAGACACCTGCAGCAACTGGAAAGACCCCAAAAGTACCTCACCAAGAGGATCAAAGGGCTCAAACAGATGCCATATGCTGCCTGGTTAAAGAAACTCCAGCTCTACACAGTGGCATACCACCTGCTCGGAGGCGATCTGTGCCTGACGTATAAAGCCATGATCAACCCGGAATTAGTGGACATGCTGCACCTTAGAAAATCCAAATCCCATCGAGCTTCGCGCTCGAGAGACTTGAACCTCAGCATTGAAATAAATAAGACATGCTGGAGGGACAGATTCATAACCCAGGGGTTCCCTTCACTCTGGAATAAAATCCCAGTCCAGGTTAGGCAGAGTCCCTCATTGACTGTCGTCGTGGAATCTTGATGAGTGGATGGGGGATCATAGGTTTACCCCGGGTATCACTTCTGTGTCACTGTTAGACAGAGGCACAGTATACTAACCTCAAAAAAGGGCATAGCAAAATTAATTTAAAATGGGTGGTGAAAGCCAAACACACTCTGGCTAGGCTTATAAATGCCCTAGGGTAGATAGCCTAGTATGAACCTATGAACCCATGAACCTAAGCATAATTACCTAGAGCTGCAGTTTTTCTCCTTATAGCTGTTGCTAGTGTATACTATTAAGAAAAATGACCCTATAGTTATTTTGTGATTACTGCAGTATGTTAAAATTTTCCCAGAGTGCTGTTTACAAATAAGTAAAAATTTATTTCTTTTAAAACTAAAAATCACCAAGGGACTACAGTTCCTTTAACTTCCTACCAGCCTAAAAACCCAGACCTTTTTGTTGACTAGCTCTACCTGCTCCACACCCCTACCTACCACCTATTTCTCATCCACCCCTGCTATGCCTAAACTTATTTCCAAAGAGCCACTCTCCCTAAATAAAGCAATCCAATCACAACAAAGAAAAATCATTATTTATATTATTCCAATTACATTGTATTGTACTAACTCCCACGTATTACACTCCTCTTACTTAACTACTTGCTACTTACGTCTTTTAATGTAATAAGTCATAAGCAAACAAAGCAATAATTTTAAATCCTCCACATATCAAAATTAATTTGCAACTAACAGTTATTCCTACCCACCCATAATATTGTTTTAACTTGGACAGATCAGAAACACAATTTATATACTCATTAATCCTGCTATTTCTGTCTGTTACGGCTCACATAACCTCTGATCATACAGAACTTAACACACAATCTATGTACACTACCCCCTTCCCAGACCCACTACAATTAAACTATAAAAATTTAATAATACCACCAGCTATCTATAATCCCACAAACATAAACCATGTACCATTTACCTTACTCGCACAACAATCTTATCCTAATGTTATACAGAAGTACGATACGTTTATATCAAAATACTTAAAATTTATAGTTCACATTGCATCACAGCTCATACTTAGTGGGGATATTCACCCCAAACCAGTCCATCCCATCTCCCAACAACTATTAGCTCTCCCCAGAAAATGTCTTGCTTTACTACTGCTTAATATAAATATCAGAAGCTTCCTAAACAAAATTCAAGATGTTCATGCCATCCTTGCTCTGTATACTCCAGATATAGCCCTTATAACAGAAATCTGGCTACAACCAGACATCTCTAGCAATGAAATACTCCTCCCAGGATACAATATACATATGCTAGATAGACTACAGAAACGAGGTGGTGGTATAGCTTTTCTGTACAAAAAACAATCTCGGTTTACAAAATTTAAGTCTTACCATCCCAAACTTTAACACCAAAATACTGTTTACTAAACTAACAATTTACAAGAAAAAAAAAACAATTTACAGGAAAAAAGAAACGTGAACATAGTGGGAGCCTACATCCCACCTGGGAACAATCTTAACTACTCTAGTACACATCGTAAATTGGACAGCAACATCCCTCCATCAGGAAACAATTATAATGGGTGACTTTAATGTGGACTGACTCTCTCCTGTAGCTGTTAAAATCCCACTGACCACATTAACCTACAAGGTCATAAACAATCCAAACTTCTACTAGAGTAGACAAAACATCAAACAAACATTCAGTCCTGGAATGGATAGTTAAAAACAGGTCAAATTTATCCCTATAGTTTGGTTGTCTCCCAGACAGCCTCATTGACCATAGTCCAGCTTACATTTTCCGTCACTGAGCAAGTCCACAAAAACTTACCAACTACCACCAAGTCCGAGATGATAAAATGTATCCCCAAGATTTCATAACTAGTTTAAAAAATGCAACTGGGCACCACTCGAAAATCTCCCTTTAGATATTGCACTTGAATACTTAGACTCGGTCTTCCTCAATATTCTAAACACTTTGCCCCCCCCTCCCAAGAACAATAAGGATACAATCCAATTATGCCTCCTGGCTAATCAAGCAAACAAGATTTCTGTTAAAAACTAGAGATAAGGCCTGGGAGAAATGTCTCAGCAGCAAAACTACAACTAATAAACATATCTAGAACTACAGAATAAATCTAAAAACATATTAGACAGGACAAAAGAAATTTATTGTAGCAGTATCCAATCAAAAAATCAAAGAAACCCACAAATATTCTGAGCTCAAAAAAATCCAACAGCCAGGACAAACTAGTACTTCTTCCCCAACACTCACCAATACTAAAGACAGCATAGGTTTGCAGTTTAACTGATACTTCACTGAATCCATACCAACCCTTCACAATTACTCTTCCCCTACTCAGACTCGCATAGTACCCATGTTTAATCCCAGTAACTTCTCTTTCAACCTGTCCTAATAAACACCATAGTTAAACATCTCATAAGGCTTAAACCTACTACACTTGCTGCTGACTATCTGCCGAATATCTAAAAATCACTGCAGAAGAAATATCCTAGCCAGTATCCATATTAATAAATCAATCCATTTTAGAACAAGTCCTTAGAATTTGGAAAGTATCATATATCATCCCTCTACATAAAGGTAGAAACTCGACAGAATTATCAAATTACTGTCCAATATCTATACTATCGCCATTATTTAAAATACTTGAGAGGTGCATCCATTCACAAATCTTAAACTATCTAATAACCAACAATCTTCTATCTAACACTCAGCATGGTTTCCTCCCTGAACATAGTACCACCACTGCCCTTGTTAACTTTACTAACACTATTAACCACCATTGCAATGAAGGCAAGTTAGTTTTCTCCATCTTTCTTGATCTGTCCAAAGTTTTTGATACTGTCTCTCATTCTAAACTCTTAATTACACTCTCAGAACTTAAACTTAGCCATTCTGCATTTACTTGGGTGCAGCAATTTCTGACTGGTCACCAGCAAGCTGTAAAAATGTCAACAAAATCTCTCTTTACTACTGCCTGTACCCTTGGGAGTACCACAGGGATCTATTTTGGGTTCTCTCCTTTTTATTATGTTTACTAACCATCTTCATACTGCCACCCTGCTTGCCTCCATGGTTCAATATGTGGACGATTACACTGTCTCATTTGTGCCACGCAAACACTACAAAAACTCCAAAAAAATCACCCAGCAGTCATTCAGTGCAGTGGAATCTTGGCTAAACAATGCACAACTTATACTTAACCCTAACAAAATAAAACTCCTGCTGTTCTATCCAACTACAGCTGCAGACTCCCACCCACCATTTAATATATCATCATCAAACCATACAGTTATTTCTCCATTTTCCCAATCCAAAATTACTTGGAGTGGTCACTGACCATAATATGAAACTGGGCATACACATATCACAGACAAAAAAAAAAAAGTTGACAAAAACTAGGAACCCTATACAGAAGTTGGCACTTTCTAAACAAACCTTCAAAGGCTACTATAGCAAGAACACATCTTACCTCTATGCTACTTATACGCCAAACAAATTCTTACAAACATTAAGAAATCTGACCTAGCGAAACACAAAACTTCCTATAATAAAATCTCAAAGTTTGCTACAGAATCAAATTTCAGATCTCATCATTGTTTGGCTTTAAAACGACTATCATTGCTCGAATTACGAAACCTACTTGCTTACAGTCAACTCACCTTCGCCCATCAAATACTAAATCAGCTAGAAAAAACACCAGTACTTCAACATCTACTATTACATTACTCCAATAACAGGGTATTGTGTTCCACTAAAAATCCTTCTTAAATATATCCAAATCTAGCAATGCAGCTGCCATTTCACTTTACTCAAACTGCATAGCCAAAACATTGAATTCCCTACTATTCAATATCGGAACAGTTACAAACACTTCCAACTGTAAAAAACGTCTCCAGTCACACCAGTCAAAATCCTAGACCCACTCTTGCACAAACTCTGGTTAGGAAATAGATGTCTTAAGGCAGCTAAAAGAATATAATCAATTATTCAGTTATTTCTGTATTTGAATAGTGCACCATATTAAGCATATGTGTACTTAACTTGCTTGTTTTTTTACCTTCAATCACAGTACTGCTATTTTTATTCCTACCTAGAATGTATGTTTGTATTAGTGAAATGTGTAACATGTATTTTTCATTTTGTGCTTCTGTTTGAGATTGAATCAACATTTGTATCTATACATTGTATATGTGGCATACTGCTATTTATAAATGTCGAGCTTTTCTCTGCAGGCCTCCACTGAAAAAGGACATTTTGTCCTGTCGGATTTTCCCATTAAACAAATGTAAAACAAATAAATAAATTAATAACTAGCTTGTCTTTGTGGAAACATAACAGGATACACAGCTTCCCTCAGCTGCAGACTTCTCAACTCACAATGAACATTTATATGTTAAAGGAAAACTTTTCATTACATTCATAGTGGAGATCTTTTATTTTTAAAGCCCATGTGCTTACACATATAGACACACTCATGTGCGCACACGCACACTATTAGATTAAACCAAGGGCATTAATCCAGACATTCACCTGTGCAAAACTAAGAGGAAACATCTCCACTTTAAATGTATTATAATCAGCGCACTTTTTCCACCCCATTCCCCACTACAGAATATTGACTTAAACATGCTTCCCAGCTTTTCTTCTCTTTTTACATTTTAATGCCTAAATTTCTTAAAACTAAAAAGAAACAAAGAAAAAGTACTTGTTTAATTTAGTATCTTTTTCGCATACAACAATCACTGAAAATGCTTTACTATATATCATGCAACTTGTATTGTGAATTTTTTTAACAAAAGAAATTTATTGAATAATTATTTATGATATAGATAAACATATTATACAAGTAAAAATAAACTGTATTGATATACATCATATATAATCCTCTATACAGTCATTGTCATTCGGACATTACATAGCTCATTTGGTTCCTGCCTTCCATTAAACCTCATTCCTCCTCCAAAACATTATTCTTTTGTTCCCACAATTCCCATTTTTCTACATAATTTGCTCCTAGCTACTACCCTTTTCTAAAGATCCCGTGACCAGTTCTTTTTATCTCTTTCTATATAAACTACATCTAATACAGTTTCCATTTTCTAGTAATTTCTTTCTTTGCAGTCACCAGAATTAAACTCAGCAAGGCCTTATTATATGTAAGCAATTCAGATCACATCTCAAAAAATAATTTCCTTAGTTTCACCAGTTTACTCACCCAGTGTTTCTGACAGTAGCCTGCAAGGAATTGTTAGTCTGCCAACTCTTTACATTCCCAAAAGTATGTTCCTGGTTACCTCTTTCTTCCCCATCACATCTCCAACATTTGCAGTCTACCTGAGAAAAAAAAATCCCAAGCCTGCTTGGGGTATAAAAATATCTATGCAGACACTTACAAGCATAAATCCTAAATATATCCTCCCATTGTTTCCTTGTGAAATGCTTATCCAGTCTATCTTTGATTCCTATAGTTATCATGCAATATTTTATATGCCCTACTAATTATCATAGGATTATGGGAGGTTACTAGGCTAATGCCCCTGGGACCCTTACAAGCCTAGCCAAAAGTTTATCCTCAAAAAAGAAAACCTCAGTCAGCACCTGTTGTCCCTGTCATTGAAGGACACGGGTGGAACCCCTGGGACAAATTTGTTGTCTCCCATCCACTCATCAGAGTTGCAGTTGAAGAGGATTAGTGAGGTACTCTGATGTGTATGGGGAGTCTATTCCAGAGATGGGGCAGCCTGTGGGAGACGAACCTGTCTCTCCAGCAGGTTTTGTTAATGTCGCATTTTAGATTTAGGCCTTTCCGATCGGATAATGGGCAAGGAGTGAGATATATGGATATGGAGCATCTCTAGTAGGGTAGGGACCGAGATTACCTTGTAGGTGAGACACAGAACCCCCACTGCAAACTGTACAATACCGAGCTGAGTGACAGTGATTTGAGCCCGTCTACATAGTACAGGTGTTTGAAGGCCATGGATTCTCCTTGTTAGGTATTTCTGTGGCTTTTCCAGCTGGTGCAGGTGTTTGGAGAGGTACATACCAAACGGGGCATTGTGCTCAGTTATTGGCCTAATGAGGGAGGTATACAGAGAGGTAATAACTTCCTTTTTTCTGGATTATCCTTTAACAGCAGTACTAGGCTCTACTAAAAACTCTACCAGTGCTGCTCTTTCACTTAGGCTCCCCTATTCCTTTCTCTTTGCTTATACTTTTATTAAACTAGAAGCATGTTTATTAAATTATCACTGATGACAGTTATACATTTATGTAAATGAAAACAAGCAATATTGGCATAATTTTAGTTGCAAACATTATAAATCACTTATAATCTATGCAGTCACTGTCATTCAAATTTTACATAGTTCATTCAAATCCTGCCTTCTTTTAAACGTCATTCCTCGTCTGCATGAATTGTTCCCACAATTTCCATTTTGTTTTCTGTGTAATTAGCTGCTACCCTTGTCTAAAGATCCCATTTCCAGTTGTTTTATCTCTGTTAATATATTCACTACTTCTAGTACAGTTTGCTTAGACTTCGATGCCGTTTCCTAATAATTGCTTTTTTGGCAGCCACCATAATTACAGTCAGCAAGGTCTTATGTCTAGACAATTACAATTCTGAATCGTATAGCTCAAAAAATAATTTCCTTAGTCATATCAATTTGCTCACCCAGTATTTCTGATATAGTAGTCTGCAGGGAATTTTTAAAGTCTGCCAACTCATTGCACTCCCAGCAAATATGTTCCCAGTCACCTCTTTCTTCCCCATCACACCTCCAACATTTGCTATCTATCTGAGGAAAATTTCTTTGGAGACGACTTGCCGCATAAAATATGCATGTAAACACTTCCAAGCAAAGATCCTAAATCTTCTAGACTTTGTTGCATATTTGAGAGACATACATATATCCCCCCATTGTTTATTTGTGAATTGCTAATCTGATCTCCCTTCCCAATCCTTTCTAACCTCCTCTGATTCTTATAGTTTTCATGTAGTATTTTGCATGTTCTACTAATTATTCCTTTTTGACAGCAGCTTCTGTCCTAGATTCTACTAAAAATTCTACTAGTGCTGATCTTTCTTTTATGATTCCTGTATTTCTCTCTCTTTGTTTATACTGTGATATCAACCTTTGATAGGGAAGGCAGTCTCTAGCTTGCAGTCCAAATACATTTTTGGCATCTTCCATTCTATTACCTTTTCCTCTCTAATTGTTTGCTCCCAATTCATTGGTTCTTTTGCCAGTTTTCTCCAATAAATTCAACCCCTTTTTCCCTAAACACCTGCACCAGTCTGTATTCATAATTGCAGTCATCCTTGTGATGATATGATGATATGAGGTAGTGCCATCTGTGCCAGACAGAGTAGGGCAGTCCATGTGTTATATATACTAACATAGCTATTTGGAGTTTTGTAAATAATTTTGTGTCATTTGATTATCACACTGATTTGTACAGATGCTTGTGGTAAAAATGCATCAACAATGGTTCCTTCTGGAGAGGAGATATACATATATGTCAAACAGTATTATTATAACTGATTAAATGTATATGTTTTAACAGAGAATTCTGGAAGGGAAGAGGTTAATCTCAGTCCAGCTAATTTTGAAAAAATAGGTTGAAAATTATGAATTGGTTTAGGTCATAAAGATTTTATCTTAACAGGTCTGATTGCAGCCAGAGACGAAATATCTGAGAAAACCAGAACTGGGAATCTTACTGTATTGTCCTTAGAGGGTAAACTAATTGCTACCCTGGAAGGGTGGACGTTTTTGAAATTGTTTTATAGCTTTCAGATGCTGCAACAGATCTTAACAAAGTTCTGAGTGTGTATTGTACCAGAGTGAGGTGACCAGGTGTGATATCATTATATAACCAGCATTGAAATTATTTTAGATGATACTGAGAGGTATTCTGGAACTCTCACATCAGCACTTTGGAACCTGACAGGTAAGATATCTCACACACCCTCACTTCTCATCTTGGCTTGCTGTAGTGAGCAACTCAACACACTTCATCTTGCCTTGCTTTAGTAAGTAACCAGGTACAGTAATTCTTTAGTCATTCAGGACAATATAGTGAGATTAGTTAAGTATTGTTTTTCTGCATCTCAGTGAATCTATCCAACTGTGGTATTTTTATATCTCTTGTGATTGAGACTCTGGTGTTTTATTATAACTAGATATTCAGTATTCTCATATTTTCTATTTTATTATTTATTATTAAATATTTCTATATCTTTCATTGTGTTTGGTCCTTTAGAGAACACTGTTGACATCTTGAGAGTACTTATGCTTATTTTAGTGACACTGTGTCCACTCCTGAAAGCTTTGCTGAATTCATCCAACTCTCCCAATTGTATTAGTAATAATTTTGCTCAGTATAATTAAGTACCCTTGTAAGAGCCTTAGAGTAGCTGACAGGAGGCAGCATAATAATCTCAGTCTGTGTCCGCCTTTCCCAGGTGTGTGAGTGAAAATCAAATATCCAAGTTTGTGTGTCAGCTACTGGGAACAGGGACATAGAGCTCTAAAGTGGTAACTGTGGAGTCTTGTTTGGGACCTGGAGAGAGAGAGTCTAGCCACAGGTCAGGAGTGTACTCCTTGTATGCTCTTAAGGGAAATTGTGCTTGGTGCAAAGAGCTGCACCTGAAAATACTGTGTGTATCCATCTTTGTTCCTAGTGGCCATCCCTCACCAGTGTCATTAGTGAGGAGTGGGTCTCCTGGGTTGCTGGCCCGGAGTAGGGACTGTCACAATCCCTATCGGCAGAATTTCCTTTCTCCATTCCTGTGTTGGCTTAGTTCTAAAAATACTTTCTGCTACTTTATGAATATAATGTTCTGTATGGTTATTGTTACTCTCCTTAAGGAACTACATCCAAAATCCCAGTCTCTCCTTGTTTCTTAATCTACTACTGTTTCATCATCATCCCCTTCCACTTTGAATTATAGGTTTCTACTTGTGCTATGTATAGGAGCATTAACTATGTAGCTCTGTAATACCCCTTCAAATTGGGTAATCCCAGACCACCTTATTCAATTGGAAGAATCAACATATCCCACTTGATCTTGCCGTCTTCTCCTCCCAGATAAATCCTTCAGTTCTTTATTAATTGCTATCCACAACTTCTCCTCTGATTGATAAACATATGCCTGATGTGTGATAAACATATGCCTGATGTGTGCATAAAACTAAAGGGACTGAAAACATTTTAATTGCTTGCATCTTGTTGTCCATATCCATGTAACAAAGCTTCCAGTTTGTCAGTTTTTGTTTTATCTTTTTAGTCCGTTCCCAAATATCCTTAGCTAACACACTAGAATATTTTTTAATCCATACTCCTAAACTGAACCAATTTGTGTGTGGGAACATAGTTTACAGCTATCATCTTTGCATTAGCTGCATTGATTTTGTATCCTGAAAATATATGAAACTGTCTCAAAATGTGCCATAGCACTGAAATATCCTTTTCTGGTTTTATCCGGTATAAAATAATATCATGTGCAAATAGAGCCAGATTTTTTGTCTACCAAACCAATTATATCCTTGAATTTCTGAGTACCTTATTTTCTTTGTCAGTGGTTCTAAATATAATGCAAATAACAAAGGCTAAAGGAGGTTACTAATATTTTTAAAACTTGTGTTTGGATTTTGTATGTTATCTGATGAAGGGCTTAGTCCCAAAAGTGCTCATTCTGTCATTTTTTTCCAGTGGTTTTTTTCAAGTGTGACTTGGCCTGGTGGTTTGACTGCTTTTTCTTTTTTGTACAACCTTATAATTTTGTCAGGGAATGCAAATGCTTCCAATACCCAGCTCAAAAACTCCCAGCTTACCCTGTTAAATGTTCTCTCCTACATCACAACCTACCAAGAACAGTGGTGCTTTCTTATATTCTGCTTCCTCTGGATCATCAAAGTTCTGTTAATGTTGTCAAATGTTTACCCCCCCCCCCCCAAATCACATTGATCCATATCTATCAATTTTGGCATTACCTTTGCCATTATTTTAACCATTACAGAAATAAACACTTTTTATAATCATTGTTTAGGATTGAAATGGACCTGTATGAAGCTGGATCTGATGGGTCTTTACCCTCTTTAGGGATTACAGCCACCACTGCCTTTTTTAGGATGTTGGTGCTTTTTCTAGTCTAAAAATACTGTTAAACAAAACTTAGCAGATCGTTGTCATTTTTTCCTTCCTAGCTACCAAACATCCACAGAAATACTCTCTATTGCTGAAGACTTTCCTGTGGAATGGTTATACATCACCATTTTTACCTCGTCTCCTCCTATCCTGTTAGTAATTGAGCCTCATCTGCCTCTGACCTTGGCATATTTAATTCCTCCATAAACATTTCCATTTGTACCTTTTCTTGATTTCCATATTTCTTTGCTTTATACAGATTTTCATAAAATTTTAGAAATATTTCTGGTACCTCCTACCGGATGTCTTGTTGTCATCCTTGTTATAGGCTCCCTAAGCTTAGCAACAACCCTTTCTACTTTCTTTTGCCTGAGTCATTCTGCTAAAAGTTTTTGTGGTCTGGAGTCATTATCATAAAGTCTGTTGCTTAACAGCAGTCTTTCTAAGCTTATGCATATTATTGAGGTAATCCTTTATTTTCTGTTTAGCATTTTGCAGTTGCTCCTTCTTGTTCAGTAAGACTCCCCCTATTCTGCATTACTTTAACCTTTGTCAGTACCTCTATATAAAACATGTTACTTCTTAACCATATTTCTCTTTCCTTCATTTCCACCCTATTTCTAAACTCCACTTTAATTTTAGCCCACTTCCTATCTGTATTTTCAGAAGAAAATGTTATCTTCTCGAATAACTCCCAAATAGTTTCCACAACCCATTCCATAAATTCCTCTCATTTCAATGGATGGGCAGGAAAGTGCCAGTGTCTCTCTTTTTTTTTTTTTTTTTTATTACCCTGCATTTTTATTTTAGTTATTATTGGAGTGTGATCTGAAATACTTATTGGATGCATATCGAAACTTTCAATTAAATGCAGATATTCCTTTGAAATCAAATGCAACTCCCCCTGCTATAACTAGGTAACAGATCCTTAATGCTCTCTTTCTTAGGCCAAGGAAACTGCATCAATAGGCCCAGACAATATCCCAGGATACCTTCTAAATAGCATGAAACATGACTTATCAGGCTGTCTGGAATTGCTATTTGACTGTAGTCTCCAAACAGGCTTTATGAATGGATAACAGCAACAGTCAGTCCTCCGCACAAAGGTGGGCCACCTACAGACCTCTGAAACTACAGACCCATAAGTCTCACTAATCTTGCATGCAAAGCCATGGAAATAATTATCATGGAAATGATCAATAATGATATAGTAAACCTCCAGATATTGTACCCAACCGAGTTTGATTTTATCAAGGGAGGTCATGCATACTCGACCTGATGGACTTCTTTGAGAAGGTCACCAAAGCAATGGATGAGGGCAGAATGGTTCACACTGCCTACCTTGACCTGGCCAAGGCATTTGACAAAATACCCAACTTGAGCATTGTTGACAAACCCAAGAAGTTGGGTGCAAATCCATATGTCACCCAGTGGATAGCCAACTGGCATCGCAGACGGGACCAAGGTAGTTAGAATTGGGGAGTCCATCTTTAGAAAGAGGCCATTTACAGGTGGAGTCCCTCAGGGATCAGTCCTTGGACTGCACCTTTTTGGCATTTACTTCTTTGAAGTCAAGGCCAATGTCAGTGGTCTCTGGCTGACTAAATTTGCAGATGATTGCAAATTAGGAGCGGCCATTTAATCTCACATTGAAACAAATGTTTCAAGGATGGGCTGACACAGACAAACAACTGGTGTCAGAGCCATGGACTAAAACTAAATGGCAAGACATGCTTAACGGTGTCCTTCGGGAAGTCATTAATCCCTGGTAACTGTCATATTGACAACACTCCCCTTAGAATTGACCCAGTAGTCAGGGACTTAGGGACACACACAGACAGTAATCTAGCTTTTGACCATCATGTGTTTACACTAGTTAGAAAAATCATTCTCTGTTGCTCAACTTATAAACAAAGGTATGACAGCTCGGTCCAAGGAAGACATTGTTTCACTGTATTCTGTATTAATCAGACCTATCATTGAGTGCAGTGCCCCCTTTGGTATGTACCTAACCAGGCATATCCAGCAAATGAAATGTCCAAAGGGCATAAGTAAACTGTTCTGTGCTGACTGCCTCAAGGCCGTTTCCCTATATAATGTCTCCTACAGACTGTTGAGGGGAAATCTGTCCCTGGCACACAGGGCATTGTCAGACCCCACTCTGATGGACCTCCAGCATATCCTCAAAACAAACAGCACCAGAATGACCCATTCAAAAGACTTAAATGTTGCCTGTGATATAAATAGGACCTGCTGGAGAGACAGGTGTGTATCCCAGAGACTGCCCCATCTCTGGAACAGTTTCCCCATCCACATGAATTAGAGTTCCTCCCTAACCCAATTCAAGTGTAACTTAGACAATTAGATGGGGAACAGGAAATGCATCCCTGGCTTGGCACCTATGTCTCTAAGGGACACAGGCAACTGTAAAGGTAAATGGTTAATCTCTCAGGACCCTGCTTGTAAATGTTTCATCTCCCAAGCCTCTGCTTACATTTACCAAGGGTATGAGAAGTTGTCAGAGATTTGGGATCATGGTTAGGCTTAAAAAGGCTCTTTTGGTCATTTAACCTAGTAAACACCTGTGAACCCCTGAACCTATATATGTTCTGTATAGTCTAGACCAGTTTTGTATCTTGGGGAATAATACGTAAATTCACTCCGGAATGTCTTCCATGCTAAATGTTTTCACAAATATATTCAAAAAGCTACCATCTTTGTTATATTTTCCCTCCTGGACCCCATGATGCATCTTCACTACCACAAATCAAATTCCAGTTCCCACTTATAAGTAATATTCCCTGCTGAAAGCTGATTATTTCTCCCAGAATTTTCTTAAGCTCCATTGTAGCAGTTTTAGGTGGAATAGAAATACATGCCGGTGTAATCCTCTTCCCTTACCAGTTTCCCCTTCGTACTACAAATCTACCATTATTCTCTTTTTTTTTATCCTCCTCTATGACTGTTAGAGTTCATCTTGCAATTGGTGGTGCTGCGGTAGCGTTGTCACCTCATAGCAAGACGTTGTCCCATTCGATTCTCAGCTAGAGCGTCTTCTGTGTGGAGGCATACGTGAATGAGGCGTGCCTTCGTTGAAGGTTGTGTATCAGGACTGGTAACCCGGTACGTAAAAATCCACTACCAGTCATTAGCGGACCGGAGTTCCACTGTGGCGACCCCTAACCAGGAAAAGCCGAAAGACACAAACAAACTCCTCTTTTCCTTTGTCCCAGGTATTCCACTGAATAACCACCCAGAAAACCTTTCTTTGTCAAATTCACATGTTCATTTCTTTCTAAACATGTCTCATGTAACATAGCTGTTTGCACTGTACATTTTTAAATATAGTTCACTACTCTTTCTTTTTTGCATATATATATATATATATATATATCTAAGACCATTTACTGGTAAAGATAATATAAAAAGTATCATTATGTTACAAAGTTGTTGTTCCCACCTTTTTATGTAACAGCTTTTTTTGTTAAGCATCTCATTCCAGCTTTTGTGTTACATGTGTACACTAATGTTTGTTTGGTTGATCTTTAATACAGTTGTTTCTTGTCATATCCATCTAAGATTGTCATATCTTAAAAAATGTTTTGTTTTATTGAAAGCTCTCAAACAAAAATAGAACAAGCACCCCCCAATACACCACTAAAACCTATTAACATCATACTAAAACATAAAACTATGTACATCTTCAAATATTGAAGTTTTACTCCCTCCAATAGAAACAATTGTCCCAGACTGACAACCACACAAACAGACTTGGGTTAACCTAAAATGAAGGTTATGCAAGCTAAGACACATGGTACATCCTGTGCTTTTACTAAGTGCTGTTTGGTTTTGTCTTATCTTTATTACTGTCCCTAATTGGGAAATACTTGAATGCTTTCAGAAAACATTATCTGCTAGCCATTGAAAGAAACAAGTAGTTCTAGATTTTGATTTCCATTTTCTCGTAATTGCTTTTTCCCCCTCAGTCTTATTGATCTTTATCAGATTGTCTCCATGGTGACATGAGAACCAGATACTGAGTTGCTTCTGCAAGTGTTCATTTATTTGCTAAACATTGTTAAATTTTATTTATCTGCTTTCTCTTGAAACTTGTTACTAGATCAAGCCATGGCCGTTAATCCAGTCATTCCCCTGTGAAAGAGTAAAAAAAGCACATACATTTTTCTTGTATCCTGCTCCTTTGATTAGAGTTTTCTAATGTTTTTACATTGCAGTGCCTACATTTCTTAAAACTGAACAAGGAGAAAGAAAGAAGAAGGAAAAAAACAGGGCTGTTTATTTCAGTATTCCCATTACACTCCAACAATAACTAAGAAAACTTTACTTTATAGCATGCAGATTATATCATGCATTATAAAAACATGACTATTAAGAACAACATTTTATTTTGTTTACAGTTAATTGTTACCTCCTCCTTCCTAAATGTTTTTTCCAAACATTAATGGCATTAATCTCCTAAAAGTTTAATAAAGTCAAAACAGTCCAGTATTTCCAGGTTTTCTTGTTCTGTTATCTTTCACAAATATAATTAATACGTTACAACCCCACATTTTATTTATCGGTTTTCAAGTCCCTAGTTTTTCAGTTTTTTTTTTTTTTCAACAAACATCTTTATTAAATTATCAAATATGACATAGGCAGTCTTACATTTATATTAATGAAGAACAAACAAAATGACACCACTTTAGTTGCAGACATTATACATCACAGACACCATTGAAACAACTGTAGTTGCAAACATTATACATCACTTATAATCTATCCAGTCATTGCCTCTTAAACCTTGTTTCTTCTCTGCATATGTTGTTCCCAGAATTCCCATTTTTCCTATGCAGTTTGCTACTTCCCTATTCTAAAGATTCCAATTCCAGTTGTTTTATCTCTTTACTATATTCACTACTTCTAGTGAAGTTGGTCTAGATGATTTCCATTTTCTCGTAATTGCTTTTTCGGCAGCCACCATAATTAGACTCAACAAGGCTTTACTATGTCTAGGCAGTTCTGATTCTGTATCATGGCTCAAAAAATCATCTCCCTAGTCAGTCCAATCTGCTCACCCTGCATCTCTGACAGAGCGGTATGCAGGGAATCCCTCAAGTCTGGCAACTAATTGCACTCCCCAAAAATATGTTCCCAGCCACATCTTTCTTGCCCCTCATACATCTACCATTTGCTATCCACCTGCGGAAAAGTTATTTGGAGTGTACTTGTGGTATAAAATACCTATGTAAACACTTCCAGGCAAAGATCCTAAGTCTTCTAGACTCTACTGCATATTTGGGAGATATGCATATATCCCCCCATTGTCTCAGTGTGAATTGCTTATCTAATCTCTATTCCAAGCCTTTATAAGCTCCTCTGATTCTTATAATTATCATGCAATATTTATATGATTTATTAATTATTTCTTTTTTAATGGCAGCTTCTCTTCTTGATTCTTCTAGATTCTGTTAAAAACTCTACCAGTGCTGGTCTTTCATTTAGGACCCCACCCCCTATTTCTTTCTCTTTGCCTATACTCTGATATCAGTCCTTGACAGGGAAGGCAATTTCTAACCTGTAGGCCAAATAAATTCTTGGCCTCTTCCCATTCTATTACCTTTCCCTTTCTAGTTATTTGCTCCTAATACCTTGGTTCCTTTGCCAGTTTTCCCCAATAAATTCCAGCCCCCTTTTGCCTATTATCTGTACCCCTAACAACAGTCATCCCTATTAGCAAAATCTCTTTTTTCTATTCTTGTGCTGGTTTAGTTCTTAGAATGCTCCCTGCTATTTTATGAATATAATACTCTGTATGATTTTTGTTGTTCTATTTAAGAGTCTGCATCTAAAATCCCAGTCTTTCTTTATTTCTTTTGCTTCCTCCCTGTATCATCATCATTCCTTTCCACTTTGAATTATAGCTTTCTGCTTGTGCTATGTGTAAGAGCCTTAACTGTGTTGCTCTAAAATACCCCCCCCAAATTGGGTAATCCTAGTCTACCTTGTTCTTTTGGAAGAATCGTCTTATTGATCCTTGCAGTCTTCCCTTCCCAGATAAAATCCTTGCAGCTCTTTCTAATTTCTATCCAAAGCTTCTCCTTTGGTTGATAAAAATATGCCTGACCTGTTTATAAGGCAAAATGGACTAAAACCATATTAATGGCTTGTATTTTAGTATCCATATTCATATAACAAAGCTCCCAATTTCTCAGTTTTTGTATTATCTTCTGTTTAGTCTCTTCACACATATCTTTATATGGCACAACAGAGTCATTTTTTGTCCATACTCCTAAATGGTTCATTTTGTCATGTTAACATCATTATCATCTTCTTTTGGCTGTTCCCATTAGGGGTCGCCACAGCGGATCATCTGTTTCCATTTCTTCCTGTCTTCTGCATCATGCTCTTTCACACCAACCACCTTCATGTCCTCTCTCACCACATCCATAACCTTATCTTAGGCCTTCCTCTTTTACCTGGCAGCTCCATCCTTAGCATCCTTTTCCCTATATACCCAGCATCCCTCCTCAGCACATGTCCAAACCAACGCAATCTCGCCTCTCTTGCTTTGTCTCCAAACTGTCCAACCTGAGCTGACCCTCTAATATACTGATTCCTAATCCTGTCCATCCTAGTCACACCCAGTGCAAATCTTAATATCTTTAACTCTGCCACATCCATCTCTGACTCCTGCCTTTTCGTCAGTGCTACCGTCTCCAACCCCATATAACATAGCTGATCTCACTACCCTCTTGTAGACCTTCCCTTTCACTCTTATTGGTACCCGTCTGACACAAATCACTCCTGACACTCTTCTCCACCAATTCTACCCTGCCTGTACTCTCTTCTTCACCTCTCTTCCACACTCACCATTACTCTGAACTGTTGATCCCAAGTACTTAAACTCATTCACGTTTACCAACTCTACTCCCTGCATCCTCACCATTCCTCTACCCTCCCTCTCATTTACACGCATCTATTCTGTTTTAGCCCTGATGACCTTCATTCCTCTCCTCCCTAAAGCACATCTCCACCTCTCCAGGGTCTCCTCAACCTGGACCCTACTCTCACTACATATCACAATGTAATCTGCAAACATCATAGTCCATGGGGCCTCCTGTCTAATCTCATCTGTCAAACTGTCCATCACCACTGCAAATAAGAAAGGGCTCAGAGCTGATCCTTGATGTATTCCCACCTCTACCTTAAACGTATCTGTCACTCCCACCACAGTCCTCACAAATGTCACACTACCCTTGTACATATCCTGTACAACTCTTACATACTTCTCTGCCACTCTCGAATTCCTCATACAATACCACAACTCCTCTCTAGGCAGCCTGTCATATGCTTTCTCTAAGTCCACAAAGACACAATGCAACTCCTTCTGACCTTATCTGTATTTCTCCAACAAAACTATCAGAGCAAATATTGCATCTGTAGTGCTCTTTCCTGGCATGAAACAATACTGCTGATCACTAATCATCACCTCCCTTCTTAACCTAGCTTCCACTACTCTTTCCCATAACTTCAAGCTGTGACTGATCAGTTTTGTCCCTCTGTAGTTACTACAGCTCTGCACATCACCCTTATTCTTAAAGATAGTACCAAAACACTTTTTCTCCACTCCTCCGGCATCCTCTGATTTTCCAAAATTTCATTAAACAATCTGGTTAAAAATTCCACTGCCATTTCTCCTAAGCACCTCCATGCTTCCACTGGTATGTCATCTGGGCCAACAGCCTTTCCATTCTTCATCCTCTTCATAGCTGTCCTTACTTCCTCCTTGCTAATCTGCTTCACTTCCTGATTCACTATCCCCACATCATCCAACCTTCTCTCTCTCTTTCTCTTCATTCATCAGCTCTTCAAAGTACTCTTTCCATCTACTCAACACACTCTCCTCACTTGTGAGTACATATCCCTCACTGTCCTTTATCACCCTTACCTGCTGCACATCTTTCCCAGCTCTGTCCCTCTGTCTAGCCAATCGGTACAGGTCCTTTTCTCCCTCTTTAGTGTCCAATCTCATACAACTCTCCATATGCCTTATTCTTAGCCTTCGCCACCTCTCTCTTTGCCATGCGCCTCATCTCCTTATACTCATGTCTACTTTATTCATCTCTTTGACAATCCCACTACTTCTTTGCCAGCCTCTTCCTCTGTATACTCCCCTGTACTTCCTTATTCCACCACCATGGCATGTCAACGTAAATATGGATATTGTTGGACCAATTCATGTGTGGGTGCATAATTACTAGCCATTGCCTTTGTTTTAGCTTCATTAATTTTGTATCCGAAGAAGATTTAAAACTCTCTTAAAATGTTCCACAACACTGTAATATCCCTTTCTGGTTTTGTCATGTACAGAATAATATCATTTGCAAATACAGCCAGCTTTTCCTGACTACCATACCAATTATATCCTTGAATTTCTGAGTTCCTTATTTTCTTTACTTGTGGTTCCAAATTTAATGCAAACAACAAAGGGGAAAGCGGGCAACCCTGCCTGGTTCCACTACTCAAGCAAAAGTTATCAGAGAAGACCCCACCCACTTTAATTTTTGCCACAGATGCCTCATATGTACTCTAATTCAACCTTGTAATTGTATCAGGGAAAGCAAATGCTTCCATTGCCCTGCTCATTAAGTCCCAGTCTACTCTATCAAATGCTTTCTCTGTATCTAGAACCACCAATAAAACTGGTATTTTCTTAGATTTAGCTTCCCTCTGGATCATCAGTATTCTGTTAATAATATTGTCAAATGTTTGTCTCCCCTCCACAAAACCAAACTGATCCTTATCTATCAATGTTTGTATCATGTTTGCTATTATTTTACTGTTTTAGACATAAACACTTTTTATAGTCATGGTTTAGTATTGAAATGGCTTGAAGGAAACAGGCGCTGAATCAAAAGAGGTCCAATGAAAAAACACAACACGTTGGATAAAAAGAACTTTATCAGAAAAGCAAAGCTTTCGGGTGAAACCCTTCCTCAATACTAAAACAAATACATTCAAGACATCACTTGTTTTAAATAAGAGCCCACAAGTCACATGATAGCAGCCCATATCATGTGACCAAAACACAAAATCAGTACTATAAAATACATCTAAATACACATACCATAATTTAATACGTTGCAACTTCATTAAAATAGGTTTAAGACTTATAGCAGAGTTTAGGCCAGGTGGACGATCTGCTGCTAATCGTAATAGCCACTCATACTCTCTAGTCTCAAGGATGTTGTTAATATCCCCACCCCTAACAGAAGATACAACCGTGTCTATAACTCTAAATCTGAACTTATGTTCAACCCTGCAAAGTTGTGTATGCTTAAATAAAGCATTATTTACATTTTCTCTCCTAATCTCAGATTTGTGTTCAATTATCGTATCCTTTAACTTGCGTGTAGTCTTACCTACATAGAATGAAGAACACTTTATACAAGTAGCCATATACACAACATTAACCGTATTACAGTTTGCCATAACATTAAACTTGTAATTTCTGTTAGTAGTAGGGTGAATATAGAAAGAAGAGGTGGAAATATCAACAATATCTACACAAGAACAATTCAAACACTTAGATGTACCAAAGCGAGTCAATCCAAATAAGTTCATACTTGCACCAGTTTTAGATTTACCTTTAAAATCCTTGTAACATAGCCTACTCTTAATAGTTCTCTTATTTCTATAAGAGAAATAGGGTTTGTTACCCAATAGCCTACAAATCTCAGGAGATGCAGTCAGAACCGACCAGTACTTGTGTATAATATGCTTAATAGAAAAGACTCTGCTAGCAAAAGTGGTCACATACCTAACTATATTATCCCTACATGGTTGATAAAATGGTTCAGAAATTAAAGTATTATCAAAATCACCAACTTTTTAAAAATAGGGCGGGTATAAAGTGGTCCTGTTGTGTATAACACAAAGCTTTGCTTTTCTGATAAAGTTCTTTTTATCCAACGTGTTGTGTTTTTTCATTAGTATTGAAATGGGCCTGTATGAAACTAGATCTGATTGATTGTTGCCCTCTTTAGGTATTACCATTACCATCGCCTTCTTCCAGGATGCTGGTACATCTCCTGCTCTTAAAATACCGTTAAACAAAACCTTCCAGATCTTTATTTTTTTCCCTCCTAACTTCCAAACTTCCACAGGAATACCATCTATTCCTGGGGACTTTCAGTGGATTGGTTCTACATAGCCATTTTTTATCTCCTTTCTTCCTGTCCTGTTAGTAATTGATCCTCCTCTACCTCTATCCTTGGCATGTTTAATTCTAGTTTTATTCCTTTTGATCTGCATCTTCCAAATCCAGTCTCTGCTTCTTTTCTAATGTATTGCTGGTTCTTCTAGTTAACTCTTGTGCTTTTCTCTCTGTCTCGCTCTCACTCGCGCGCTCTCTCTCTCTCTCTCTCTCTCTCTCAAGCATTTCCAGTGAAACATTGAAAAAGGTTTCACTAGCACAGTCTCTCTGGAATCTTTATTACCAAAAGAACAAGAAGCTCACTTTTTGTTAGACAAATGATTTTGCCATTCCAGTAAAGAATATTCTGAAAATAGCTGGGTACAGCAGCTTGAATCTCATGACTGCTTCTCAACATTCTCTGATTAGTGGGATAAATTTACTCCTTTTCTGCCTGGTATACAGTGATTAATCATTTCCCACAAATACTCTACTTTCTCTCACTTTTAATACTTTGTCCTTATGCCATAGTTTTGTTAGAATTAACTCTTTCTGCTGATAGGATAGCATATTTACAATTAAAGGTCTAGGTTACTTTTCATGCCCAGGTTTGGAGCATACAGACAATATGCCCTTTCAATTAACAGCTCCTGCTGTGGAATACCAGTGCAGTTGCTTATTTGTGCTTTCATAAAATTAATGCAGTCTGTTCCTTTCAGCTTCTCTGGTTCTTCTTCTTCTTTCGGCTTTTCCCGGTTAGGGGTCGCCACAGCAGAACTCCGGTCCGCTAATGATAGGCAGTAGATGTTTTACAAGTGCCGAGGTGCCAGCTTGACACCCAACCTTCAACAAAGGCACGCCCGTTCTATGCATGTCTTTCGAACGCCACTCGACCGCGGGGAGGACATGCAGACTCCACATAGAAGGCGCTCCAGCTGAGAATCGAAGGAAGAACCTCAGAAAATCTCAGATTTTCCCTTCATGCTTTGTCCTCTAATTCTGTTATTTATTTGAAACCTCTCTTCTTGAGCAGTCTCATATTCAGCCAACCTTTTCTTCACTTCAACCTCCAATTTTTGCAGTTTTATCACCTCATCTGAATATTTTTTAAAGCTTCCTCCATTTCTCCAGACTTTTGTTTTTGAGTCTGTATACTCCTTCAGTGTTTTGCTTAGTTTAATCATTTGAGTATATTTGCCTTATTTTCCCTCTAGGTTACTGAAAGATATGTCTTGCGCCAAAGCTGGAGCTTGCATTGCTTTTTGCTGAACATCTGCAGAATTCTTCCCAGTCAGTGTTTTTTTTCTCACCTTTTATGATTGATTTATTTTGTCAATTTCTCTGAAATTTTTTTTTTTTTTTTTTTTTTGCTGACATCCAGACATTGCACTTGGTAGCCAATTACTAAAATTTAACCAAAAGTACAAGTTTACTGGCTCTTTTCTGAGATTCTGTTTTCACACAGGGAGAGCTGAAATTAAGATGTTACTCATTGTGCAGCTATCTTAGAAAAATGTTTGCCTATACTTTGATATCAATCCTTGACGGGGATGGCAGTCTGTAGCCTGCAGTCCAATGTATTCTTGACTTCTTCCCATTCTGTTACTTTTCCCTATCTAATTATTTGCTCTTAGTACCTTGATTCCTTTGCCAGTTTTCTCCAGTAAATTCCAATCATGAAATGTTTATACAAATATTTAAGAACAAAAATTGTTTTACTTCTTCTGTTTTCCTTTTAATGTCCTTTCAGACATTGACATGAAGTGACATATATGCTTTTCAGTACCCCCTCAAGTTTAACAAAGTCAGCAAAAGTCCAGTCTTTCTCAGCTGCTCTTTCTTGTAAAGCCATATTTCACAAATATGATTAATTAATTGATACTTTATAGTCTCATATTTATTCACTAACTTCAGTGTTGTTGGCCTTCTTCCTGTTCATCTCCATCTGCCAACCCCAGTTGAAGGTATTTTCTGTTCTTCTAGTCAACTGCTGAGCTTTTGTTCTGTCTCTCAAACACTCCCTTTGACAGTGAAACCTCTTCCAGTGTTTCAAAGTCTCTCTATGAGCTTTATTGTTAGAAGAATGAGAAGCAGAGTCCCCTTCAGTGTGAGGGTTTACTTTTTGTTGGACAGACTTTTATATTTCTTCCTTAGCTTGTTCTGAATAAAAAAAAATGAAATTGATCCTCAAGGAAAAAAATATTTTGAAAACAGCTTGATACAGCATCTTGAATCTCATATCTGCCTTTCAACATTCCATGGCTTCTGGGATAAATTTACTTCTCTGCTTGGTGTACAGTGAATAATCATTTTACAAACTCCAGTGTATCCACTTTTTAATACTCTGCCCTTCTGCCATAATTTTATCAGGATCAACTCTTTCTGCTGGTATGATTATATCTTTACGAATACAGGTCTTGGTTGCTTTCTCATGACCAGGTTTGGAACATGCACATCATGTGCCCTTTTATTTAACAAATCCTGCTGTAGAATTCCTGCCCACTTGCTTATTTGTGTTTTCATAAAATTAATTGTCTGTTTCTTCTAGTTTCTCTGGTACAGCAGAAAATCTTGGGTTTTCTCTGTGCACTATGCCTTCTAACTATACCATTTTTTTTAAACAGCTCTTCTTGAGCAGTGTCATACACAGCCAGCCTTTTCTTTATTTTGACCTCTGATTTTTGCAGTTTTATCAGTTTAAGAAATAGCTGTATAAAGCTGCTTCTTCCATTTTAATCATCTCTGAGCACATTTGACTTATTTTTCCTCTGAATTACTGAAAGCCATCTCTTGTACCAAACGATGGAGCTTGAACTGCTTTCTTCTGAACAACTGCAGAATTCTTCCCGTCAGTGTTTTCTCTTCACCTCCTCTACTTGATTTTCTTTCAGGCTCACTAAGTTTCTTCTTTGCTGACATCCAGGTAGTGTACGTACTAGCAAGTAACTGAACTTTACTGAAACTGGCAGAATTACTTGCTTTTATCTTAGTTTCCTTTTATTCACACTGGGAGAGCTGAAATTAAGCTGTTGAGCAGTGTACAGCCATATTGGAAGTCTGTTATGACTGCATTTGTTATCTTGATTTTCTCGATTGTTACTTAACAGGTCAGCAAATTTATCTGTAAGTTTGTCTTGCTTCTGATGTTTGTAAAGCTCTTTGTAATTGTGATATATACCGCATAATCTTTACTTTTTTTACACGGTCCTTAGCTGTCAGCTGCACTTGTAGAGCGATTCTGAATTCCCTGACAGATGTATATTGTAATTTGAGATAATCATTTTTTATGTTAATTTATATTCTGGGGTGACGGGATACATTTCTTTCTTAGGTTCAGTCACTGAAGTCAAGAAGTGTAGATGGAAATGGGCTTCCTTTGTCTTATATATTTTGCACACTTTTTTAGATAATGAAATGATCGATGTTAAGTTGTCAATCTCGCCTTCATTCTTGCCTGATGGGTTCATAGCCGATCCTCGGCTCCGACTCGGCACTTGCTAAGCTCGAGAGTCACTTTTACCAGCTCGAGGCAGCCCCATATCCCATGATGCAAGGCGGTAAGTACCCAGATCTCGTTTGCCGCTTCGCTGATGAGGTAATCCTTTTACCAGCTCCTGGTAAGTGTTTATTATTATACATTTAGTCACCCCATTCCAAATATTTCTCTCTTTCAATAGTTTTCCTTTATTGTTAAAATACTTTTAAGGGTTTTCTCTGACTAAAATTACTTTTCCCTAGTTATATTTTTAGTCAGGCCTTCATTCCCTCCCATCCCCCCCCTACTGTTAGGGTGTGTGTGTGTGTGTTTTTAGTTATACCTTTAACTTAAATTGTTCTGATCCGGGACTGTGTGTGTGTTTTTTGTGTTTGGGATAACACTATGTCCAAGGAACAGAGGGTCTCAGGCTTCAAGAAGTGTGACTCGTGCTGTCAGAAGATGTCTCTGACAGACGGTCACACTTCTTGTATATACTGCCTGGGACCTCTCCACCTGCAGGACTCCTGTGCAATTTGTCACTCTTTTAGCCAGAGAGTCCTGCAGGAAAGGAGGAACAAACTTATTTTAAGAGGACTTCTTAAACCTGAGGGCTTCCCGGCAAAATCGGCTCCGGGTAAGCCCTCTAAGACTACCAAAGCCCAGGCTTCTGTACCTAAGCCTTCGGCCTTGGCTCCGACTCCTTTGGAGTCGAGATCGGCTCCGGCTGGAGCCTATCTTAGCTTGGAGAAATCTTCGGCACCGATGGCTATCGGTGCCGATACTTTGAAGGTCACTTTGGTGTCTGCTCCGACTGGCTCAGACATCCATGTGGCTCGGGCTTCGGTGTCGGCGCCGACCGGCTCGGACACCATGATTTCTTCGCCTTTATCGGCTCCGGCTGGAGCAGGTACATCTGTACCTACACTCGGAGCCGAAAAGTTATCGGCTCCGTCTGGATCCATGGTTTCATCGGCTCCGATGGTTCCTTTGAGGAAGAGGTCCAGGTCTCCCTCTTTGGAACCGATACTGTTGGCTCCGGCCTCACTTCTTCTTTCGGAGCAGAGCCATCGGAGCCGATCATCTAGGTCTTCCAGGTTGTCAGACCATGATTTAGAGAGGGTGGTAAGCAGATTATTAAAATCACAGGCACTAGCCCAGATGCTTCATAGTCCGTCTCAACAGACGACAATTAGTCCACACCCTCTTCAAGTTCCTCCTTTGACTCTACCCCAGAGTTTGGAGCTGGAGTCTACGGGAATAGTTACTGCTATGGCTGAGGGCCAGATACTCCCCACCCTTCTGCGCCTTCAGCATCTACTCGTCTCCTCCTCAAGACCTTCCTTGGAGGGATTCGGTGGCCGGGCTTCCCTGGTCTGCTCCGAGGGGGTGAGTGGCATCGGACCCTTGTCCGACCCCGCTCTTCCCCTTGGAGCTTCGGCCTTGGTGAGCTCTGCTCCGACACCTGCCTCGGAGCCTTCCCTTTCGGTGGGCCCGGGAGTCCCAGTTTCTTCGGAACGGGTTCTCTCGGATCTCCCTGGGAGGGGAGCCTTCGAGGTGATGAGGAGTGTGCTGGCCCCTGGGCTCAGTCAGCAGTCTATTCTTTTAGCTCCTCCCTCTACGGTGCCTGTTGATATCTCTTCCCGCTCTCTTGCTCCCGGACCGAGAGATCCACCACCTCAGGTTTCCCCACTGGGAGGAACCCCCTCTTCCGAGGATTCTCCTGATCCGTCAGGAGATCCTCCGCGCAAGAGGACTTGTAAGAGGAAGCACCTGGACTCCCCTGATTCTATTACTTTGGATACCGACTTAGATGAGTCAGAGGGATCCCCAAGATCCCCCTCTGAGGATGTCTCCTTTTCAGACATCCTAGAACTCCAGAAACAGAGGGGAAACTGGCCCTCCATAAATCCCTCCGATGATGAGACGGTATACCTAGAGGCGTTTGGTTCTCGACCATCCACCTCCTGGGTGTCTCCGCCTTTTGACCCCCTCATGCAGGTAATTGCTCGAAAGGCTTGGGCTTCTCCTGATTCCGTAGAGCCAGTTCCCAGGAGGCCTTCTAAATTTATTACAGCCCCTTCTGAACAGCAATTCCTTACAAAAGGTGTCCCTGTTGATACCATGGTGGTGGCGGCCGCCACTAAAAAGGAACTTGCAGATCCTTCCGTACCGGTCCATCCTCCTAACAAGGATTCCAGGACCATGGACAGGTATGGTAAGCGGATGTTCTCCTCAGCGACCTTTGCCATGCGTTCGCTGAATTATTTGTGTCACTTCACCAGACTCCAAAGGGACATCCTTAAAGAACTACGTGAAGTAGTACAGGATCCTGCAGCTCCAGGGGCACAAGACAAGATTGCTTCTCAGCTAGGAATCCTTAACTCCATAACCAACTCCTCCACGCGGCTGATTTCGTATGCAGCAGATGGAGCGAGTAGAGCCGCAGGTACAGGAGTGGCTCTGAGACGTCAATCCTGGATGTGGCTCTGTAATTTTGCAGATCCCTTCAAGGCGTCCTTCACAAACTCTCCCTTTGATGGGTCAACTTTGTTTGGTCCTCAAGTGAAGGATACATTGACCAGGTGTGAGCAGGACGGCAAGACTCTTTCTGCCGTAGGGGTCCGTTTTTCCACCCCTTCTAGACCTTACCCCAAGGAGTCACGCCGGATACACGTGGTCAGTTTACCCCTAGAGGCAGAGGGGGTAATAATAATAGACGCCGCCCTAGAGGCAGAGGGGGTCCACAAAACCAGGGAAGCAGAGACCCTCTCTCTGACAAGCCCTTCCAGCATCCCTGAGGTGTTGCCCGACTGTCCATCCTTGGAGGCAGTCGGGGGAAGATTATTGCTGTACCCACAAGCCTGGCGTTCCCTCTCACAAGACAGATGGGTACAGTCGATCATATCCGAGGGTTACAGAATTCCTTTCGAGGAAAGTCCCTTCACTCACAAAAATTCCCTTCCAGATGTGCCACCCGGTCTAAGGGAAATCGCAAAGTTAGAAGTATCAAAACTTCTACACAAAAGGGCCATTCAGCCAGTTACAACAGACCATTCAGAGCCCAGAATCTACTCAAGGTTCTTTTTGGTCCCCGAAAAGACGGGAGATTGGAGACCAATATTGGACCTCAGCAGACTCAAGTCTGTGAAAAAGACGAGATTTCGAATGGTCACACTTGAATCAATTTTGCCCTTCCTGGGCAAAGACAACTGGATGTGCTCAATAGACCTTCAGGATGCGTACTATCACATAAAATTTCACAGACGCTCCAGAAGGTTTCTCCGCTTTCGGCTGGGGTTCAGTCATTTTCAATTCAGAGCCCTGCCCTTTGGTCTCACTACTGCCCCCAGAGTGTTCACCAAATGTATGGCAGTGGTCACTGCTCACCTGAGACGTCAAGGATTCCAGGTGTTTCCGTATCTCGATGACTGGCTCCTTTCAGCCACCACCAGGCATCAACTTCTCCAAGCCAGGGATTACACCCTAAATCTCTGCACTCATTTAGGAATTTCGATCAACTACGAAAAATCCTCCTTGTTGCCCTGCCAGTCTGTTACTTTCATAGGCACAAATTTAGACACTGTTTGGATGTCAGCAACCCTCACAGACCAAAGAATCTCTGATATCCAAAGTCACGTGCGGGTCATCCTTGCCAGCAAAAAGGTGCAAGCCAGACTGGTCCTGAAAGTGTTGGGCCTCATGGCAGTGGCCATTACTCTTCTTCCCTTGGCCCGCTTCTACATGCGTCTCCTTCAATGGATGTTGTTCACCCAGTGGTCTTACCAACAACTTCCCATGCGTCATCAAATCCTGGTGACACAAGCTTGCAAAAACCATCTATCCTGGTGGATTTCTTCTCCCCAGATTCATCAGGGCAGACCCTTTGTATCCCCGGCCCCGGTAGCCACAGTCACTACGGACGCCTCCCTGATCGGGTGGGGGGGTCATTATCAGGGCAGGATGGTTCATGGGACATGGCAACCGTTCAAATACCACCTGCACATAAATGTCCTAGAGATGAGAGCAGTGCTTTTAACGTTGCAAGCCCTCAACGACTTTCTTCCCTTGGGAACAATTGCAGTTCACATGGACAACATGTCTGTAGTATGGTATATCAACAAGCAGGGCGGAACCAAGTCCTACCCCTTGTGTCGAGAAGCTCTCAGACTTTGGCAATGGGCGATCTCCTCTCATCGGTTTCTGGTAGCAACGCATATCCCTGGGAAAACCAACATTTTAGCAGACAGATTGAGCAGAGCTATTCTCATGCCTCACGAGTGGTCTCTCAAACAATCCATAGTGGAGGAGATTTTTCTAGAATGGGGCCGCCCATGTTGCGATCTTTTTGCTACTCCCCAAAACAGCAAATGCCCAGACTTCTTCTCTCTCTTCCCACTGCCAGGCCATCCCCCCAGAGACGCTCTTACCCAAGATTGGCCCCAGGGACTTCTTTATGCCTTTCCTTTGATTCCACAAGTACTCCAGAAAGCCACCGTTTTGAGAGCCAAAATGATTCTCATTGCCCCCTATTGGCCTCGACAAATTTGGTTTCCGTTCCTCCACAGTCACCTCTTGCAGCCGTGGCATCTGGACCCAGTGCCAGACCTTCTGATCCACCAATCGGGTCACCTGCATCGGTCCATTCCTTCTCTCAACCTCACAGCTTGGTTGCTCCACTTCCTTCCTTAGCCAGGCTTCCTATGATCTCTAACCCGGTTAGGGATATCATAGTGGCTTCCCTTAAATCCTCTACTAGAAGGATTTATACCAGCAAGTGGAAACGCTTCTCTTTTTGGGCAAAATCAAAGAATATAGATCCCTTTACTGCCCCTGTTCATGCAGTTTTGGATTTTTTAGCGGAAATCTTTCACTCTGGCTCTTCATCTTCCACTGTCAAAGTTCAGTTGGCTGCTATCTCGAACTTTCATGTCGGGTTTGCACATCACAACATTATGTCCCACAGGCTTTGTAGAGCTTTTCTAAAAGGGATTTTCCTCCTTAAACCTCCTGTCAGGAGTCGTCCTCCTCAATGGGACCTAAATCTAGTGCTGACATCCTTAATTCTTCCTCCCTTCGAGCCAGCTGTTTCATGTTCACTGAAGTTTCTTTCATGGAAAACACTCTTCCTTGTCACAATTACCTCGGCTAGGAGAGTGTCAGAACTTCATGCTCTCTCTGTTCGTCCCCCTTATTTGGTCTTCCACAAGGACAGGGTATCCTTGAGAACTAATCCATCCTTTTTGCCCAAGGTGGCTTCGAAAACTAATTTGAACCAATCTATTGATCTCCCTGTATTTTTCCCTAATTACTCCAACAGATCGGAACAAAAATTACATTATCTTGATGTTCACCGCCAACTCAGATATTATTTGGACAGAACAAAACAATTCAGGAAATCCGATCAGCTCTTTCTTTCTTATGCTGTAAATAAGAAAGGCCTTCCTGTTTCAAAGTGACCTTATCTAGATGGCTTTCTTCCACCATCTCCGAAATCTATCAACTCAGGGGCAAACAGCTGTGCTCAAAACCAAAAGCGCATTCCACCAGAAGTTTAGCCACTTCCACAGCCTTTCAGGCTAGACTCCCTTTAGACACTATTTGTGCAGCAGCCACTTGGGCCACTCCTCATACCTTTGTTTCTCATTACAAATTGGATTTGGCCTCCAGGGATAGAGCCAGTTTTGGTTCTACGGTTCTCAAGAGTCTGTTCCATTGAGCCACCCAAGATAGAGGTGCTAGGGACGCGGTCCCATCAGGCAAGAATGAAGGCGAGATTGACAACTTAACATTGAGAAGTTATGTACCTACCATAACGTTCCATGTTAGTTGTCTTCTCGCCTTCTTTCTTGACCCTCCCTCCTACCCCCTTGCCTGGACAGACCTTGATCTCCCTTGTTTGGAAGATTGCTTCTTTTAAGCACCAGTTAGTTTCCTGGTTCCCATTACAGCCCTTCCATTAGGCTAATTGCTTTCTTTCCTCAGTGGAAAGTTTTTTGTGCTAGGTTATTCTCCCTATAGGTACCAAACGAGATCTGGGTACTTACCGCCTTGCATCATGGGATATGGGGCTGCCTCGAGCTGGTAAAAGTGACTCTCGAGCTTAGCAAGTGCTGAGTCGGCCAAGGATCTGCTCCGAACCCATCAGGCAAGAAAGAAGGCGAGAGAAGACAACTAACATGGAACGTTATGGTAGGTACATAACTTCTCATTTTAGTAGTTTTAGTAGTTTATTTCGTTAAGACAGATGCATATTAATACCCAACATATATCCTTTATTTATTCGCTTTTCAGATTGTCTCATATCTGGCAAGGATCCCCACTGCACTGGTAGAAACTTGTACCCTCTCCCAAGAGAAATGGAGCTACTTTTAATATTTCCAACCATCTAACAGCCTTAGTGTGCTCTGAAGATCAGTTCACAAACATCACAAGCAGACACAGAATTTTTATATTTTATTAGTGAGGGAGCAAGTTCCACATGGGTGTTAAGAGGAACAACCACAAGACATATCTTTTACATGTTTTGATGGAGGCTTACTGTTAGAAATAGCATTCAAGAGTACTTGTGGGTTTAGTTTATGGGGGCAAAGTGCCTCCTACTTAGTACAGACTCCCAGTGAAGGTGGCTGTTCTCCCTGCACTCAAGTAGATAATATTTATTTTCAATTGATTATTGAGAAAGTCCAAATAGGCATAACCTATTTACATTGGATACTCTCAAAGAATAACTGCAGGACATGTAAAATAGTATGTGTTCTAAAACATGCAAGCAGTTTAGGCTTAAATATACATAAAATGAAATGCAAAAAGTTTATGTATTGCAGAAGGAATAAAAAATAAATAAAACTGTAGAGTAGACAGTGATATCTTATGCAATATATACATTTATAATCAATAATATTTTAGATGGATTGACTGCTACTTTATCAAACACAAGGACAAAGTCCAACAGAAAAAAATACCAACCAGGTAAAAAACAAGTACCACGGCAAAAAGTCCACAGGTACTCAGAACACAACTTTAATTCCAATACGATCAGTCCAACAATATCAAATTATAAGTCAAGGTAAACACATCAGACATATTTACGTAAATACATTTATTATAACATAATAGTATAACGAAATCATGAATGTATTAAGTACAATAATTTTTAATATAGTCCCCAAGCTGATCACAACAAAAGGAATAAACATAAGGTGGAAGAAATATGCTGTAATGGAAAGCATTGGACCTTACATAACTTTGAGTCCAGAATACAAGTGAGGTGTTCTCTCTAATAAAGGCTAAATGCCGTGAAACATATGTGACATGCATCAAACTGTTAAATTTTTTTCAGCTTTAAAGTCCATCCCCAGGATTCATGAAACTTGCGCCAGTTGCAGGCGTAGCATGGGTGGTATAACACCAAATATGGCCGTTGAGCGATTCAGGTATGATCCAATTCCACGTGCACTACCGGCGTACGCCAGAACTCTGAAGCCCTCGGCTTAGGTATGCTAATCACCCCATGCGCAGTGCCACACCATGCAAATGAAGGTACATAGTGATTCATGAAGTGGTGCAGGCGTAGCGTAAGCCCACGGAAATGTAAACCAAAAAACACTGTTTACATTTTCCCAAACAGAACATCGGAGCTATGGAAGCAGACCAGACTCCTGTATTACAAAGTTAACATATGCCAATGGCTAAATATACAGCCAATGGCATAAGAAAAGATGCACCACAACACCTAAAAAACAACATTTAAATGTCATGTCCACAGTAACGCAAAGTACAACCGCAGGGCATGTGTGCGCAAACTGGAACACAAAGAAAATATATACAAATGTCTTAAAATCGCAATGTAATACAAATCAGGATTTCACTATAATACTCAGTGGTATGCATGGTACACCACAACCAAGCTGCATGGGTTGCTAAGGATCTGTGACAGTGTTCAGTGCGGTAACTATGAATTAGTAGTCAATGCCATGCAAATGAGGCAGGTAATACTGAATCGCAAACGTCCCGCCGGATTAAGGATGTACCATACAGCGCAGCGCTATAACACCAAGGAGCGTCTCAAAGGTATACATGACATCAATGGGGTGTGCCACCGTAGCTGTAAGCACATTGGAGCAATGCAAATCTGGCATGGCCGTTGCTAAGCAAAGCTGCAGGACAGGGGTGGGGAGGTAGGTATAGCATCGTTTAGCTGAGAGCACATATGGTGCCCGAAACGCATGTGTACGGGGATGAAAACGTGCCCAAAACCCGGTAAGTGGATGCACGTGCCGCGAACCATAGCACAAACAGGAAGGTCAGGGGAAGAAAAGAAGGAAATGCTGCAGTAGGGTAATTGGAGTACAACTGAGCAATTAACACCTATTAACTCGCAGCGGGCAATCGACGGCAGCTGACAAGTCTGATCACAGAAACCTGCAAAACAGGATAGGGGAGGTGTCGGATTGCAAAGAAAGGAGAACTGTCATAGCAGAGCAAAGCAAACCTACAGTAGACCGGCAATAGAACACATTACGCAAGATAAGCCAGGTCTAGGAAAGTACAAATGAAAGCAGGCTGCAGGATGCATGCCAGAAAATGGTAGGTGAAATGTGAAGAAATGTAAAGGGAAGGGCAAGAGGTAATCAACGGCAGCCAAATGTAATTCAGCACCAAAGGCACCACAATAGTAGTTCCTGTAGTAAAACACATAAGATACCCTGTAGCTACGATCGTACATATACACCCTATGACATCATCGGTGTTCACAGCACAATAGTATAAAGTGTGAAAGCACCCTACACACCCCTGTGTATTCCCAAACACTGCACCATAGGTGTAAACACACGGGGAACTTTTAAAATGTACATGTTGGGAGCTGCCATAGCTGTGATTCATCACCATGTGTTAGAGACTGACGATGTTGTGGAGGATGATGCTGACAACCATCGCAGGCTATGGAGGAGGAGAAGAGTGTTCAGACTAAGGGTAACCTACCAGGGGCTACATGATCTGGAGATAGAGCGTTACAGGGTGGACAGGGACATCTTACAGCAAATAGTTGAGCTGTGCTGGCCACGCCTGAGAACCAGAAACAACAGAGGGGAACCCATCCCAGTGGACATGAAGGTATGTGTAAGCTTGTGAATACTAGCCACAGGTACCTTTCAAAGGCCAACTGGAGATATAATGGGGATCTCACAGACATCAGCATCCAGGGTACTACACCAGTTCCTGGATGCCATGTTACCACATGCCAATGAGCATATATACTTTCCCCGAACTCAGAAGGAGTTAGCCAGCAATATGCGTCACTTCCACCATGTGGCACACTACCCGGAGGTACTGGGTGCGATAGACTGCACGCACATACATATCAAGTCACCACCCGGTGAGCATGGTAGGCGCTACATAAACCGCAAGGGATTCCGCTCCATCAACTGCCAAGTCGTGTGCAATGCCCTGGGCATTATCATAGATGTGTGTGCTGGCAGCCTTGGAAGCTAGCATGACTCCCATATCTGGCATGCCTCACAGCTGTATCAGGTATTTGTCAGGGGGGACATCCCACATGGCCACCTTGTGGGGGATGCTGGCTATGCACTGGAGCCTTGGATGATGACTCCCATCAGTAATGCGCACACACACCCATGCAAGAATGCCATAATGAGGCACACACACAAACCAGAATCATCATAGAGCGTGTGTTTGGGATGCTGAAATTGCTTGGACACATCTGGTGGAGCCTTGCAGTACTCTCCAGGCACGTGTGCCCACATCTTAATAGTATGTGCCATGCTACATAATATGATCCTGCGGAAACAGCTGCAGCAGGGACAAAATGGTGAAGGCCCTCATAGCCCACCGCAGTTGCCAAGACCATCACAGGCACAGAGGGATTCAGACCACGAACACCCTGTGCCAGCCCCAGTAGGCAGAGGCATGCCCAGTATGCCTATGCCTTGGCAAAGAGGGAACGTATAGCACATACTCTGACAGTGTAGGCCCCTACGGACTGACACACCTCTCCACCTGCACACACAGTAAAATGGATGGCACACATACACGACCACCTGTAAATTGTAATGTATAGGTGGCCTACTGTGTGAATCCTACATAGGCAGCCCTCAAACATTGTACACACAACAGCTATTGGAACAAGGAATGTCAACACCTGAACAGCACATGCACCTATCAGCATATGTTGGTGCTGTGTGTATAGGTTCCTAGGTACATCGGTAGGTACACGCCCGATTGTCAGAGGCCATACACCAAATGGGGCAAACAGTGTCTGCTGTTGCCACAACTTCGAGTAACCAACTGTCGCTCAGTGGAGCAGAGCCAATCGTGGGATCACATGTGTGTAAGCACTGTTCTCCACACACTCTGCACGGATTCCTTGCTACATTAATGAGGGGCTCCACATAATGTAATCATGGATGTCTTGTCAAGGCATGGGGTGTACCCATGACAGATATCCGTCACCCCAGCATGCTCCACCTACGGTCGTTTGAAGGTGTAGCACATTATCGTATGTGGCTCACGGTGATATATATATCCAATGCTGGAGCACATCCAGTAAACATCACATCGACATACCATTAATTGGACTCATCCATTTGTAAACTGAGTTACCCATGTGATTGCAGTATGGAGTAACAGCCGTAGTATACTCCACATACAAAACGCCATAACACGTGTACAAATTCCAGATGCCCAAGTGGTAAATGCAGTGACCGTCGTGCATGTTCCCGGTCCCACGTCCTGCAAGGGATGTAACATAATCCCGTAGGCACAAATAATGCATGTCAGATGCAGGTCATCAGATCATGTTTAGCACACGTTGGTAGGAATATGCATTGCCCAGTGCTGGTAAGCGTCGTTTAAATATGACTATATGGATATGTGTGAAACAGGGCTAAGCTTCTCTGAATATCGCGCAGATCACGGTCAGTGATGTCCAGAACAGGTGAAACCAGCATTATTCACCCCCTGTACTAATAGTGCCTGTTCTGAAGGGTAAAACAACCACTGCCAGGAGTAGAACACACAATCATGTATACAATCACCTAACACTATGGTAGCCAAGATGTACCTACGGCAGGTGTGTAATTTGACAGGTTCAAACACAAACGTGCAGAGTCCAGGAAGCAGTATACTCCGACAAGTACACAATGAAATGTGTATTCTGCCTGTCACTCTCTCTCTGTCAGAGATATATATATATATATATATATATATATATATAGATATATATATATATATATATATATATATATATATATATATGTGTGTGTATATATATATATATATATATATATATATATATATATATATCTATATATATATATATATATATATATATATATATATATATATATATATATAATACAGATAGAAAGGGTGATGGAGAGATATATGTTGATATATACGGATTCACCGATATCTGCAAATATATAGATACGTCAACGACATGTACACAACCATGGAGGTACAAATAAATAGGATACCGCCAACTATGGAATATGTCACATACCGACACACGTAACTACGAGGCTGAAAGACTGAAAGAACACAGTACCGGAACACTAGAACTGCGAGTAATATTATCACAATATGGAGGGACATTTAGATACTGCTGCCAGTGTTGCGGTCCACGTAGGTACTGTGTACAACTGTGTTTGTGATTGCCGTAATCTGTGTATGTGTGTGTTGAGGGTGCCGTGTGTGTGTGTGTCCGTGTGACTGTAATTTGTGTGTGTGTGTGTCTGCATCATATGTCTGTTAGTGCCAACTCGGAGGTAGATCATTACGGTAGGTGTGGTTATAGCTAGCCATAGGCATACGGTTACCACCAGTCCCACATTAGGAGGGACAGCCCCTCCCTGGTCAGTTGTGTCCTGACATAAAACATTAAAAAGGGCAAATGTCCGAGATTGTAGGACATTATTATGTCCCATATATTTATGTAATAGTTGCATTAAATAGTTATGCCTGCATGTAAGAAACGTAAATGTTGCATGCAATATGATAAGTAGCCAAAGTCCTACAACAATAAGTATGTATTGAGGATAAAAGTATCCAAAGTCCTACAACAATAAGTATGTATTGAGGATAAAAGTATGTGCTATCCTGTGTACTGACCGTGGGTATGTATTGGCCTGTAAACACCGATGTGTGTCCCGCAAGTGTCCCACAATGGCCATTTGAAAAGGTGGCAACCCATGCCAAAGAGGTTCAATTACCAACACAACTGCAATGAATGCAAATATCTGGGACAGAAATACACGGGACAGCTGTCATTTAGTAACGTCCCTTTATATATCGCTGTAATTCCGGAGGTATGGAAGTATCAACCTCACCTGCATACTATATAGAAACCAATTAACAACGGCCCAATGTATATGCCCATAAACAAAAGTCTACTAACTGATAGGTCTTTAATTAGGGAAGGAGCCCACACACATATATGGAATATGGAGCCCACACACATATATGGAATATGTAGAAATGCAAGCCCCACATACCTGTATATGTTACTTACACCCACCTACATCCCCCCCACACGAAACTATAGCAATACAGACTGTAATTACAGCACAAACATCCAGTCAGTCAATTACATCTGCAGAAGCATTAACATACCTTGTGGAAGATGCATTTTAAAGGCGCCATGTGAAATTGTAGCCTTTGTATAATGGAACAAACGGCGATGTTACAGGTTTTGTTTGCAATAGTCCCTTATCAGACGGTTGGGATGACAGGTATACTCACATGTCGAACCACATACTCTAGCCGTCACACGCAATCCACGGGGGACATGAATCCAAACTATCAGTGTCTCTACGCATAGCAGTTGCAATTACACACAACAAAACACAATACAGGCCGTCTCCCCGAAGGTAGGGCAAATGGGCAATGCCCAAGTGGAGAATTCAATTATACCCCACTGTTGCCACGTAATTGGCGAATGGAGTAGCTGCACAGCTGAGTGCAAGTAATAATTCACTCAGGAACACCAATTGGCGGCAGGAAACCACATGTTACAGGTATCGACATATATAAGGATGACTTGCCAGACATTCAAACCGTATGCTTATATCATAGAACTGTTTAAACAGTGTAAGAGAGATAGTTACGAAAGTCCGGAATGATAGCAAGGTATGTAAGTGTATGTATAGCCTGTTTTGTATTAATTATGTTAGTGTATGTATAGCCTGTTTTGTATTAATTAAAAGTGTCCGCAATGCATAAAGTGGGAAAAGGTATTATGTAGTGATGTCTTGCTGAGCATAGTAACACTTGTAGAAATTGTGTCCTGCAGTGGGCCACAAGGTAAACATCACAGACATCACAAGGGATGCTACATGAGGGCTTTAAACAGAACAATTCCATACCACCCACCGTCAGTGGTAGGGTATGTCCAACAAGTACGTGCCATAGCAGGGGATAGTATATGTTGATATACTGTCACAGTAGGCATGTGTATGGGCATATAATGACAATGACATGTCTAAGGTGGTCCCGCTGTGCAAGTATGCTTTGCATTATGGGATAATATGTAAAATATGTGTAATGTACAGTATTGTGGGTAGATATGTCAGATATTCTACACAGCATAACAGGCATATCATGCATACCAAAGGTATCGTCTATTGGCATGTACAATATACAATAACAGGATACATATGGCTTGTAGTCATGGGACACTGTAACAGCATGATAGCTAATCTAAATGGAAGAGCTACTCAACCATGCACAAAGAACATGTAATAGCTTCACAGGTTCATAGTGGGCTACTATGCAGTCTGGCAAGTCTATATGTCTAAGCCCAACTACAGTGTTTACACCAGTGGCACCTCTCTAAGGTAGTGTCCTGTCTGTTAACAGCAGAGCCATGTGTTACCTGCACCTCTGCACAGTACAGCCACTGCAGTGATCCCTGGCATACATGCTTGTCTCCCATCCACCAAGTGAGGTATCACATGAACAGTGTTACTGCGTGTCCCTGCATGATGTACATAGGAATCATGTTCCAAAGCATGGTGAGTGTCTGGTTTGGGAATGTAACCCTCAAGCACATCCCACTCATCATTGCGTGTGTGCACATATCCATGAGCATGTTGCTCACAGTGGCTTTTGCTTATGTTGCTTATGTGGAGTATATCCATGAATATTGTTGTGGACATGGGGCCCTGTCTGTTCAGCAGAGGTCACCCTTGAGTATGTAGTATGCAAATGTGTACAGACGTGGTGTCGGTAGTTCTGCCGCATACGTCAGTCGTCGGAGCTCAATAAACGTCATGGTGTGTTAATGTTGTGGTATGTAAAGCCATAGCTGTTCTGTAAGGTACACCCTAAACGGGGTGTTGTACCCTTGAATGTGTGTATACGTCTGGAGTTCAGAGGTACAATGGGTGCCTATGTTCCAGCTACAAACCCAGTACAGATAAGTGTGGCCACGTAGAAGGATATCCATGCCACAGTGGCAATATGGTTATCAAAGGAGTGGGAGCAACATACGTGTGTGCTACGATCACGTACAATGTGACATGTATGTAGGGGACTACCACCTATGTGATAGTGGGTGAATGGTGTAATGCAAAGGGGATGTTTATGCACCTTGTGGCCATGATATTGATATCAGGTATCCATCACAGTGACACCCTTATGGAGGGAGTTAGTATCAGCTGGTGGATCAATCATGGAGCTTTGTATGCAGTTGTCTGGAAAGCTAGTCAGGGAAAGACCCTCTGTGCTAGCCTGTATCTCAGGGAAGCATGACTGAGGACTGTGGTATGCCAAGTGTAACTAAAATACAGTAGATACTATGGTATGCTACCCTCATTGTGTGTGTCCTGTCCGTGAGCCACTTTGCATAACATCCTGAGACATGGGGGTCGATGTGCAGGTGGATGTGTATGTTGTCAATACCAGAATGGAGAATGGTGCTGAAAGCCAATGAGAGGACAATGTAAGCTGAGTGGACCCCCTTACCGTCATCAACTACCCTGGTAACTGTATCAAAGGAGTCCACCAGGTGTAGGAGCCATGCTCTGGCCCTAACAAGTCCAACCTGGGTGGCATCAAAGGACCGGAGCCCACCAATGTCTCTGTGAATGACTTCCATGATGATGTGCCCCATACCTTGCAGAACAGTCCAGTCAGGCGTATAGGGCAATAGTCCCTCTCGTGCATTGTGGCGCCACCTGTGTGGAGTGTGATAACTGTTGCTGTGTGCCATTCAGGGGCCACAATGTCTGATACAAGGCTATTACTGAATATGGTGGCCAAGTGGGGAGACATGTCGTTTAGAGGTTTGTGTAAATCCCAGCCTGGGATGTTGGACGGTCACATGGAGTCAGTGTTCCAGGCCTTATAGAGTGCAGGTTAGTACTGTGTAGTTGTGGCCGCAGGGACACCGCAATGTTCCTGCATGGATTGTGGCCCTGTAGGGAGTGAGAGGGTGTACTGTTAGCATTGAACCCATCCGCCAGCATGTTGCCAACATCACTTGGTTCTGTAATGTTCCTGAGTAACTGTTCTATGTCAGAGCAGATGTGGGTATTGCCATTGGCTACTGACATACCTCCATGATGCCTTGTGATACACCCTGGAATGTGTCGCAGTAATGTTTACGTAGCTAGGTTCGGAGTATATGATGAGGGATCCCGTAGCCCTACTGAGGCTGACCAGTGAGCTACCCCACCCATGGGATTGTACTCCACTTTGCAACAGCCTCCACCTGTTGTAAATTATGTTCATGGAACTGGACCCCCAGAGTGGCGTCCGTTATCTGGTGGGTACCATCATGGCTCTGTGTGGAATAGCATGATCCATGCAGTCGTGTATGTGCTAATGAAGTGCACTGGGGTATGTTTCAGCGTTTGTATGTGCATTGTCCATCTGCATGGGTGTCATGACGTTAACTACTGCTGTCATAAGACGTCTGTAGTAGGCGTTGTAGTACTCTTGTACTGTGTAGGGTGTGGTGCCGGGATGTGGATAACAAGGGTGATTAGCATATGTTCGGAATCCACCAATGAGGGGATAATCCCAGGTGTGGAACACCAGTCACATGTTGGTAGTGTCCATGTCTAGGATATTGTTGGTCTTGGAGGTGGTGTGTATGGGTTGATCCAGCCGAGTGGAGGTTATGAATCCCAGACAGCATTGGCCTAATGTGTCGGTACATGAGTGGCTATCCCAGTTAAGTGTGGGGTAGTGTCAGTCTCACATCAGTAGTACCTGTCTGAACCGTACTGTCCAGTACACCAAGAAATGAGGTCTGGTAACCGTGGGGTATGTTGTTGAATCCGTAGCATGTTAGAATGTGTATAGCAGTTCTGGCCACAGTTGCACATGGAGCACCTCTGATGCATTGTGCTAAGTAACTAGCCAGGATGTGTGTACAACATAGTGGAATATGGGAACACCTCCGCCATGGGTGTGCCGGTCCAGGTTACATGACTGAAAGGTGTGGTCTGTGTATAACCTGTCATTGCATGTGTGCTCTGCAGAGCCTAGAGGCAGGTCCCAGTCACTGCAGAGATATTGAAATGGTCCATTATAAGGAGTGCCTTGCCTGCGTGCGTCAGAGATGAAGATGTCAAGCATTGCGTCACATGACCCCATGTTTTGCTTGCCTATTCCCGTTCTGGTGGTGAATGTTATTGGAAACTGTGCAAGACAGGCAGTATAGAAGCAGCAAGAGCCTTACATGTTATCTGTACACCCAGGGCTGACAGGTGCAGGTCATCTGTGCCAAAGCATCATGTTTTGTTGACCATGTCATTCAAAGTGGACAGATACCAGATGCCTGTGGAATGACGGCAGAAGCATAGGCAACTGTTGAAGTGACACGGTCAGTCATTGTACAGTGGTATCCGGTCCGGATGAATGCATAATGGTCCCCAGGGCTTGGCCCATACCTTCAGGGCTACAAGACCGGTGAGCTATTGCATGTCCCTGCACACGTAGTCTGTGAAGTTGCATCTCCGGGCAGTCACACTAACATGGAGAATGACAGTCAAATTGTACCTGGTGAGGTGTGGCATAGGTGCATAGGTTATGTTGCAGAACCAGTTACCCGACAGCAAGATGTAAGCGACTGTCGCCTTGTGTAACATGCTGAGTGGGACATCAGTGTGACCGCCTACAGAGTCACCTATGACTGGTGTGGTGTGTATGTTATAACACCCTATTGGCTGTATGTGATGGACACACATGAGTCTGTGGGCTATAAGTTATTGTTGTGTTTGGTGATGGGGGCTGCCTTTGGTGCTTACACAGAGTATGGAGAGGTACTGCACAAGTTGTACTCTTGTGTGTGGCCTGTGGTGGTGGAGATCTTGTGAGACTATGTGATGAGTGGGGTGTGTTGCAAATGTTAAACATCCCCACATGATTGTCAGGTTCAGTCAGGGTTGGTGACAGCATTACCCCGGCATGGCTGCATATGTGCATCTCCCACAGGTTGTAGTGTCGTATGTTGGGAGGTGAGCATAGACTGTGTACATGAGACAATTGCTCTATTGCCACATGTACGCCATATTCATCATATAGACAGGCAATAGCACTGGTCCGTGACAGTTGGACATGCCTGTATATACAACCATGTCTCACATGATATGCGAGTTACGTGTGTACAACAGCTGTTGTACTCTAAGCAAGCTGGAAATGTAAGGAGAGACAGTGTACTTGTGAGAAATGGTGTGGAATGGGTGCTATATTAATCAGTAGCTCATGAAGAGCTCACAAGTTCTGAACAAGTGCTGAGCATGAAAATACAATACAGATAGGGTGTTGGATAATATCAAATCACAAGTGGTGACGACAGTCATAATTGGTGGCACCACACTATTACCCTGCTGAGTATGGTCTGCAAGTCCATGAACCATTATCAATGTAGATGTTAGCAGTACAGAAGTAGATGACAGTACGGATGTTTGACTACATGTACCTTCATATGTCACAGGAGTGTTCTACCAGTGGCCTGTTGACAGAATCAACAATACAAAAGGTGCCAGAGTGACATGTGCATATCACACCACTGCCAGCTACAGTAAAACAGGGTTAATGTGTTGTACTCCCCCCTCATTGTAGCCCATACCACACAGACAAAGGTGAGGCATCTGTGTATGTAAGGATGTGAATGGCCATGAGCTATGAGTAATAGCTGTCTCAGTGTTGTGAACAACATACAGAATGGGCTTTGTGGGTGAGGTGTGTGACATATGTGCACATTCTGGCAGATGATATCAGCATTGTCACCGCTAGGTGATTATCCCTTTACCCATTAACTACCACCTAGGCTACGGTCAACATTATGGACACTGTGTAAGGGATGGTGCTGTGCAGTTCACCTCCCTGAGTTGGTGACATCTCCAGGCCTCTTAGGTAGTCATACGAGGCACCCATGTCATGACAAGGTGCCATCCTTGAGGATGGAGGTCATTGGACAGGCATACTTAGCACTCGGGTGACCAGTATTGGGTCACATTTCACCTTTAAGGGGTATTGGCCATGCTTGGTTGGGCGATACCAGCCTTCACAATCCTCACCTCCACTATGCAGCATGCTGGCTACCTTGCATAAAGACATGTGCTACACTATAATGGTGGACATGCTACATGTACATATCCTGATCTGAAAGACATACTTCATGGACAGCCACCGTCCTACTACTAGGATCGCCACATGCTGGACAGATCCCTGTGCCATACATGTGACATACTCCCGCCATACCATGCAACCCTGTCCATCAAAGCTGCACATGTCACCTCTGTCATACATGGTGTGATGACCGCATGGTAGATGTATTATCAACTGTCTGGATCAGTAATGTGGCACTGATGCACCTCGCGGTGGCAAAATGGCTGCCGGATACAGCTAGGAAACCTTGCCCATACATGCTATAGTTGATAACCATCCCTGCGAATGACGTCCGACTAGCCATTGTCCCATGTCTATCACATGTGCAACACAGGCAATCCGTGGCAGGATGTTGAACAGCTGTACAGTGCTGTGTCAATGTATATGGCAAAACACATGCATGTAAAGGTTTCCATGCATATGTGTGCGTTGTCACTGCTCAAGTCCATTAAGGTAGTGTATGTGTTGATATGTGACATATACACAGCATCAAGGTCAACAGCATTGCCGTGGACACATCCAGGCATGTGCTGATAGGTAAGGACACCAGTGCAGACAAACAGACATGCCCACATCAAGACAGCATTCACATGGAGTATGAACAATGTAATGAGGTGACACACATATATGGTGATGATATCCAATGCATAACGGGTGTTACATGAGTGTGACACAAACCTGTCAGTCGTGTCAGTGTCATGATGATTTGCAAAGATAACTGTGCAGATGTACTAGATTTACTAGAAATGCATGTGCAGCAGTATCTCTGTACATCTCTGATACTGTGACCTGTCACCATCATTATGTCTTACAGATAATGCCTCGTTCACTTCTGCCAGCGTACAGCCGCCAGGAGGATGATGTCCTCATCCCGTACCTCCATGAGAATTACAAGGTGTTGTTCAGCCATTTGCCACAGCATGCCCAGCAGCATGATGCCCTGTGGCAGGATCTTCGCAGGAGGGTGAATGATGTGGGTGGCCATAACCGCATCTACCAGCAGATGCGCAGAGACACTGCACGGACTTGATACGACATGCACAACAGTGTGCCACTGCAATCGCCAGGGAACAAGGTGGAACAGGTCGTGGGCCACCAACCCAGCCCCCACTCGCACACACCGAGGAGCTACTGGCCAGTCTGGGGACACCATCAGAACAGCATCCACAAAGACTAGCTGCCATCGTGGAGGTGGGTGTCGCCCAACCAATGAGCTTGGAGTTGCCTGGTAAGTCAGTACTGCACATATGACTATTATATCCCATTTAGTTGCATGTGTCACTGTACATTATGTAATGTAACATCATATGCAAGGTATGTTGACACACATGCTGCATACTACAGTATGCTACCCTGTGTATGCACACATGTGCATACTATATGCTATTGTACAGGCGAATGTGTTAACATGCACAGTGCACCCTGTGGCTGTCATACAGTCATGGATAATGTTCAAACTGCTGTGTCACCCCTATACAGGTACCTCTGGCGTGCCGCACAGACATCAGTCCATTGCAGGTGAGACTGTCATCAGTATCAGGCATGTTAAAGCATAGATCTATTCGCCAAGTGGCCAGTTAACACTTGTACACTTGATGTTCGGTCCAGTCACGATATACAGGTCGCATCACCCATCATTCACACTGGCTACCCATGTGTAATATATACAAATGAAATGATACACCGACATGAAACCACAGTATCTGTCATTGCTACATTTGTGGACAGCTGTGCATACAACGGTGGAGGTGTTGTACAATGTAGGCATATGTACTATACATTGGAACAACACGTATATGTACTATACATTGGAACAACACGTGTGGTACGCAAACAGTACCACACAGTGAGCTGGGATATGGGCAGCCCACAGGAGTCACCATTGTGTTATATGCCCCTGCAGTGGGTGCACACATTGTGATGTGCCATCTGACATGTCCCAGACACGTAGTGTTCTGGCTGCAATATTGTCACACTATCCCATAACACATACCCCACATACCAAACATACAACCCGTTGTCTGCATAGCCCTGTGGATGGTGACATATCTGACATCTATGGGTGTATGTCACATGGGACAACACAGACATGTGAGATAGACGATCATCACAAACATTTGGCCAACACATGTTCACACATGGCCATGGGGGATGGCCAGAGACATGTAGCCACACAGTAGATGTGATGTGTATACACCCTGTTGAACATTGTCCACACATGGTCCAATTATAGCCTTAGTTGACTGATTATACAGTTGATGTGGTACACTGGACATCCTAAAAGCCTGTGCACAGCTAGTGGAGGTGTCACTTAAGTCTACCATATAAGATGTGTTGAACATCACGACTGTGTCATAGCATGACAGTAGTCACCTGTACAGCTTCCACAGACATTGACACCACATCAGGCCACAGATACTGTACATTTCCCTTGCTGCTGTAGGACATCACCGTTAGCTGTGCACCTCGTGTGTGTGGTACATCAATGTCATGTGGGACATGGTGAATTGACATTTCCCTATAGGTCCCTTCTGACTCAGTTACACAGCAGACTTTTTCACTTTTTCTAGCATGTCGAAGGGTCAGTTGCTAGCGTCCTCTCCTGTTCAGCTGGTGAATCTGGGCATCTTGAGGCAATGTTACAATTGCCTCATGTACACAGACAACCCACTCCTTCTCCCACAAAACACAAATACATGTGAGAGATGCAACTATATAGCCAAACTGGAGGCTGAGCTCTCTCAACTCAGGACTGGCAAGACCAGACAGGAGGAGAAGGAAACCACGCACACCACAAACCCAGTTTCACATAAAACTATCACAACTGCAAAACAAACACATAAACGCACAAAGACATACTCGGAGGCACTGATCAAAAATCTACCAAAACTACAGAGGCCTCCAAAGCAGACACTCAAGCAACTGCCACCTCAAGACATAAGACATGCAACACATAGTTCTCAAAGTCAGTGTGCTAAACAGTCACAGCCCTTAAGGCCAAACACAATGCCAGACACACTTGTTATAGGTGACTCCATAGTCAGACACACTGACATCCCACTCACCAGACTGAACAAGGAAAAGATCACAGTAAGCTGCCTGTCAGGCGCTAGAATCCGCCACATAACACAAGCACTCAGGTCACTCCACAGCAAGTACAAGTATGACTCGGTCATTGTCCATGCCGGTGTGAACGACCTGAGACGTACCTCCCTGGACTACATGAAAAGAGACATAGAGGAGCTCTCAGATTATGTAGCCCAGGCCGGTATGACCCTGACCCTGAGCAGTATCCTACCCTCACCAAGAATGATGCCACAATACAGAGACAAAATGATCAGCTTTAATAATTGGCTTAATTACTGGTGTCATTCTAAGGGGATCCAATGTCTGTCTGCCTGGGATGACATGCTTGACAAGCCACACTGCTTTGCAAGAGACTGCTTGCACCTGTCACCCCTGGCCTTCCGGATATTGGCAAAGGCTGTTGTCACCCCCATAGTGCCTTTTTTAGGCAAGGCTCAAATGATAAACCTACCGCCCTAGAAAACAAAAATGGAGAAAACTAAGGGTAATACTGCTCAATGTCAGAAGTCTAAACCTCAAGATGCACGCCCTCGAAGCCCTCCTCAGTATGGAGAACATCGATGTCTGTGCTGTGACTGAAACCTGGTTCAAGGCTCCTGAGAGCACCCCAGCACTATCGGGTTATACCTCATATCATGCGTTCCGGCCCCAAAATCCAGACCGAACCACAAAAGGAGGGGCAGTATCCATATTCATAAAGGATACCCACACCTCCAGGTTAGTGGCAACGCATGAAGCATCGGAGACCATCCAGGTGCAATTAACCATAGGTAAAACTGCCCTACAGTTTGTAGCATGCTACAGACCACCCTCTCAAACTCAGGAAACCCACACAGCCTTCCTGAAGACACTGGAGAATATGAATGTCTCTCCAAACATCATCATATTGGGTGACTTCAACTACCCAAACATAGACTGGGAACATTACTCAAGCCCCAACACCCTAGCCCAAAGGTTCCTGGAGTTCATAAACTCAAATGCTATGGAACAACTAGTCACCATTCCCACAAGAGGAGAAAATATACTAGACCTGATCATCACAAACATGGGGACAAAATGCTCCACACCTGAAGTACATCCCTCATTGGTGAGATCAGACCATAAATTTAATCTCACTGGAGATCCACATCCCGCCCCCAACCCCAGCAAAAAAGACCACAGTGAAGAATTTCTCAAAAGCAAACTTCACACTTCTTAAGACTGGAGTGGTATCCTTCAAGGCCCCCGAGCCAGTGGAAACCACAACCCATGCTGCTGAAACCCTTACAAAATGCCTTCTACGAGCACCTCCAGGGATGTATGGATTAAGCAATCCCTAATGAAATCAAGACCCTTTCCACCAAAGGCAGGCGCCCGGTCTGGTGGACCCCAGCCATAAACAAACTCTACAACAAGAGGAGAAAGCTACTACATGACAGAGCAAAATCCCTAAAAGGGAAGGCATCTCTGATCAATACTAGCAAAAAACTACGATCACTCATAAAATCATCCAAGACCAACTTTGAGAGAAAAATCGCTAATGACACAAAAGACAATCATAAGGCCTTCTTTAGCTATGTTAGAAACCTGGGTGGAAACTCCCAGATATGCTCAGAATTAGTCCAAAATGATACAAAAATCACTGAACCCACAGACATTGCCAACATACTGGCAGACAGGTTCAGTGCAAATTTCTCCCCTCCCTCCCCCAAAGGAGAAATATCTATCCCACCAGAGTCTAGCCTCCCAAACATCTCAGATGCCCAGGTGAGAGCTGCTCTCTAAAGCAAAAAACACAGCATCAATGGGACCGGACAGTGTCCCCGGCTATGTGCTACACGAACTCAATGAGGAACTAAACCCACACACAAGGCTGCTGTTTAATCTTAGCCTTACTACAGGATCACTCCAAAGAATGGCGTACGGCAACTGTGGTCCCACTCCACAAAGGCGGTGCTTCTACGGACCCTGGAAATTACTGCCCCATAAGCTTGACGAGCCTTGTCTGCAAAGCTATGGAGAGGATCATAATGGAACTCATAAATAAAGACATTGGGGACCTACAGACACTGGATCCTACCCAATTTGGCTTTGTCAAGGGCAGATCCTGCCTCTTGAAATGGTCGACTTTTTCGAAACAGTCACTAAAGGCCATTGATGAGGGTAAGGCAGTTCACACAGCCTACCTTGACCTAGCAAAAGCGTTCGACACAATACCCCACTCGGGCATCATGGAAAAGCTCACCAGCTTAGATGTAAACCCATATGTCACAAGATGGGTTGCAAACTGGCTCAAGGACAGAACACACAGGGTTAGAGTGGCTGGTGCCATGTCAGACTCTAAGCCGGTCACGAGCGGTGTCCCACAGGGCTCAGTCCTGGGCCCCCTCTTGTTCGGCATTTATTTTTCTGAAGTGCAGGCAAACCTAGGGGGATTGTGGCTGACAAAATTTGCAGATGACTGCAAACTGGGCACCATAATTGACACTCCATCAGACACAGACATCCTCCAGAGAGGTCTCATAGAAATGGATAACTGGTGCCAGAGCCATGGCCTTAAGCTAAATGCCAAAAAATGTATAGTCATACCCTTTGGGAAAAACAAGGTAACCCCTAATTACCACATAGGTGGTAATCCATTAAACATGGAAGAAGTTATCAGGGACCTGGGGACCCAAGTTGACAGTAACCTCTCTTTTGACAATCACATTGCCAAAGTGGTTAGGAAGACCTTCTACATTGCCCACCTGATCATGAAGGGATTCACATCCAGATCAGGAGAGGTCATTGTACCCCTGTACTCTTCACTTATCAGACCAATGATTGAGTACAACGCCCCATTCGGAATGTACCTTACCCGACACCTGCAGCAGTTGGAAAGACCCCAAAAGTTCCTCACCAAAAGGATAAAGGAGCTCAAACATATGTCATACGATGCCCGACTGAAGAAACTCCAGCTCTATTCAGTCGCATACCATCTGCTCAGAGGTGATCTGTGCCTGACATACAAGGCCATGTCCAACCGGGAATTAATGGACATGCTCCACCTCAAAAAATCCAAATCCACCAGAGCCACGAGAGCAAAAGACTTAAACCTCAACACGGATATAAATAGGACGTGCTGGAGGGACAGATTCATCAACCAGAGACTCCCTACACTATGGAACAGAATCCCAGTCCATGTGAGGCAGAGCCCCTCACTGACTCTGTTCAAGAGAAATCTTGACGAGTGGATGGGAGATCGTAGGTTTACCCCGGGAATCATCTCTGTGTCACTGCTGGACAGAGGCACAGCAAACTAATGGGTATAGTATTCTCATCCTAAGGGGTGGTGAAAGCCACACACACTCTGGCTAGGCTTATAAATGCTCTAGGGCAGATAGCCTAGTATGAACCTATGACAAGTCTGCCATGTGTGGACATGGTTGCCAGGCAGCTAAGACTCTGTAGTAGTTGTGCAGGGGTGTCATCTGTAGGATTTCCAGTGACCTGTCACATGACACAGTATGGTTTGGTGTGTATACACCTCAGCATCGTGGGTCACAATCCACAGTTATGTCATGGGTATGCATGCAGTTATGGCTATGCAATTTGTGCATACTATGCACTGTATAGCAATATAGATGCCTCATGATGCCATGCAATGGCACAGTGTCTGTACTTCACACTGTATAGCAATGTAGACTCCTCACACTACCCTTCCATGCTCATGCACATTTGCTACACATGCATTCTATCTGTAGGGTATACAGACAACACTGCAATGTGATGCCCATTACAAAGCTGTACATGTGTCAGGACACCATTGTGTCAGACATGTATGCATGTTAATGCACACGTCAGCAGATTACATGTCAAGGTCATGTCAGCCATGTGTATTGTTAACCTGTTCTGGTCCACATGGTGTATCATGGGGATGCATGCTTACTACCATGATTGTGTGAACTGTATGGCTACTGATATGACACCTGCTTGCTGTAGTGTGCACCCCAGGGAGGTATGCTAACTAACACTATTAATGTCTGCATGCTGTCTGCTGTATCACATGCATGCTGCATGCCGTCTGTCAAATCACATGCATGGTGTGTCTGTGTGTGTCTGTGTGTGTCTGTGTGTGTCTGTGTGTGTCTGTGTGTGTCTGTGTGTCTGTGTGTCTGTGTGTCTGTGTGTGTGTGTGTGTGTGTGTGTGTGTGTGTGTGTGTCTTTGTATGTGTCTATTGTAATTTAGAGTCTTTCTTTGCATTCACAGGTGATGTAGATGCGTTGCCCTCCTGCGGTCCATCTGATGTTAGTGTCCCCACAGATACTAGCAGTGGTGAACATATGCATGAGGTACAGGCAGGGTTGTCAGGGGCTGAATCTGTGCCAATGGTTGCCATCCCAGCTATGTCCCCCTCTTCCCCGCACACAGTTCTGCTGCCAACACATACCGCATCACCAGTGGCCATAGAGGAAGGACAGTCAGCATCTGTTGGCGTGGAACAGGAACGTGTGGTGGCTACAAAAGCTGCATCCCACACCATGGTGTCAGTGTAATGGCTGCAGATGTGCCACACAGGCATGTGGCCGGTGCTGCTTGTAGGAGGACCTCTGGCAGACATGCACCTGCAGAACAGAGCGCAGCAGCTGGTATCACCAGACACCTGTTCCAGACTGTAATGGTGGCACAGGCACGTGCTGAACAGCAGAACAGAGAAGGGCAGAGGCTGCAAAGGGCTGCTATCCATACTCTAAATGACAACATCCAGGCATTGGCAAATGCTCAACAGCAGATTGCTGATGTTCTGGACAGGCGATTGGGTGACATGGTCGGAATCCTTGACTGTGGCATGGCAATCCGCGAGCGTGAGCTGTCTGTGCTGGAACATCTGGTAGAAGGCATAGGCCACGTGAAAGTAGGCCAGCTACACCACCTAGTGCAGGTCAGCGTGAGTGTGCCACCTCACATGGCCGCTCCCATAGTGCCTTTAGCAGTAGCAGTGCAGCTGGTTCTGCGCTGTCCACACCAGGACACAGCAGGCCACGTGGGCGTGGCCCTGGACATTCCCAGTGGGGACACTGTTCCAGTGAACATGTGTCGTCGGACAGTAGCCAATCTGTACCTCCGCCTGGTAGTGCCTGTGCAACCCCTGGCAGGCACAGGTCATGTGGCCATACACAGTGAGCTGTACATCCTGGTCTGTACAATCTGGAGCTGTCAATAATATCCCTGTGTAGGCTTCACAAAAGGCAGAACTGTATGCACACATACACGCACACAACAAACACCTCTGTAGGGCACCACAACAGCCACATGTATACTGAATAGACATGTCCAATCAGATCACCGGCCCTTACCCACACACATGATGTCATCCATTAGTGCAGCCTATGCCCCTGGCAAACATTATCACCCTGTGCATATGATGAAGCCTGTGCCACATCCCTGTCGTCCACATCATCGGTGCAGGGACATGCTCAAATGGTCTAATGCACAGGGTGAACAGAATAGTGAGAGAAGTGTATATTACATTAGTTGTGTAAGAATAGTGAGAGAAGTATATATTACATTAGTTGTGTACTGTTGACACGCACCAGACATACCATGTAGTACAGGTTTAGCATGCATTGTTATATGTCCACAGTGTGTGTCTCGGTAACAACAGTAACATCATGTTGGTAATGATGCCCTGGTTCCCTCCTTATGGTCTACTTGCATGTGCCTACAGGTAGCAGTGTTTGCAGTCTCCCATATGTAACTGTGGAGTACTCACAGGCACGTATGGCAATATCAGCATGCTATACGTAGTCTCAACCTGACTGTTGGAAAGGCTAACATACCACAGATGTCCACACATATACTGATCCAGAAGCATGTGGGCTGTTTAATTGGCTACAGTGGCTAGAGACCTGACATCCATACCAGGTCACATCACAGATATGTTGACGTGGTGTAGGGGTTGTACACAGCGGTCCGGCTGATGACAACGTTAGAGCCCACTTGATAGCATGAGGCCTCACTGTGTAGCAGTCATACCCTGTCACATTACAGGAACATGCCCACACTCACGGGGTCAACAACACTATAACGCACACTCCGTAGTGTTGAGGTGAGGACCCCTGCCAATGTGGTAATCACCCTCACAGTACTGTACACCCTCACACAGCGACACAGAGGAAGAACATGTACAGGTAGCGAGTACGGCTGAGACCGATGGCATCAACAGGGTAGTAGACTGCATCACCATGAGGGGTTAGGGATCCTATGTGTTCTGTATGGTAGCGTACACCCTCCCTCCATGCACCAGACAGCCATACATACATACACACACACACCCTGGAGTCCACAAATGTCATTCACATACGGATAGCTGATGTGTGTGATGCACACACCACCCCTGCCTACATCATGCTTTCCACACTGCAGTATGTACAGATCTCTACAACAATGTAAGGGGTGTGTAACAATTGGGATGTATTCCCCAACATATGTGGCATATATGGTCACACAAGCAAACACACATGGCAGTACTGTGAATGATACACCTGCTATATGATGATACGTCTGACAGACATGCAGCAGTATTGGCCGCATTATGTGTACCAGCGTAGCTACCTCTGGCAATTGTACTGCTATATGCACACTGGAGGATGTAAGTGTTACAGGTGTTAAGTGACTTACATTCAGTAACACCTGACCACTGTGTAGGTTTTATGTCTTCACTGTCAAGTAACAGTAACATAGCATACTATTTGCACATGTAATGGTAGGATGGCGTGTGACACACCTGTGAACCGTCCCCGGCAAACATCCATCTGCACAGGTGGATCACCACTTCATGTACAAACATCCATCCATACCTGATGTACATCCTACCGTACTGTCAGTATTTCACCATATACAGGTGTCAATGAGGGGTCTGCATTGCAACTGCATGTTGTAGTTAGGCACAGATGAGTTACATACATCAGCTACTGCACATGCATGGTAGCTGCATGCACACTACAAATTGTACATGTGTGCTGGTCCTACATGCCAGTCATGTAGCCATGTTTGTATGCATTGCAATTGGTGGACATGTGTGATGACATACATAACACATGGACTGTTGTATGATATGATGGGTGTCATGGGTAACTAGTACAGAGGGAATGTGTCCTTGGTCAACATTGCTACCTCATGTACTGTTAGCATTCAAAAGCCATGGATCCACCTTCCATTTGCGTGCATGTGATTGCTGTAGCCACTTGTCTGCACGGAGGACAGCAAAAGCAATGCTGTGTACATATGTGTTGTGTGTGTGGTCCATGCACATATCCACTGCGATTACATGTATGTCATATCCAAACATGTGTGTGTTCTGTGGTGTACAACGACAGTCATCTGTCACAGCTGTGTAAGACTCAGGGCCCCTGTTATGTGTAGAGCAGACCTGGTTATGTACAGTGGTATCATTGCAATGCATATCACATGATGGAACCTTGTTTGTACATGTGTAGTCTGCACAGTTGCTGTAGACCTATGTACAGTCCACTGGTCATGAGCCACACAGTGTTGTGGTAATGTATGGCTGTGTATTGCTGGTCCAATGACATAGTGATGTCTGAGGGCTACATAGTAGACTGCGGTGTGTACCTCTGTGATCTGCACCTGAGACATCTGTGAAGGCTCCTGAGTGTGTACTGGTGAGTACATGTGAGTGGCCTTCATGTACGTGGGGACAGTAACACCATACTGTGCCCTTCAGTGTTTAGAATCCATGTGCATGCAAGACGGCCCTTTGCAACTGCTAAGTGTGTGAGCAGGCCCAGTACGCCGTTGTGTAGATGGATACACAGTACATTCCAAACAGACATGTGATACTAAGTGTGTGGGCATGCCCAGTGACACCTTGTGTCGGTGATGTGCCTCTGTGTATGGGCATGGCCATTGACATCCTGTATAGCGATGGTGGTCATCCAAGCAACAGATGTCCATTTTCCACGTCACGATGGATGCCTACATTGAACACACTGGTAGACTGTCTTGAAGGGTGTACTGTCTGTGGCCCGTCCCGTATCTATGTAGTGTTGTAGTGCTCCGTAGATAGGCAGTTACCCCGATCACACCACCGCCATGTGTTTGTCTACATCTACGTTGGGACAGTAATATGCTTTTAGACTGCTCACTCTCTATACATTCCCTATCGGCGTCCTTGCCTTTGTGGATGATGTCATCCACCTAGAAGTATGCCTCTGGGAGTGCTGTGTTCAGTAATCTCGATAGCGCGTTCTGTAACTGGGTAATGCTGTAGTGTGATAAGGAAGTTAGGTGTATGTTCGACTCCCAGCCCTGCCAAGTGTGTGTGTTTCCAGCTGCCTGGGGACAGAGTAATGCTTTTAGATGGCTCACACCACATACATTCCCTATCGGTGTCTTTGCCTTTGCGGATGATGTCATCCACCTAGAGGTATGCCTGTGGGAGTGCGGTGATGCCGGAACTTGGTAGCGCGTTCTGTTACTGCATAATGCTGTAGTGTGGTAGACTAGACAGGTAGATGCTCGATTCCAGGGCATGGCAGGTGTGTGTTTGGCATTTATACTGTATGTGTTGGTATCTGTGGGTGGCTAGCTGCAGGATGTAGTTTGTTTTGTTGCTGACCTATTTAGTGTCCACAGCCCGCATATTCTGCCAAGACACTGAGCTGTCAACACATAAATTCGCCAATAGGTCTGGTGAGTAACTGTCAGCAGCCCTACTCTTACCCTTGCTACGGTCTGACCCGTGTGACGCAACATAACACACGTGCCTTGATATTAACAACACTACAGGATGCAGGTGGCACATGTAGGTTCCTTTCCATTCCTGTCTAATGCATTGCTGTCGTGGTTCGCTGTTGGGATGTAAATGCCATATCTACATATATGTGTACATGTATATGTGTGTGTGTGTGTGTATATATATATATATATATATATATATATATATATATATATATATATATGTGTGTGTATATGTCCATGTATATATGTATACAAATAATATATGTGATATATGTAGATGTAGAGGTGGACATAGATGTGAACATATGTCTGGGGACATCAGCACTATTGGCTATTCGTGCCGGATGATCTGTACGTGATAACCTGGGATGTATGTACATCTGCCATGGTGTGGTGTTAATGCACATCGTCTGTGGTGTGCAGGGCCACGGGTTGTAGTCATGTTGCTGGGAAGACCATGGGACATCGAATATGGTGATGGTAAGGCACCTGTTGCCAGTTGTGTGTGGATCTGAGCGACACTGAGCAGTGGTTAATATGTTGGAGGTTCGTTATGGGTCGTATAACTATTCATTAGAAGACTATACTATGCAGATGAGGTTGACTATGGTGTATCACATTTATCACCAGGGTGTGCTGCTGGTCCCTGGAGTGTATGTGTGTAGTCAGCCAGGAGCAGGTCTCGAATATAGTTGACAGCATGGGAGGGGGGTCAGGCATACTGTACGTACATTGCAGAACTGTGCCTCGGGAGTGCTCCTGCCTTAGCACACCTAAGCTAGGGGTATGTCTATACCTGCCTGGTGATGTTGGGAGGGATGACAGCAGTTGTGGGGTAGTTGGGATGTACAGGCTGCACAAACAGGTGTTCATCAGCACAATCAGCTGATGACATGGCCAGCCAGCACATGAACAGTACGTTAATGCGAGCAAGCAGCATACACACAGGTTTCATCCACACTCTACACCACCGGTGTATACCTGCAGGGACGTTTCACGACACAGTCCAACCGAATTACACAGGCTGCAGCAGGCAACATATACCAACATGTGCAGGAGGCTGGGGCAGTGAGGATGTGTATGCTGCCGAACAACCCTTACTGAGGTGACATAAGACTTTATAGACCGAGGGTGACTTACCAGGGTCTACATGGGCTGGGGATGGTGGAGCACTATGGGGTGGACAGAGACCTCCTACAGCAACTTGTTGACTTGTGCCTAACGCATCAAACAGGCAGAGGGAAACGCATCACAGTGGATACCATGGGATGTGTTGGCCTAGGTGTACTAGCCACACATACCTCACACAGCACAACTGTGGATATCATGGGTATCTCACAGGCATCTGCATCCAGAGTATTGCACCAGTTCACAGATGCCATGTCAACACATGCTAGTGAGCATGTACAGGTCCTCCACACATGTGATTAGTGGACCAGCAATATGCATTTGTTCAACCACATGGATGAGTACCCTGGGGTACTGGTTGCTATAGCCTGCAAACGTAGCACCACCCGGGGAGCAGGGTAGGGCCTACAGTCAGTGCAGGGGCATATCCTCCAACAGCTGGGCCATATGCAATGGCCAGGGCATGAGATGGAATTTGTGTGTTGTCTGCCCTGGCAGCTATGATGTGTCCGATATATGGCATCTGACACAGCTGTAGCACACCAGTGCCTATATGTATATCCCCTACAGTCTCCTAGTGGGGGATGCTAGGTAAACACTGGTGTAGTGGCTTATAACACCCATCAGCAATGCACACACACCTGAACACTCACACCATACTGAGGCGGATGCACAGGCAAGACATATACATGTGCATGTGTTTGGGATGTTCGGTTCACAGTTTTGGTATCCAGACACATCTGTTGGGGCTCTGCAGTATTCACAAGCTACATGCATACAGGTTGTGATGGTATTTGCTATGCTACACAATGTTATCCTGCAGTAACAGTTGCAGCAGGAACAGCATGGGGCAGGGCCACACAGCCCAACACCACTGCCAAGGCCTGTACAGGCACAGTGTGACTTGGTATAGGAACTACCTGAGTAGGGCACAGTCGGCGAAAGCCCGTGCACAGTATGACCTGCCCTTGGCAAAGAGGCAACACAAGGCATATGCACTGACACAGTAGGTACCCACGGATTTCCCCTCTCTGACCCGCACACAGTACAATGGATGCCAAACATGACCGTACCTGTGCTTGGCCATGTATGGGAGGTGCACTGTGTGCATCCGACATAGGCAGCACTCCAGCACCGTCCTCAAGTCCGTAACACAACTAGGGTATGTCTATTGACCTAACAAGTGGCAGTTGTATTAGAATGTGTACTTACCCATTGCTATGGTATGTATGTGAGCATACAAGTGACTGTGGTGGCCAAATGTTAGGGCAGCAGACAGTACACATCCATAGTGGCACCACGACCTCTGTAGCACATATGGGGGTCACAATCATAGCCTGTAGTACACAGGGTGTCCTAACCCACTGCAGATTATGGGCTGACCATCATGTGTGTCCGTACAGCCCACACATGTTCCATGCAGCTGGACAGATGTGGACCAATACAGACAAATGAAATATGGCCTATGGATATGCCCAATGACTGACCTCAACCCCCTATGACACACACAGATGACAGCAGGCCAGGCTGTTTGATGTAGGTTGTGTAATAGGATGTCCAACACCACTGTGCTGGTAATTAATGCTGGGAACTGACGTACCCTGGTATCCCTCCAACCAGCAAATTTAGGTAGGTCCACACACTGACATGGAGTACCCGGCAGACCAGTACAGTAGAGGCAGATGTATACAACTTTTGGCTGTGCCCCCCATCACACCTACACATGTGAGAGTCATGTGCACCACCCACGGTGCTGTGTAGGACTGTGGTTGTGGTTGCATGTCCCCCCACGCTATACAGATATGTAGCAACTGTCAATGCCACATGACCATTAGCTACCCTGCAGACAGCATGTCACCTGTCTGTGTAGAATGGAGGGATCGGCAACACAGTACTAACTATCTGGACATGTGACACATGCAATACAGTTGACCATACTTTGCATGCTCACACACATGACTGTATTGTCAGTCTGCAACATGCGTAACAGTCATACTGGGCATGCTCACACACTGAAACACAGGACGGCCAGGCATGCACACACCAGTGGTCCGGACATAACTACCAGTACATTGCTATACTGTTGGATGTCTGCGCTGTATGGTGTTTGCGGTCTATTGTCTGTACATATACCATGGTCTGTTGTAATTCACATGAGCTATGTGCGCAGGGTACTTCTGCCATCACATGTATAGGGCAGTTCTTTGTTTGCGGACAGGCCGACGCCTTAGGATGCAAACCGGTTAAGGCACAGTCCAGCAGGTGGGAGCTGTTGTGCATGGGTTTGCACAGTGTTAAGCACTGCTCACCTCTGGTCACAGCACCTTATACACGTTTAGACTCCACATTTCTTTGACAGGGCACTACTGGCATACTGATAGAGTAACACACAGCCGCTCGCTCTCCGACATTTCCGCTTACATTTGTCACTCACGCTGGGTGTGTGCGATCCCTTGTGATGTGTATTACATCAGACTACATGACTACAATATCGGGTATGTGTAACCATTTTGCGACGGCAGCTGTTCGACTGTACGGACTCGGCAGCCTGTCCAGTGACATAATCATATTATATGCATGTTCCTTATACGATCTGCTCCCATCTGCCTGATACATGGGAACCGATACTTTGCAATGCTGACATGTGACTTGAGTTTGTTAACGCAGCTGTCTGCCGAGTCATGCTACCACATATCTACTGCACGTTGACCACCTTTCAGATTGCACGACGGGAGACTGTAGGAGTGACACCTTTCCCACTTTGCATGGGACAGTCCCTCATCACACATCACATGTGACAATACCAGAACTCTCCACCAATCGGTGACACATTTCTGCAGACTCTGGGACAGGTCATGAAAAACAGGGGCACTTTTACAAAAGTAGTGCTATTAACTTGACACATTGACAGAATCAGAGCATATGACTTAATACACATATTCTGACGTAACAGTTGTTTATAACTCTTACTTATTGTCATTAGTCAGTAAGTGTCATTCACCACCTTCCTTCAACAGCCACTACTTTTAGGAGGGATTAAGAAGGACACAGTCAGACTTTCAGTCAATCCCAGGGACGTACCTGACATTCAAGGACAGTTGAGTGGTATGGACAGTACTCTAGCCATTGCAACTGTCCTGATTAGGGGACCTTCTCATGTTGTAGGTGTCTGTACTCGTTGCTTGTTACAATGACACGTCGATGTCATATGTAGTAGCATAAGCAACTATACTGCTGCTAGACTACGCTTTGATTTGTTCCGATATGTATATTTTTGTACTATGCATGGCTGTAAGTATGTTCTGCCCTCTGACAGTTCTACAGAGCAGGTTCCACTTTGGCCGTTCAGACTGGTGGTGGCCCTATATACCCTATACGTAGAGCTATCACATGTGTCAAGGCAACACATACCCACAGCATACCTCTCAACTGTCCCCGATTTTCAGGGCCATCCCTGATTTTGACTGAAATTATAACTCTGTCCCTCTTAATCCCTCCTAAAACTAGTGACGTTTGGAGGAAAGGTGGTTAATTACACTTCATGAATAATGACAATAATTAAGAGTTACAAACTTCTTTTACTTCAGAAAATGTGTATTAATTCATATGCTCTTATTCTGTCAATGTTTCCAGTTAATAGCTCTAACATTTTAAGTGCGTCCCTGATTGTCCTTGTGTTTTCTTGACTTGTCCATGATTCTGTTGAAATTTGTCCCCAATTGGTTGAGACATCTGACCCACAGCCAGTAGTACACGGATGACCTCCACGGTTTGCATACGTTAAGGTTATTCATGTAGCATTATAATTGATAATACTGTTTCCTATTACATGTAGCTGTTACTGATACAACAAATTGATGTCTGACACCACTACACACACTATATAGCCTCCATTCCCGAACTCACAGGCCATGTGCCATAACTGTCATTTTGCAAGACACAACTGCCCAGACGGGTGTGTCCCTCGCAGGCGTACGAGTGTTTAACCTCTTCTATTATCCTGTCATCTACCTGAGGTGGTCAGCAACGTATGCACTTTCCGTCAGTAGCAGAACTCGCATACCAATGGGTGTGAATGAACACTGTATCAGGAACAATGCATAACACCCTGCGGGACACATTTAGACGATTGATTCTATTAAGCAGACACATTCACAGTCACAGAACATATGTATTCATTCACGTTTGTCGAGGTACATGCCGCTTAAGACTCATACATGTTGTCATCTGTCATTACCTGCATTCCGCCACCTGTTCACCTAATATCAGTAGTTCTGGCAGTGTTTAGTTGGACTTTGTTACATTCTGATACATAACTATGGATGTCCATGCTAATTGGGTACACAGCACTGTGTACGTCTCTGTATTCCCCGATGGTTTACAAACTATCCGGTAGATGTGCTCTTCAGGTTCGGGAGGTGTAGGCGTATGCTATGCCCACATTGGAATATTAATGACTTCCACTGGGCGGGCCTACTACATCTCTGCCAACCAGCACCTGCACACTTAAGCCCATTAATGAATACCCATGGTCCACCTACCTGGCACCCCTCTACAGCAGTCGTGGCAAATACTTACTGCGAGCGCAACTGGGGTATGAGCACAGCCGTACACATTGCCCACTCTCCCCATCTCGGGACACATGTCGTACGTTTTGTCAACCCATGTATTATCACACTTGCACAACCTACTGTTCCATGTACACCTACATCCTGTTCGTAATAATGTCAGCAGATTCTTTCATAC
>NC_056748.1:901938009-902008009 GCF_019279795.1 Protopterus annectens
CTGTTTTCTACTGCTCTGGACCCATGCTGCAAGTCTACTCACTCCAAGGATATTCATAACTCCTACGCTTATAGTCCTCGCACATACGCGTGTTTGATTGTCAGGGTGTTCAAGTGCTTGTCCGGGTTTAGGCTCTGCCGACTGGTGACTAGCACTGCCCTGGCACTGTTCAAATATCAGACGTAGCACATGGACAGAGTTAGTCCAGAGTTTAACATTCTACCTGTGTTTACAGACGCAGATGTTTGGGCACCTCTGACCACATTATTGGGTCGGCGCTACATAATTTAGGGTGGGGAGTGGTTCCACTACATAATGTAGGTTGGGGTGGTGGTTTCCCTTGCCATTTGACTATTTCATTCATTTATACATACAGTGAATATTATTCTGGGTATCTGTTATGAATTCTACAGGTATGCAATAGTCCTGTCAACAGATGGGACAGTTGGTTGGTGTACTTCTGTGTACGGACCACTCTGATACTCGGGGACTCGTGTCTACAGTGACAGGGACAAGGTTATGACAACTCAGGGACAATCACAGACACTTCTACCATATTAGTACTATTAACTTGGAACGTGTTGACAGATTCGTAATACTACTAATTTTATGCAGTTAAATGTGTCTATTACTCTTCATTGTTGTAAGTAGTCATTCTCATTCAACACCTTTCCCCCAAAGGTCACTGGCTTTGTGAGTTTTACGGGTCTGGCCAGTTATTGTGCGAATGCTCTGACCGTTGGTATCGTTGGCATTGTCATATTTACAGGTTGTGCCGTATTCTGGTGATTAGGGTTGACACCTTTTCAAATGGCCAAGATGGGACATTTTCGGAACACACATCAGATTTTACAAGCCAACACATACCCACGGTCAGTACAACAGATAGAACTTTACTTATTTGCCTACATAAAAGCCTATTGTTGTAGCGGTTTAGTTGCTTATTCTGTTTCTTGTAACATTTAGGTATTGTAGATACTGCAATAATTATTTTCTGCTACTATTACATAACATATGGGACATAATTGTGTCCTACAATCCCAGGACATTTGCCATTTGAAATGTCTTTTGTCAGGACGCAACTGTTCAACGATGGACTGTCCCTTGGAAAGCGGGACAGATGATAACCCTACTGCGGACACCAGATTGTTTGGGCCAACACATAGCCACGGTCAGTGCAGGTTTAGAACATTCATTTGTTTCCTAGCTGTGAGCCTTTTACCTTTGGCACTTTTGTTGTTTGCCTGTTTCTTGTACGAATTACGTTTATTCTATCCTGATGTGACCGCTTTAGGCAACTGTTACATGCAGTATGGTGCATAGTTATTTCCTACGGTCACAAGACATTTGGCATTGTACCATTGTTGGTCAGGTCACACCTACACACACATTAATTGTCCCTCACACAGTGGATCAGGGGTATCCTGTTTACGTCAGTGCCTTCATCACCCTTATACCATGTGCCACTATGCGAATGTGTGCAATATATTCTCTCGCTTATTCCTGTCGGGACACGTGCGTCACGGGCAGGTGTTTGATCCTGAGTAGTAGGTTATGCATGACCATTTAGGGCTGGACAGTGTCGTGCATGACTAATGCACATTCCAACTTGTGTCCAGATATCTACAGGACTGGACTTTGTGTCTTCCATTCTAATGTTTACACAGGTTACTTATCCCATGACGGATATCCCAAAAATTGAACAAGACCAAAACAAGACAAATACCGAACATTCTTCTGGCGTTATGAAAATGTGCTGGGGGTTTTACATGAAAGGGATACATTGTGTGCAATCCTGCAACTGCCTAGGGTGACACTACCTACTACATATGCATAGTGGTCACTATGTGTAGATGTGGCTGCACCAAACCAGTAGGCCAAGTATGGCTGGATTTGATGGACGTTCAGGTAAGGGAGTGGGTTGTGTGATGTGGAGGGGATGCTGGGTAGTCTATTATGCATCCAGGTGTGTTGCATTTGTTATGGCCAGTTCCATCAGGACCGATCTGTGGGTCTGTGCCGGTGACATGTCTATACGTTTGTATCGCACATTTCATTATTCATATGTTTGTGGGATTGTGTTCTACATTATGGCCCGTCTGGTTGTGTTGCAGCTGTTTATACATGTTTTTGTGTTTCTTTCAGTTTCACCCGCTGCTCCCTCATACACCTCCGGTTCACCTATTCTGCATACGACACAGTATCGCCTTGGAGGATTGTACCATTACCCATCCCCCCACACACACATATTCCTTACACCCCATACATCTCTGCTTTGGTTGTTGGCCCATGACACGGCCAGAGTAACACATTGAATACCTTACATATGTCAGGTACCTGTATGGTTGTGTGGACTACCCTGCCATGTATGCTTTCCACATGCTATACCTCACGCACATAGGTACATGCCCATACTTAACTTTCGTTACATGGTTTGTATATCCGGGTACTACCCGTTCAACTGTGACACATCCTGACAAGTTCGGCTTGTAACGCTGATTTGCGGATTTTGGCAGACTGTTCTAATCATTGGTAGGATGCCACCTTTTCCTATGTCCAGGATGGGATATATTCCGTACACATATTTGACTGTACTGGACAGCACATAACCACAGTCGACAGTACGGATAATACTGTTCCTTTCAGCCTACATGTTTCCTTATTTTTGTAGCTGTTTATATGCTCCTTCTGTTTTGTTTACATGCTTATTCTGTTTCCTGTCACATTTGGTATGTGAAATACAGACATACCTTTTGTATGTGACTGTTACATGCCTTGTGGGATATGATTCGGACATACGGTCGCTAGATAGGTACATTTATCGTGCATTTTGTTATGGACACATCTGCCCAGCTGTGTACCCTCCCTCACATTATGGGTCAGTTGGTGACCCTAACCATTGGGCTGGACGAACCTACTGGCGGCTCGCTAACATATGATGCGTTTCACTTCCACTTGGTATAGCTATCTACACTGCGTTGGACTCTGGGCACATGGTTTTCCATGTCATTTTTTCGCGGGATAAGGACCCATTATTCCCTACCGTGCATTTGTGTTTTCCTTCTTCATTTTGTGTTCGCAGGAACTTTCTTGCATGCTTTGCATACATTTCTGTATCCACGGACTCTGACAGATGTGATTACTATCTTGCAACTTGTTATATGCAAGCATTTTAGGTTGCATGTCGGCAGCTGGCATTTCCACGCCTCCGTGCGGCACTTTGACATGCCCTATGCACTTGCGCTCCTTTCCTGTGCACGTGGCTGTGGCGGCAGCGTGCCTTCATTAATATGCATTTGGCGCTACTGCACCATCTTCACGCTGCACTGTCGGCGCAAGCCTACTGCCGGCCTTGCGCCAAGCTTCATGAATCCCGGGTCATGAGTGTGTCAGTGTTTTAATATAAATTGCAGTTGTTAGAAAAATATTTTCAGTTGAAGGTTATGAAAACAGATTTTGTGTATGTGTTCTTTCCTCACAGCAGTTAACATGATCTGGCAGTGTATACTTTTGCATAATACTCATACTTTTAGTGCTATCAACCAGTGTGTCTCCTGAAGAAGAGTGAAGATTTTGCATAAAATGAAGAAAAGTGTAGTATATCCTCTGAGATTCAAAAGAATCACTTAAAGTAATGCAGCTGTGTTCATGTCATTAAAAAGACATTAGCACTCTTTGCAGACAAAAGAAATAAAATATAACAATGTTATTAACATTTTTTTTTGTCTTGAAAGCTGACTGGACCATTGCACAGCAAAATATAAAACCCACTATTTCAGTGAACTATTCAATGAATCATTCAAAGCTGCAATGGACAAAACTTATCAGCAAGATGGATTTGCTTTGTTTGTTGGTTAGGTATACAAGAGTGGAAGTGGAGCCATTTTTGAATGCATTAGTAGTTTATATATTGTTTCCTCTTCGCTGTCATGATCGGGTAGATTTATAATGTACACTAGTATAACCACCAGTGTCCACCCTGGAGTATCTATTTGATTAACATTAGAAGTAAGCTTATATTTTTTAATGTAGTACACATTTGCCACTCAGATGAAATTATTGGTATTTGATTAGCCCTACTACAAGATTTCATTATGTTATGGTATCACCTGCCAAGCTGTGCTACCACTGTAACATTCCGAGATGTAATGAAGAAAACTGACTTGGTCCAGTGTTCTCCATTATCATCAAATTAATATGGTGAGATATTTAACTAAATGGGACAAAATTCAAATGAGAGGAAAATGGGGCCAAAAGGATGAGTGAGACTTAAATTAACAGAGAGATTGAAAGGGTTATGTACAGAGATATTATAGGTGGAGCCTGAAACTTGGGAGACTTTAAGAAGTATAAACCAAATATGACACAGTGAAATATGCTGATATACTGTTCTTCTGAGGGGAAAAATGTACAGATTTTGCAGTTTGACTCTGATTACAATTTTCTTAAAACTCTATTAGAATAATACTGTTCTCAAAGATTTAAGTATCTGTTTTTAATTAGTGGTCCTGTTTTGCAAATTATCACAGTGATAATCTGAGCTCATTGAGAAAGAGGTTGAGAGGCATTCGCTGTTGTGCGCCACTGCTGAACCAGCAACTTGCTTAGGTAGAGGAACACAGCAATCCTATTGTTTTTATTTTGTTGATAGCACATAGCATTCTTTAAAGTGGCTGCCCAAATCTCTAGCAGAAGCCCCCTTTACCCATGTAAGTAAACTTTATTCCAGTGCAGTAGCAGAACTGACAAAATTTCTTAAGCTACTCTAAAGGTGTACAGTAATATCATTCAAACCCCTTTACCCCTGGTGTTGTCTACCCTTTTCATGTAATACCATACCATACAGTTGGTTTAGAATATTCAGTAAAGCTTTCTGTGAGACATTTTTAAAACTAATAGTCTCTATGGGGAGACCACAACTGTGAACGTACCTGATTGGAGGCCCTCTGCTGCCAGCCTGCTTAGCTGATGTGATTATGTGCACACCGGCTACCACCCGTACTCTGATTTGTGGCCGCTTTTGCTTGACTCCCGTCAACAGTCCCTACCATCCCAACAGCTGGACTTGATATAACACCACACCCTCATTGACACATCAAACCAAAACCAACCAGTTACCATTCTGCCTCAAAGTTGTTCATTCCACCAGTAAAGCTCCAATTGTTGAATTTAGTCAGTCTAGATTAGCACCAACATACACTATAGCAACGCGAAGCACAAATATACCTTTACCCACCCACATTCCTCTTTCATAGCTTTCTCATCTGCTTCACTCCCTTATTCTATATAACAGGCATTCTGTATGCAATTTCCTCTTAATTGCTACAAACTGTAATCTTTGGTTTGCACTAGCAAGAGCCACACTGTTAACAGTTCTCATCTATTAACTCACATCCATTAAGCTCAACATACTCACTTCTACATTTTGAAAACTCTAAAAACACTTGAATATTTTCTGACGTACAACTTCATTACATCCGTCCATATATCAATATTAGCCTACCCCCATAAATACCTTTCTTCGTCTTGCTCATACCTGTGTACACTTCTCCCACCAAAAAGTCCCTTTAACACAATCCAAGAATACTACTCGTCTGTTAGTGCACATACAGTGTTTAAAACTGGTGACCTGAAATAAAAGGTGAGACAAAATAACTGCAGCATGCCAAATATAAACCTCCGTATGATACCCATAAAAGAAACTTGACCCAGCACTACATGCATATTGCTTCAACTCTCAGATGCTACAGCATATAAAAAATAGGTCAATATACTTTCTTAATTCATCTCACCACATCCTTTGCCAGCACAAGCACCATCATTCAAGGAACACAGAACAAAAAACATGTCTACCATCTGTAGTAAAATGATTCCTCCACATTGCAGTTTAACACCCATCAAAATGCATTCAGTTTACAATTCAGTATCTCATTCTGTCAGTGTGCTCTCTCATTCTGTAATCTTTCTTAGCCTTTCATATCTTTCTTGCATCTCCTTTTACCATACATGTCAACACACCAATACGCATTTTACATGCAACATCCAATACTCCCATCAAAACAATCCCAGTGTCCACTTTACCACCAGTCTCTACAATATAATACCTTCATTTCTGTAAACCTAACCAGAAAATGTATGAAATTTGCCATGCTATTTCATTTTTAAAGTACAAGGTTAAGACAAAGCTCCTTTCCAATACCATCCACAATTTTTCATCCCAATATTAAAGTGGAGACATACTTCCTAACCTGTGACCCATTACTATAAGCAGTCCAAATCTGGCTCCCTCAAGTTACTGCTAAAAAAAAAAAAATAGCTCCCATCTCAGTTTTAACATAATTTGTGGGTAGTTTGAGAGTTCCCTGCCTGGATTACACAAAATTAAGCACATATCCTTTTGCCAACAGAAATATGGCTAAAGCTTTAATATTCATAATAGAGATCCCCCCAGCTGCAGTGTCTACAAAGCTAACAGAAGAGGAAGTGAAACCAGAGGAGCTGGCATTTTATGTCACACCGCACTTATCCTGTCACTGTAGTGTCATGCCATCTTACATCATTACTGCAGAATTACCCATAATCTTTTTGAAACTTAACCCATGCAGAAGTATTTTCTTAATTTCCCTGTACATATTCCTAGTAAAAAATGTCCACTACCAAGGAGTCATGATACCATGTCAACACGGATATCCCTCACAACACTTTTGCCTAAAATTAAACATAGACTGGTACCACAATCCCACTGACCATTCAGACTCCACACCTAATACAAATCTTTTCATTTTCATGCAGTTGATAATCAACAGGTATGACAAAACCACCAAAAGTCGACACTTGAGATTTGATTGTTTCCTTTGAGCCAAATAACATAATCTTGTATTACAGGCATTTTTCTCACTACTTTGTGACCACATGCCCACTTGCAACATTACAGATGCACTCCATATTACCAACCCCCCTACTTTAGCCTATCTCAGTCTGTCTAAATTCAGTAGGCATCTTTATCTCAACCCTAAAGCTATACAGTTAGAATTTATAAAAACAAACCATTAGAGAAAGCCACCATCCACGTCAAAACCACCTTTCTCTTTATCTAAAGCAAGCAAACCCATATCAAGAAGAACAAAAGTCAAGAATAAACCTGTTCTGACGGACCTCCAAGATGGCTGCACACTGAGTAGCAGCTTAATTCTGGCTGTCCCAGTGTGAAAACAGAAACACAACAGAGAAGACCAGTGGACTTCTGTGTTTCTGGGTAAATTAAAGTAACTGGCTAGTAGGTGCACTGCCTGAATGCCAGGAAAAAAAGAAATACAAAGGACTTAAAGGAAAATCGGCTACAAAAGGTGAGGAAAACACACTGACTGGAAAAAGTACTGCAATTGTTCAGCAAAACACAGTGCAATCTCCAGACATGACTTCCAGTAACCTAGAGAAAAACATAAGACAACTGCACACAGACCTGGTTAAAACAAACAAAACATTGATGGGGTATATCAACTCAAACAACAAAAGGCTGGAAAAAATGGAAGAAGCTTTAAACAGATATTCAGATGAGGTGATAAAACTGCTAAAGTCAGAGGTCAAAATGAAGAAAAGGCTGGCTGAATACGAGACTGTACAAGAAGAGATGTTTCAAAAGTAATAGAATTAGAGGACAGAGCACTAGGGAAAACCTGAGATTTTCAGCTGGACCAGAGAAGCTGAAATGAACAGACTGTATTATTTTTTGAAAGCACAAATAAACAACTGGACTGGTATTCCATAGCAGGAGCTGTTAACCTAATGGACACATCGTATGTACACACCAAACCTGGCTGTGAGAAAGCAATGTAGACTTTTAATAGTAAAGTTGTAATCCTACCAGCAGAAGGGGTTGATTCTAACTAAACTGACAAAGACTAGTACTAAAAGTGGAAGACAGCAAGTACTAAAAGTGGAAGACAGCAGTGTTTCTGAAGAATGATTACTCATTGTACACCAGTTAGAAGAGGAGTACATTTATTCCATTATACAGGGAATGTCGGGGAAGGAGGCATGAGATTCAAACTGCTGTTACCCACTTATCTTCAAAATATTCTTCCCAGGAGGGACAAAATCATTTTATGGTGAAGTACATGCTAAGTAGGAAATACAAAGGTTTGTCCAACAAAAAGTGAGCTGTGAAACAGAAGAGTATTCTGCTTCTTGTTCTCCTGGTAGTAAAGACCACAGAGAGACTGTGCCAGTGAACCTTTTCCAGTATTTCAACGGAAAATGCTAGAGAGAAGGGACCACAAGGGCAGACTAGAATAATCAACGGTATGTTGGAAATGAAGCAGAAATGGGATTTGGGAGATGGAGATGAACAGGAATAAAACCAGTAAATTGGAACCTGACAAATGTGGGATTGCAAAGCAATAATTATATTTGTGAAATATGACAAGAAAATGTGGAAATATTGGATTTTAAGTATATGCCCTACTTCATGTCATTAATGTTAGGAAAAATACTTAGGACAGGGGAAGAGAAGGGAGAAAGTTAACTGTAAATAAAAAATATTTTTACTTAATAGTACTATTTTTGAAGTATATTATTTTTTTGCATGCTATAAAGTAAAGGTTTCTCATAGATTCATAAGTGTTTTACTAGGCTAACAGCCACAAGGGACTATTTAAGCCTAGCCATGCATCTCAAATCTCAAACAAGTTCTGATACCTTTGATAAATGCAAGTAGGGGCTTGGGAGATGAAACATTTGCAGGTTGCCTGTGTCCATTAGAGGCATAGGTGCCAAACCAGGGAGGAGTTTCCTGTTCCCCATCCAGTTGTCCAATTACACTTGAATTGGGTTAGGGGGAGACCTCTGCTTCACATGGACAGAGAGCCTGTTACAGAGAGATGATTGTCTCTGGGATACATACCTGTCCTTCCAGTAGGCCCTATTTATACCACAGGCAAGGTTTAAGTCTGTAGAATGGGTAATTCTGGTGCTGCTTGTTTTGTGGATATGCAGGAGGTCCATCAGAGTGGGGTCTAACAATGCCCTGTATGCCGGACTGATAGCTCCCCTCAACAGCCTGTATGACACAGAGTACAGTGATAGGGCCTTGAGGCAGTCTGCATAGGACATTTTACTTACACCCTGTATTCTTTTAGTGAGGAACTTGTGTGTACATTCCAGTTGTTGGATATGCCAGGTTAGGTAACATACCAAAGGGGGTATTGTACTCGATGACAGGTGTGAAGAATGCTGGATACAGTGGAACAATGACTACCTTGGACCTAGATGCCATACCTTTGCTTATAAGTTACGAAACATAACATTTCCTCACTACTGTAGACATGTGATCAAAGGCTAGATTACTGTCCATGTGTCCAAGTCCCTGACTACTGGGTCAACTCCAAGGGGTGTGTTGGGGTGGATGACTTTACTGATGTTTTGCATTTCTTGGTATTTAGTTTTATTCCATGGCTCTGACACCAACTGTTTGCCTCTATCATCCCTTCCTGGAGAACATTTCTCTCAGTGTGGGATTCAATGACTGCTCCTAATTTGCAATCTGCTGCAAATTTAGTAAGCCAGAGACTACTGATATTGGCCTTGACTTCAGAGAAATAAATGCCAAAAAAGGAGTGGTCCAAGGACTGATTCCTGAGGGACTCTGCTTGTGGCTGGCCTTTTTGTAGAGGTGGACTCCTCATTTCTAACCTCTTGGATCCTGTCTCTGAGCCAGTTGGTCGTCCACTGGGTGATATACGGGTTTGCACCTAACCTCCAAAGTTTGTCAACAATGCTAAAGGGGGGGGGATTATGTCATATGCATTGGCTAGGTCAAGGTAGGCAGTGTGAACCATTTTTCTCTCATCCGTTGCTTTGGAGACCTTCTCAAAGATGTCCACTAGGTTGAGTAGGCATGACCTACCCTTGACCAAACCAAACTGGGTTGGGTCCAGTGTATGTAGAGTTACTATATCATTGTTGATCATTTCCATGGCTTTGCATTCAAAACTAGTGAGACTTATGGGTCTGTAGATGTCCCACCTTTGTGCAGACAGATGACTGTTGCTGTTCTCCATTCATGAGGCATGAAGCCTGTTTTGAAGGCTGTAGTTAAATGGCAATTACAGAGCACCTGATATGTCATGTTTCATGCTGTTTAGAAGGCAACCTGAGATATTGTCTGGTCCCATTGATGCAGTGTTCTTGGTCTTACTGAGAGCATTAAAGACCTGTTTAGTAGTGATAGCAGGGGGAGTTACATTTGATGGTATTTCCTGAGGGAAGGCTGAAGGGAAAAGAGGGTTAAAGTTGGAGATGAATTTATCAGCCAGTAGGTTTGGTATCTTTTCTGGTTCAGTATAGGTGGCTCTATTACAATGAGCTCTGCACACAATTGTATATTGACTTTGTGGTTGCAGACATACTAAAGAATATCTTGTGGTTGTCCTTGGCCTTGGAGGCCAAATTTACCTCAAATTTGGCTTTGGTAGAGTTTATTTGTCCTCTTAGTTGTTTGTTTAGTTTGTTGAGAGTGCTTTAATCCTGGTGGGTGCTTCACCTCTTAATTTTTGCCATTATTTTCTTCCTTGTGTTCTACAGCCTATTGATTTTCTACTTCCACCAGGGTGGCTTGTTTTTTGAGTTAATTCTGTACTTCTTCCTGGTGGTTACACGTGACTCTATGCAGCTGTTAGCTTGTTTGTATGGGGTTTCTGTGAACAGTTCTGCATAGGCAGTAGTGTTATAAGGATTTATGGGAGCTTGAAATTTTGCCAGGTTATCACTTAATAGCAGGAAGTTAGCCTTAGAGTAGTTCCTGAATACTCCAGGTTTAGCTGGGATCCAGGTTTTATTTTTACTTCAAAGGAGACCATTTTGTGGTCTGACTTTACCAGGGAAGACATTATACTAGGGGTTGTGCAGCATTCTCCCATATTAGTGAGGACCAGATCACATATGGTTGCACTCTTGGTTGGTGTATTGACAATCTCGTCCAGGGAGTTTGTGTTTACAAAATCCAAGAATGTCTGTGCCTGTATGTTTGGTGTCTTTTAGGATTCACAGTTAATAGTGGGGCAGTTAGTCGCCCATGGATATGGTACTGTGTTGGATGGTGAGTGTTTCCAGTAAGTTTAAATAAATGGTATGGGTTTCCTGGGTCATAGAGGGTGACCTATACCTTGCAAGGAAGTGGTATTGGATTTTGCCTATGATGATTTGCGCAAGGAGCAGCTCAAGTGCATTGTCTTGTTTAACCAGCCTTGCAGTATATTTATTTTTGATGTAAATTGAGACACCTTCACCTTTAGTTGCTGTCTATGTAGTAGCTGGTCTAAATGTGTGGAAGGCATTATAACCTTGTACTTTCATTGTGCTGTCTGTGGCTTTAAACCATGTCTCAGTGACCACACAGACATCGGCATTCTCTAGGGCGAAGACAGCTACTTGGGAATGGAGTTTTTTCTTTAGACTCTTAGTATTGTGCATTAATACCTTTAGATTTTCTTGGTTTTGATTTGTTATGTCGGAAGTACTTACAGTTTGGCATTGCCTAAAAAAAAGGCACTATGGGGGAAGACAGTGTTTTAGACAATATTTGAAAGCCTAGAGGGGAGAGGTGTAGACCATCCCTGGCAAAGCAGCATGGTCTGTTGACCATCTCCTTCAATGCTGATAAATATTGCACCCCCCTTAGAATGATACCAGAAGCTAAGCCAATTATTAAAGTCAGTCATATTTTGCTTGTGTTGTGGCATCATCCTTGGAGAAGGTAAAATGCTGCTCAGTGTTAGGCTCATACCAGCCTGGGACACATATTCTGAGAGTTCAATGATTTCTCATTTCATATAGTCTAGGGAGGTATGTCTCAGGTCATTTACATGGACTATGACCGAGTCATACTGGTACTTGTGTCCAATTACCTGTATGTGTTTGAAGTGGCGGATCCTAGCCCCTGATAAGCGACTGACCATGACTTTCTCCTTACTCAGCCTGGTGAGAGAGACAGCAGTGTGTCTCATGATGGATTCAGCAATGACCAGAATGTTGGATTGTGTGGTGGCTTGCCTTATGGGCTTAGAAGTAGAGGCTCCATGAGATGTGGCTGTATGTGTTGATGTGGGTGTTGTTTTGAAAGAATACATTTCGGGCTGCTGAGGGTATTTGTGTACTTCGTCTAGGAAGTCTTTGGGGTTTAGGAAGGTTAAATTTAAGTGCCTCAGCATATTTGGATCTATATGTCTGCTTTGAATTTGGTGAGATGGTTGCAGCATGTGCTCTACTGACAACCTTATTGACATTAGGAATACTTTTATGTGAGAGTTTTGCGTCCAGTGACATTGTGTAAATAGATCTCTCACATACCGTATCAGTTTTTGAATGAACTGGTTCTCCGTAAACATGAGGCAATTTATACATTTTCTCAGGGTGCCCATATCCACCAAGCTGGTAACAAGAGATAGTGGGAAAGTTCATATCCATGGCAACAGACCCTTTTTTATTGATTAGACAATTGGAGTGAGAATATAAAGCAATGTCAGAGGAGTATCAGGTTTGCAGCTCTGAGAAGAGTGCTTGTAATTGCAAACTAGTTGTCCTGTGTGCAGCTAGGTATTGGTGAAATTTCATTTGTGCTTTCACATGAAAAATGTCACTCAAGGTGTTTATACAGAGCACTGCTAAACACTTGAGGGGAAACTAATAAATATATCCTGAAATTTTAAAGATTAAGTATTTATGCAAATATTCTGAAGACAGAAACAAATCGAGTAGTACTTACTGAAAACAAAGAATTAACTTGTCAAGAATTATGAAAAGAGGAGAGTTGTGTGAATGGTTACTACTAGTGCTGGTGTCGCCACAGCTTCACTTTTCTGGGATACAATGCTCCTTTGCTTCTTCGCTCACCAGAAGCAAAACATTAGCACCAGGCCCAAGATGAGAAGCAGGCCACAGCGTATTTGGTGATCCAGTCTTTTCTCAGATGATGCAAGGGTCTTTAGGGTTATTGTAACCTTTTCCTGGTAGATACCTTGAATAGCAACCAGACCAATCAGAAACAGTGAGCACAGACACTCACTGCCCAACCAGAAATAGTCCGGAATCAATGCACTCTGCTTCTTCTCTCACCAGGAGCAGAATATAAGCACAAATTCCAAGCCGTCACCTAAGAAGAAATTATTAGACTTTCCGATGATCAGTAGTCCCCAGGAAATAATGTCCCTGTGCTCCTTCTCTCCCCAGGAGAAAACAGAAGCACTATTCCCAAGATGACTACTGATAGGCAGAATATGGTGTCTCCAGTAATTGGTGGTTTTACAATAAATGTTGCAGATTTTAAAGATAAGATAGAAAGAATGGGTTAATATCCTAAGCACTGCAGTGTGCACTAACCAGTTAGATGTATAAGATGGGGTAACCTAAGCTTTAGCTGTCTGGTTAAAAGAGCATGACAATGGAAAAATGTGCTTTTTTCGTTCTTGAAAAGAGTATTGAATATCATAAGGCTTTTTTCTAGCAAATGTATACTGTAGCAGTTTTGTATCTAGTCCTCATGTCCCCATGGAGACAATCTGATAAAGAGAAATTGTCTAGGAGATATTCTCTGAAAACATTCAGGTGTTTTCCCATCTGGGATAGCTATAAAGATAAGGCAAAACCATGCAGCACTTAGTAGAAGCATGGGCTGCACCATGCATCTTAGCACAAATAGCCTTTCTTTTAGGTTAACTCAAGTTTGTGAGTGTGGCTGTTAGTTTGGGACATCTGTTCTATTTGGAGGGTAAAATGTCAGTATTTGAAGATGTACATAGTTTTTTGTGTCGATATTAAGTGAATAGGTTTTAGGGGGGTATTGGGGGTTGTCTTTTTTTGAGGCCTTTCAGTGCTACAAGACATGCACTTGGAAAGAACTGAAAATGTGAATTTAATAAAGAAAGGTTTTCAGGATGGTTATTCCGTGGACTATGTAGCACAAAGGGAAAGAGAAGTGCTTATATTAATTGCAAGAGGAGTTCCAATAGTGATAGAAGAGGATAAAAGATGATAATGGTAGATTTGTAGTACTTAGGAGCTACTGGCAGGGGAGGAGGATTATATTGGCATGTATTTAATATTCTGCCCAAAACTGCTATAAAGGAGCTTAAGAAAATTCTGGGAGAAATAATAAGCTTTCACCAAGGAATTTTACTTATAGTTGGGGACTGGAATTTGATTTGCAGCAGTGAAGATGTTTCTGGGGGGGGGGGGGGGGGCAGAAGGGAAAGTATAACAATGGAGGTTATACTTTTGAAAAAAAATTATGAAAATATTTGACATGGAAGATGTGAATTCAGTACTAAGAGTTTGGGGTGAATTTATATATTATTCCCCAAGATATAAAAACTGGGCCAGGCTAGGCAGAATTTACATTTCATAGAAACTTGTGCATTTAATTGAAGGTCTTGATACATACCCAATAACTATTTCAGATCATGCACCGATAATAACCAAAATAAAAATGCAGGGTAATGAAATAAAAATGAGAGACTGCAGCTTTCCCACCTGTCTGTTTAAAAGAGAGGAATTTAATGAGTGGGTAGTGGAAATTATTCAGGAGGTATTTAAAAAGATTTTTTTCTGACATTATAGTTAGGGAGTGGGATAAAATTAAAGTGGAGTTTAAAAATAGGGTGGAATTAAAAGAAAAGGAGATGTGGTTAGGCAGTAACATGGATTATTTAGTGGGACTGACAAATTTTTAAGTTTTGCAGAATAGAGAGAAACACCGCAAAAGAAGAGGTGTAACTGTAGAATGCTAAACATAAAATAAGGGATTACCTCAATAGCATGCATGAGTTTAGAAAGATTGCTTTTAAGCAACTGTTTTTGATAATAACTCTGGAGCACAAAAACGTTTAGCACAATGACTCTGGCAACAGAAAGTAGAAAGGGCGGTCACCAAGCTTAGGAAGCCTTTAACAAGGAAGATAACAAGATCCTGTGGAGGTATTAGAAATATTTTGGAAATTCTATGAAAGTCTGTATAAAGTAGAGAAATATGTAAATCACAAAAAGGTACACATGGAAATGTTTATGGAAGAATTAAATATGCCAATATTAGAGGTAGATGAGACTAAATTACTTACAGTAAGGATAAGAGGAAAGGAAATAAAAATGGTGATGTATAACCAATCTACATGAAAGTCCTTAGAAATAGATGGCATTCCTGTGGAAGTTTGGAAGCTAGGAGGGGAAGAAACTAATAAAGATCTGGAAGGTTTTGTTTAACAGAATTTTAAGAGGAGGAGAAGTACCAACATCCTGGAAAAAAAAGTGGTAGTAGCTATAACACCTACAGAGATTAAAGTTTCATCAGATCCAGCTTCATACAGGCCCATTTTAGTACTAAACCATGATTATAACATATTTATTTCTATAATGGCTAAAAGAATGGCAAAAGTGATGCCAAAATTGATACCTATTGATCAGTGTGGTTTTGTGGAGGAGAGGCAAACATTTGACACCATTAACGGAACACTGATGATCCAGAGGGAAGCAAAATGTAAGAAAATACCACTGTTGTTGGTGGGTCTTGATGCAGAGAAAGCATTTGAGAGAGTACGCTGGATCTTTGTGAGCAGGGCAATAGAAGCATTTGCATTCCCAGATAAAATTATAAGGTTGATTTAGGAGGATATGTGACGTTAGGAGGTACTGCCAGCCATGCCAGGAGAAATAGGGCTGTGGATTTGTAACATATGCCATCACAGCTAGCTGGAATTTTGTAAATAATTATATGTCATTTGTATATCAAACTGATTTGTACAGATGTTTGTATGGAAAATGTTTTTGCGAGCTTTGCTTGTTAAAATGTCTCTGTGTGCCCTGCTAGTAAAGAGATGTACCTGCATTATTGTAGCTGTTTAAATGTATACATTGTAACAGCATATACTGGAAGTGAAGAGGTTAACCTTAATTGCCCTAACTTTGCAAAATATTCTTGATATTAAATTACTTTATGGGTTAAGCTATAAAGATGTTATTCCAGAGTATGAAGGGAGCCAGAGATGCAGTGTCTGTGCTAGAGAATATGTTGCAGCTCCTGTACGAAGAGTGTAATGGTTTTATGACTTCCAGCAGCTGCACCACATCTGAGCAAAGCTGTATCTGTGTATATTGTAGCACATAAAACCAAGAAAACCGAAAAACTACTAAAAATCAAAAGAAAAACGAGTTGAATGGTAGGAGAAAGCTGAAATAAGCAAATACGAATAACGTAATGCTAAAGCAACTAAAAACTTTAATATGGTAAGCGCTTTCAGTGGTAAAAATATTCCACCTTCTTCAGACCCAGAACAACATAAAACTGATGCTTGTATAGCTTGTAGTTAATTATCAATTAGTCATTCAATCAACCAATAAAAATAAAACCAGATAAAAGTACAATATTTAAACAGTATGAAACCTGCTCTAAAATGCTACAATGTTAAGTACATAATACACAATTTATAAAGAACATTAAATATATATGTATAACATGTGTAAATGTTATACTAAAAAATCACATTTTAAAAAGCTACTAGGGCAAAACTGAAAATGTATAATATGTGATAATGTCTTTAAAGACTTTAAAGTCTTTAACCAGCATGCAATTAATTAATTATTTATTTTTTACATATTACTATATATTTTTTATGTGTCTATATTTAGCTAAATATCTTAGTTCTTGCAGATAAATTTATGTCATTATCACATATTATACATTTGCAGTTTTGCCCTAGTAGCTTTTTAAAATGTGATTTTTTAGTATAACATTTACACGTTATACATATATATTTAATGTTATTTATAAATTGAGTATTATGTACTTAACATTGTAGCAATTTAGAGCAGGTTTCATACTGTTTAAATATTGTACTTTTATCTGGTTTTATTTTTATTGGTTGATTGAATGACTAATTGATAATTAACTACAAGCTATATAAGCATCAGTTTTATGTTGTTCTGGGTCTGAAGAAGGTGGAATATTTTTACCACTGAAAGCGCTTACCATATTAAAGTTTTTAGTTGCTTTAGCATTACGTTATTCGTATTTGCTTATTTCAGCTTTCTCCTACCATTCAACTCGTTTTTCTTTTTCTTTTTATATTGTAGCACATAAGTGCTACACCCTGGTAACACCTAATGATGTGGGAAAGTGCGGGAAACAGAGTCAGATGACGAGATGTATGTGATGTCATTCTGTACCAAAAGAATGTTTTAAAATTAGAGGAGACTGAATTCTCAGGTGCATTCTGTCGTGGATCTGACAACAAGAACTACTCGCCCGCAGATTATCTTGTCTTGGTTTGTTCAGTAAATAATTTTAAATAGTGAGCAGTAATTCTCTTTAGATTAGTAAGGAAAATAGAGTAAGATTAGAAGTACTGTTTTTCTGTAACTGTTTGAAACTTTCCATAGGTGTTATTTTTAATATTCCCTGTGTCTGAAACTCTTGGTGTGTACTGTAAATAGATATTTAGTATTTTCTTGTTCTTTTATTATTTAGTGTTAAATATATTTAAACTTTTCATTGTGGTTGGTCCTTTTTAGAAAATATTTAAGTTTTGAGAGTATTTGCATAAATTTATTTAGTGATAACTCTGGCCACTCCTGAAAGCCTTGCTGTTTGGTTAAGATTACCATTTGTATTAATGTTTACTCAGTATAATTGGATACCTTTTTAAGAGCCTTATAGTAACTGATTGGTGGCAGTGAATCTAGCTTATAGTCTGGGCAAAGTTGGTAGAGCAGGTAATCTGTGCCAGTCTTTTCCATGTGTGTGTGTGTGTGTGTGTGTGTGTGTGTGTGTGTGTGTGTGTGTGTGTGTGTGTGTGTGAAAATTTTAATCTCAGAGTGTGTGTATGTCATCTACTTGGGGCAGGGAAACGAAGCACTGGTTTCACAGAGAGGGTGCTGGAGGACTTGGCTTGGGCACTCAGCTGAGGACCTAAGCCTACAGCTGTACCAGTGGGGAGACTTATTGAGGACATGGAGGGAGACAGAGAAATCTAGACCCCAGACTAAGTGTGTTCCCTATGTGCTCTTAAGGGAACATGCTGTGTCGCATATCATCTACACAGAGGCAATCTCTGCTTAACATACAAGGCCATGTCAAACCCAGAGCTGTTGGACATGCTACACTTAAAAAATCCCAATCCCTCAGAGAGACACGCTCCAGGGATCTAAACCTTGTCATCACAATGAAAAAACATGCTGGTGGGATAGGTTCCTGACCCAGAGACTCCCCAGACTCTGGAATAGACTGCCCATACATGTCAAGCAGAGCGCCTCTTTGGCCCTCTTCAAAAGGAACCTTGATGATTGGATGGGAGATAGGAAATTCACCACGGGGATCATGTCAGTCAGGGTCCAGGGAAGTAAATACTGTGGGAAGAAATAGCCAGGGAATTGTTACAGCTAGGCTTGTATAGGCCCTAGGGCCGATAGCCTAGTACCAACCTATGAACCTTTAAATTGTGCTTGATGCAGAGAGGTCTGCATCTGGAAATTCTGAGTGTATCCATTTGCATTCCAAGTGAACGTCCCTGTCCATTGTCAGTGGTGAGAATTCAGGCTCCTTGATTACTTGCCCAGCGTGGAGACCTCGCAGGATATATTAGAGATGAAAATTAAAATGGGTGGGGTCCTCTCTGATAATTTCTGCTTGAGCAAAGGAACAAGGCACGGGTCTCCTCTTCCCTTTTGTTATCTGTATTATATTTAGAACCATTGGCAAAGAAAATAATGGACTCAGAATTTCAAGGATAGAATTGGTATGGTAGTCCAGAAAAGTTGGCCCTATTTGCAGAGGATATTATTTTAAACATGACAAAAGCAGAAAAAGACATTACAGTGCAGTGGAACATTTTGAGACAGTTTCACGTCTTTTTCGGGATACAAAATTTATGAAAATAAAACAAAGGCAACAGCATTAAGTGATGTACCCAGACATAAATTGGTTTAGCAATATCCATATTTATAGGGATATGATAAAATGAAGTATTTAGGAGTATGGTTTAAGAATGATTCAGGTGTGGCAGCTAAGGATATGTGTGAAGAGACTAAATAAAATATAATGCAAAAACTGATGAACCAGAAGCTCTTTGATATGGATAGTAAGGTACAAGCAGATAAAATGTTTTAGCCCCTTTAGTCTTATGCACAGGTCAGACATATTTTTATCAACCAGGATAGAAGTTGTGGATAGCAGTTAATAAAGAGCTGAAGGATTTTATCTGGGAAGGAAGACCACAAAAGTCAAGTGGGATCAGCTGATTCTTCCAATAGAACAAGGCGGATTGGGATTACCCAATTTGAAAGGGTATTTCAGAGCTACACACTTAAGGCTCCTATACATAGCATAAGCAGAAACCTATAATTCGAAGTGGAAAGGGTTAATGATGAAACGGGGGCTCAAGAAACAAGGAGAGACTGGGATTTGAGATGCAGTTGTTTAAGGAGAATTGCAATAATTATACAGAAAATCATAATGTAGCAGAAAGTATTCTAAGAACTAAGCCAACATGGGAATGGAGAAAGGAGATTCTGACTATAGGGATGACTGCAGTTAGGGATTAAAACAGTAGGCAAGAGGGGGCTGGGATTTATTGGAGAAGACTGGCAAAGGAACCAAGGTATTGGGAGCAAATAACTAGACAGGAAAAGGTAATAGAATGGGAAGATGCCAAAAATGTATTTGGACTGCTGGTTAGAGAGTGTCTTCCCTCTCAAGGATTGATATCAGAGTACAGGCAAATAGAAAGAAATAGGGGGGGGTCCTAAACTTAAGACCAGCACTGGTAGGGTTTTTAGTAGAATCTAGAACAAAAGTTGCTGTTAAAAAAAAGAATCGAGTAGTAGAGCATATAAAATATTGTATGATAACTTTAAGAATCAATCAGAGGATTTTAGAAAGGATTGGGAAGTGAGACTGGATAAGCAATTCACAAAGAAACAATGAGGGGATATATGCATGTCTCCCAAATATGAAACAAAATCTAGAAGATTTAAGCTTTTTGCTTGGAAATGTTTGCATACATATTTTATACCCCAAGTAGACTCCAGAGAATTTTTCCTCGGGTAGACAGCAAATGTTGGAGGTGTGATGGGGGAAGAAAGAAGTAATTGGAAACATATTTCTGAGAGTGTAATGAGTTGTCAGACTTTAAAGATTCCCTCCAGACTACTCTGAGATACTGGGTGAGCAAATTGGTATAACTAGGGAAATGATTTTTCCGAACTATGATATAGAAGCAGAATTGCGTAGACATGGTAAGGCCTTGCTAAGTCTAAGTATGGTGGCTGCCAAAAAGAAAATACTAAAAAATTGAAATCAAAATCTATACTAACTCTACTAGAAGTCTTGAATATAGTAACAGAGAAAAAACAACTGGAATTGGATATTTAAAAAAGGGTAGAAGCAAGATAAATAGGAAAAACTGGGAATTGTGGGAACAATACATACAGAGGAGGAATGAGGTTTAAAAGAAGGCAGGACTTGAATAAGGTATGTAGTGTTTGACTGACGGTGCTTGGGTAGGTTATCAGTGATGTATAATGTTTGCAACTAGGATTAAGTCTGGTTCTTATTACGTAGTCGAGCTTTTACAAGTTCGAACACCATATGGTCAAAACCATATGTTTGAACTTGTAAAAGTTAAAATTTGTAAAAAAGAAAAAACATAACTAATTGTTGTAAGCAGGGGGCAAGCCTCCCTGCAACCCCCACAACCCCCACTCCTTAAATATACCAACTCCGAGATCACACTACAGTGCGGATCTCGGAGTTGGTATGTTTAAAGAGTGAGGGGGGGTGCAGGGGGGCTTGCCTCCTGCTTACAACAGTTAGTTTTGTTTTTCTTTTTTTTAATTTATTTAATTTACGTGTTCGAAGTATTGTAACTTTGAGCATAAGGGTTCAACCTTATTACGTTTGAAGTTTCAATACTTCAATCACGTAATAGGAACCCGATTATGTCAATATGGTTTGTGATGTAAAATGTTTGCAGCTGGAATTATGTCATTATGGTTTGTTTTCATTTTTATAAACATATGATTGCCTTTGTAATGAGTGATAATTTAATAAAGATGTTTTTGTTTTGAAGACTAAACCCGATCCTTGACTGGCACATAAAACCAGAAAACCAAATGAGAGATTGAATCAAGACTTGGAAAACATGTCAGACACACACAAAATGTTAGACATCTCAGAAACCTAACAAAATCCCAAATAGTCTAAAAAAAATAAATAACTTCCCACCCAAACCCATTTTGAAATTAATCTTTAAGCATTGCATCCAGATTTAATACTCACTCCATGAACACAGTAGTTTCACTTCTTAAAAATACCAATACTCTCAAATCACCAGATATACCCTGAATCAATAACCACACCCTACTACTTTCACTCTGAATATTGTCCCAAATTATTTAATAAAGTAGCTTCTGCTTAATCTTAAAACCCATCTCAATTGCATCTGATAATCTCCCAGCAGAATATTTAAGATAGCTACTGATGCACTGGCATACACAGTGTCCATTCTTAACAGATCCATTCAGGATTCATACATTCCAGCACATAAGTGTGGCCAGTCACTTAACCTTCCCAAATACCAGCCAATCACCATTCTCCTTCCTCCATCCAAAATCCTAGAAAAGTGCATGCACTTTCAGTTACTCAAATTTAGACTGTCATACGTTATTCCCATTTTAGCATGGTTATAGGCTCAGCCACTGCACAACCACAGCTCTATTCACCTTCTAAACACTGTAAATATAAGCAAAAATGCAGACACGTTGATCTTTGCAAGTTTCCTGGATCTTTCCAGTTCTTATACCATCTTGCACTGAATTCTGATAGATAAATTAGCAAATCTAGGACTCACTAAAAGTGCTATTACCCGATTTCACAGATACCTAACAAATAGATCACAATCAGTTAAAAAGCAGAATTACTGTAAGTCTCTTCCTTCTGCCAGCCTCAATTGATGTCCCACAAAGGTCAGTCATAGGCCCAAGTCTTTCTGCCATTTTCATCCGCTACACTGAGCTAGTAAGCAAGCCTCCATCATCCAGTGTGCCAGCAACTCGATACTCATATGGTCTACCCCCTACCTTGCAGAATCTGCAAAGACTAAAGCAAGTAGCTTTCATTAAAAATGAAACGTGGTTATAAAAGGCACACTTACAACTAAACCCACAGAAAAGTAAACTGGTACTGTTCACACCAAGAAGGTTTTCAAACATGTCTACACTTTTCTCCATCACCCCTACTAGCAAAATTGCCATCAAAAGTTTTTTACATAATGAACTTCTGGCAGTCATAGTAGAAAATAAGCTGAGATTTTAGCAACATATTCATAATACCATTAAGAAGCCCCATCAAAAACTATAACTCCTATACAGAACTGAACCCCATCCTGTTAGGCAACACTAGAAAGGCACTTGCCATTGCTTACCTACTTTCAACCTTCTTATACGCCTCCTCCGCATTTGCTGGCCTACAATCTTTTCATTGCATAAACTTGAGCAATGTTGCAACACAATAACTAGATTCTCTACCAGCCTTCCATACAGAGCCCATCACCATCAAGTTTTAAAATAACTGGATTGGATGGAACTGTCAAGCTATCTTTCAGTTAAAATTTGCCCACCCAGTCATTTGTTCTCCTAGCATCTGCCACTACTTAAAAGCCTTGTACAAAAATATATACCTAGTAAAGGGCTCCATTCCAAACACAAACAACACCTGCCTCTCAGCACCAAGTCCTACAGCTCAGCTGGTAGCGCCCTGTACTCTTATTGTGTCTCAAATTTGTGGAACAAAATCACCCTTCCACAAAGAAAAACAAAATAAACAGTTCAGAACTTAACTCCACCTCAGTTTGAAAGCATCTTGGCTGTGCTACTGCTTACTCACAGTTGAGAAACATGAAAAGCTTTGCTGTAATATTCAATGCCCCTTTCCTTGCATTTTCTTTATCTGTAAGAATAAAATGAAAATATTTTGCCATGTCGGATGCACACTGTATTTCAAATCATTTGTTGATTTCATCTGAATTTCACTAAAATGTTCCTCTTTTTTTATATTGCTGATGTTATCCTTATGCATTTTTGATTGTTTCTATTATGTATTTGTTTAAACTGCTTTGTAAAATTATATTAATATTTTGTTGGACCTTTTCTCTCTGGATCACTGCTGAAAAGGGTCTTTCTGCCCATTTGATCCTTCCCTGTATACAAATGCGGTAAAGTAAATCAGCCAAATACAGTGGGACAAAATGGTGTCTGTTTACAGTAGTGCCAGAAGTCTCAATCTCAAGATTGGTTCAAGGCTCCTGAGAACTGCTCTGCAATTTCGCTGAATCACTTACAAATGCCTTCTACCAGCACCTACAGGACTGCATGGATCAGGCAATCCCATCCTCCAGAAGGCCTCACAGAAATGGATAACTGGTGCCAGAGCCATAGTCATACCCTTTGGGCAGACACCTGCTGCAGCGAAGATTATACAAAGTAGTACTGAATTAGCAAATGACTGACTGTAACAGAACATTTGTAGTAGTGGAAATTGTGGTTGTATAGCAGTTAGAGCAGTGAGAGACGAATAGAAAAGGAAATGAAAATAAGCGATAAGGATGTGGAAGAAAAAATACACATGGTAAGAGAAAAGACATGTATGGTAGAAAACTTGAACAGAAGACATTATTACTAATGCTGGAATTACTGACTAAAATAAGATGAAAAGGGGGAGTAGAGTGTTAATTTCTGCATATTACTTAGTCATGCAGTGGCTAATAATGTGGAATTATATCAATCTCATTGCAAAATGATATATATGTATTGGACATTTGTTGCATTTGTAAGGCTGTTTTTTATATCAGGTTGTTCCACGGTTACATTTAGATTTTGACTGTGGTGATTTAACTAGTTTTCATCAGCTCTGAGGTTACTGCACCTTTTGGAAAGAGACCTTGTAGCAACCTCTATCAACTAGTGTGCAGTTTTGATTATCTGAGTATTATTGCACAGTTTATCAATTCACAGGTTGATGTTTTCTGGCTTCATATCATTTAGTTATTATTTCTACTTTATATTAGTCAGATGTTAGGTGTTTGGCATATTGTATTTAGGTATAGGGCTGATAATTTAGGCCTTGTAATAGTTCTTGTAGTTGCAAGAGTTTAACATTGTTGTAATAACAAGCAGACTTTGGATAAAATTCCTTGTGTCACTGCTATGCGGTCTACAAAGATTTGTGTCTCTACTGATCACTGAATTCTGATTAGCCCTAATTTACACTTTTCCTTAGATCTTATATGAGACAAATTACACCAATAACACCAGGGAAGTAAATAGTGTGAGAAGAAATAGCCAGGGAGTTGTTATGGCTAGGCTTGTATAAGCCCTAGGGCCGATAGCCTAGTACCAACCTATGAACCAATTGTGGAATAACTCCCCAGGCTTCAAAGTGTGCTTTATTCTGGTCTTTTAACCCAAGCAACTTCTTTGTCTGCATGTATACCTGCCAAACCGATGTTTGTGCATTTCCAAAAGCTTTGCTTAAGCATGCTGTACCTAATAACATGTTGCCAGTTTTGGATGCATTGATGTATGCTTGAACTGGCATTGGACATTGGTTGGTAGTTTGTTCAAAACTATTAAAAATTAAAAGGGTGCTTCTGAGACATTAATCAACATGGCTGCAATGAAGGCATGCTGTGACATGCCTCATGAACATCATAGTGGTATATAGTGCCTGCCATAAGTGGAGTCATAACACTGTAGTATGTGATTGGCACCTGGAGGCAGCACTAGAAGCTGAAAACTGTCAATTAAAAGTGGCATGTAAGGTGAAAACCTTGGGCCAATGAATTATCTTTATCTGCAGATAGCTTTTTATTGTACTTGTCAAACCAAGGGATTAATGCATCAAGGGTACATGTTTTTGGAAGATTTTGGTGCCACTTCTGTCTTGTGAATGAATCAGATCAAGTTGCAAACTCTGACCATGAAATTTGCTCCCTCAGTTAACGTAAGAAGCAGTTTCCTGTTTGTGGAATCAGTAAAGCAGATGGTGTACTTGCATTAGTTGTTCTTGTAAAGACTGGTTTGTATTATGGAAGGTGTTACTGCTGGATCTTTCCCCAGAGGGTGCATGCTGGCAGGTGTTCATCCTTCCAAATATGTACATTATACCAGCACTGCACAAACATTGCCCTGGAATGGATCTTGAAAACACTAAGAATGTTAGATTGGCTTTTGTATGAGCAAGGAAGAAGGCAAGGGCAGCTTGTGATAAGGTCTCTGTATCTTTTTTTTCCTGAGGGAGTCGTAGTCACAATTTTTAAATAATACTTAAGTACATTTCAAGTCAGGCTTTTCCCTTAGTGGACTCTGGATAAAATTAAGGCTTACTAGAAGGCCCTTAGATGGACATAGGTGAACTTTTTTTCATTGTGTTAATTAACATGGATTTAACTAGAGAGGTTTTTGATTCTGTCTTTGAAGAAGCTAGGAACCTAAGGTGGGCATTTAGACATCTGGGGACCCCAGATTAGGTAGAGAGTTAATATTTATGTATGTGTGGTTCTAAGAGCAGATGGCGGGAAGAAGAAAATTTGTGAGCAATTACTTCAAGACCATTAGATGGTTCCTGGCCATTGGGAAGTGCTGATGGACTTTAGGTGGGGCTCCCACTTTGCTGGGAGCACTGTCCGGTCAAATTTGGCTTCCAGTGGGAGTAGCGTTTAATTTACATGTGTTTATAAGTGTAGCAAGTAGTAAGGAGATGTAACAGTGGAGACAGAAGATAGGCCAACACTAGTTAAGTTTGTGGATAATGCTCGTAAGCAGCTGGTGAGGAAAATTACATTCCTTGCTGACTGACTGTAAATAGGGCATGTAACAGGATTTACCATGATTCAGCAAATGTAGTAGGAGAGGTGAGAAACGTTCTTTGCTCTTTCAGGGTTGGTGACTTGGTATCACAGGCTCTGGATTTTTGAGTGAAAGTGTTTTTGTAAATACTTTTAGACACACTGTAGGTTAAGTAGAATGTTCCCATTTATTTATTTCTCCATTATACTGGAGCTGCAGTGATGCAGTTATAAAAGTGACAGAATGTATGAATTTAAAGAGTTACTGGAAGAGTTCCTAAAAGCATCATTGAAGTGGATCAAGCTTGCATAAAGCACCCTGAAAGACTTATAGGATGGACCATGAGAAAAATGCAAGAAAAGGACCACAAAGAGTATGCTTAGAATGCATACTTAGATTAAGTAAGGTGTTCTAATTACAGAGAGGAGCTTTATGATTAAAATACTGATAATGCCATTCAAACATATATCTTTTCATAGCTGTTTAAGTTGGACTTTAAAACCACTTCAGGATCAGGCGGCAGATTACATTTTCTGACCTGGAAATAATGCTAAATGCCCTGGTGTCTTAACAGCTCAGTTGAATGCAGTGCTCCCAAGGTGGACTGTCTGACCCTTGCCATTTCTTGCCTGCAGTAGGTGTACATGGATTAGAGCTGTGTGATCAAGAGCATACTTAATGATGTCATTATGAACCGTCCTATGGGACTTGGGTCATCAGAACTGCATCCTAGAATGATCTCAATCATGTAAGCTTTACGTCTCCAGACGTACTAACTTAAATCTAATCGGCTCAAAATTGGACAACTTATTGAGGTATACTTTCTGCTGTTTTTAATTTCTCCAAGTCTTTTGGGTTTCTAATACCATGATGGGAATTGACCCCATTCCTAAGTCAAAGTACTATTAAAGTTCATGAAATTAGTATTGTTTCACTCTTTGATGTTAGCCAAAAGTGCTCTTCTCAGCACCTGCAATATGCCCAGTAATGACTCCTCCTGCAATTCGTACGGTGTTACATGAATTGGTAACATATCTAAATATGCTTGTAAATTCTCTCATTTCTGCCTGCAGATCAAGGTATTTTATGACTTTGTGTCTGTCTGTACGCAAGACACTGTAGTCACTGGGTGTGGCAATTTCAATGATTAATGCTACTTTTGTCTTCTTTTCTTGGACCACTATATCCGGTTTTCTAGCATCTATCTTTTGAACTGTTGGTATTGGGTGATCCCATGTGAAATAAACGTCATCATTTTCTATGATTCTTTGTGGCTCTTGTTTCCAGTGTTTTTCAGCCACTTCGATACCATAATATTTGCACAATCTCCAGTGTAACAGTCTTGCCACATTATTATGCCTTTCAGTATACTGTCCCTCTGCCATTAGTGCGTCGTAACCAGCAACAAGGTGTGTGACTGTTTGTTTCCAATTCGGTTTTACAAAACCTACATATGTCTGTTTTTCCCACGTGTTCAATGGACTTTGTAAACCAGCATGTAAGTAGCCCACTATCTTGGGCTGCCAATATTAGCCTTTTATTTCTTGATGTGAATTCACCTCTCCTTAACCATTCCTGCGTTTGTTCTTGATCAACATGAGGCTCTTCCAGAAGTTTTCTATACTTGCAACTATATTAGTTTTTTTCCACATTTCTTGCCTTCTCATCTGGTCCTTCACCTTATATTCTTTCTTTTGTTTTTTATTGCATTCAGTTGCTGGCTGTTTTTTATCCACTTCTGGTTTGATTTCTATTCCTGCTTGATGTCGATATGCTTCTGCTAAATTAAGCAGAGATGTCATCATAGATTTATTCTCCTCATGTTTCAAAACTTTCACTACATTTGGATTTTGTGAGGTCACTAGATATGTGTGGAGTCTCACAATTGCAGATCTATACATCTAATTAATTTCAAGGAGGCCCATCCCTCCTTCGGAATGGGGAATATATAATCTTGGTATACACTGATTTTTATAAATCATTTGGTAAGCATGAAGCATTCTTCTTGTTTTAATATCCAGTCTATCCAACACTTTTTGCGGCTAGTCAGTCACTCCAAAGTATAAGGTAGGATAGGAACAGCAAATTGATTTATAGCTTGGATCTTGTTCCTAGATGTCAATGCTGTTTTTAGGATTAATTTAAGTCTTCTAAAGTACTCCCTACTGAGTTTTGTTCGCATTTGTTCATGTTTTATTGCTGATCCTTCATCAGTTCCCAAGTATTTATACACTCCCTCTTGCTCAAGTTCTTTTATATCACATTCTTGTCCCAAACTGATGTTTTTCTGGTGCTGCAGTTTTCCTTTTTTAAATGTTGCTTTTGCACATTTATCAAGACCAAATGACATTCCAATATCATCTGCAAAAGTTTTGACAACCTGCAGCTGTGCTTTCACTTCCTCTTCTGATGAGCTATACATTTTTAAATCATCGACAAAGAGAAGATGAGAAGTCATTAGACTTTGTTGTTTTCTATGAGCCAAATTGTAGCCATATTAAGTAAACAGCTTAATGGATTAATGGCAAAGCAGAATAGCAACAGTGACAATGAGTCACCATGGAATATCTCCCTTTGAACTTTTATCCCTGGGATAATAATCTGTCCTTTATCATGGTTTAATTGCAAAGTGGTCTGCCACTGTTTCATGGTTACTGTAATGTAGTCAATCAGTGTAGGGTGTATCTTATACATTTTTAAGCACTCTTTTATCCATAAATGTGGGATACTATTAAATGCTTTTTTGTAGTCAATCCATGCCATACTTAGATTTTTCCCCTTCTTGCAGTTCTCCACTATAACTTTGTTTAACAACAAATGATCCTTTGTTCCATATGACTTTCTTTTATTGCCCTTTTTTCTACTGCCATAATTGAGTTTTCTTCTAAATGACTATAAACTCTCACAGTGTCATTTCCCATGTATAGTTTATACGCGGTTGGAAGACACGTTATTGGTCTATAATTTTTAGGGTAGCTTGCAGGTTCACTCTTAAGTAAGAGCATTGTTTTTCCTGTTGTTAACCAGTGCAGTGAGTGTGTTGAGGCTGCGCATATAAATACTTCTTACTCATGGCTAAATCCTCGTGCAAAGAAGTTTAATACTTTAAGCCAAAAGTTAGGTACTGTATCTGGGCCTGGGGTTTTCCAGTTAGAGGCTATTCTCAACTTTGTTTCAATCTCTCTGGTTGTTATTTCATCCCATTTCATATCCTGTACCTTTAAACTTCTTATTTTTTGTTTTACTTTTATTATCCATTTAACATCTTTATGTTCCACATGATCTTTATAGACACTTCTCCAAGATGTATCTACTTCCTCTTTATTTTGAAGTCTTTCAACTCCTTTTACCTTATTTCCCAATTCTCTATAAAAATTTTTTGGGTGCGTCATCAATAAATTGCTTATTTTGAGTTTTTCCTTTATATTTATCTTCTAAGTCTTTTTGCCTGTTTTGAAATTTTTAGTTTGATATCTCCAATAGTGCATAATAGATCCTGGTCTATTCTAATACTGCGCATTGCTTTTATCACATCTATCTTTCTTAGTATTTTTGTTGATCTATTCCCTCTTCTATAATCTTCTAACAATGACACTTCTTGTCTTAGCTGTTTTATAGTTTTCACTATTCGATATTTCCATGATGGTATTTACTTTCGCCCCCTCTTTTCCCTTGCTACCCTGTATTCCTGTGGTAGAACTTTATCAATTATTAATTTAGCAGCACAGTAATATATTCTGTTTACTTCTGTTATATCACATGAATCTCTATGGACAGTCCTAATTACTGTGTTTATTTTTTTTATCAAACTTCTGACTTTGGGGGGTTTTATTAACCTTCTTCAGTCTATTTCTCTCATTGATCTTGATATTTATGTCTTTGTCTATTAAATCAAGCAACTCTTCTTTTAACTCATTTTCTTCATACTGAGGGCACATCCTTTGTTCTCCATTTCCTGCGGGCATTCTATAGAAAGTTCTGTAGCATTTTCCTGTGGTACATTCTCTTCAGTTTCATCCTGTGTCATCTGTTCTATCATATGGGAACTCACTGGCCTGTCACTCCTCAACATTGACTGCGTCAGAGTTTCCACAGTTTCCTGTTCTTTTCCTTGCTGTCTAGCTTGAAATGAACGTTTATACTGGTGTCCTGTGGAAGGCTCCAAAATATCTTGATATGGCACCTGACCAGTTGCTTCCTGTTCCACTGGTTTCCCCTTAATTTGGATATCCATTGCTCTATCCTGTTGTGGTGCTTTCTGTATTTGATTTACTACACTAAATCCTTCTCTTTGCAGCTGTTCCATAATCTCAATTTCTATTTCTCTGACTTCTCCATTACTAATCTCTTTTTCTACTTGTCCTCTTAGTCTAATTACTTTTTGTATTGTAAAGTTTTCCATATCCAGATTCCTTTCCCTATATTTTCTTCAAATATCTTTGGTGCTGCTCTTTTTGTATTGGTTAGTTTTGCTTTCTCCTTTGCATAAATATTACACCATATTAAATCTCTTTTCTTTTCCCCTGTCCATATTTCTTCTTCACATGTCTCCTGATCTTCTTGCTTTTCCTTATTCTGGGGACTCACTCTATCATAAATTCATAGGTAGGTACTAGGCTATCGGCCCAAGGGCCTACGTAAGCCTAGCCAGCAAGGTACCATAGCTTACGCCACCAAAGAAAGTTATTTTCCTGTGCCACTGTCCAGCAGAGACATAGAAGTGATCCCCGGGGTGTATTTCCTATTTCCCATCCACTCATCAAGATTTTTCTTGAAGAGCGCTAATTAAGAACTTTGATTGACATAGATGGGTAGCTTGTTCCAGAGTATAGGTTGGGAGGGTGGCCTAATGGTTAAGGTGTTAAGGTGTTTGCCTTACAAACACAAGGTACAGGGTTTGAATCTCACAGGAAGGATAATTGGCTAGGCTTAAAATGGCTCGCAAGGGCAGTTAGCCTAGTACTAATCTATGAACCTATGAACCTATAGGAAGTCTCTGGGACAGGAATCTATTCCTCCAGCGTGTCCTGTTTATTGTGGTGACAAGGTTTAGGTCCCTAGAATCTATCCCTCCAGCGTGTCCTGTTTATTGTGGTGACAAGGTTTAGGTCCCTAGAGCGTGTAGCTCGGAGGGATTGGGATTTATTTAGGTGTAGCATGTCCAACAGCTCTGGGTTTGACATAGCTTTATATGTTAGGCAGAGATCACCTCGGAGTAGGCGATATGCTGTGGAGTATAGCTGGAGTTTTTTGAGGCGGTCACTGTAGGGCATTTGTTTGAGGCCAGTAATCCTCTTTGTAAGGTACTTCTGTGGCCTTTCCAGCTGCTGCAGATGTCTTGTGAGGTACATTCCAAAAGGGGCGTTGTACTCTATAATGGGTCTAATGAGTGACGAGTAGAGGAGAACAATTACCTCTTTTTTCCTGGATGAAAACCCTTTTATGATGAGGTGTGCCACATAGAAGGACTTCCTGACTACTGTGGCGATGTGACTATCAAAGGAGAGACTACTGTCCACCTGGGTCCCAAGGTCTCTTATCACACATTCAGTATTAAGTAGATTGCTGCCTATGTGGTAGTTCATAGGTACAGAGTTTTTACCAAAGGGGATGACATTGCACTTTTTGGCATTGAACTTGAGGCCATGGCTCTGATACCAGGCATCTGTCTCAGTGAGGCCCTTCTGTAGGATGTCCACATCATTTGGGGACTTGGCTATGGCTCCTAGTTTGCAGTCATCTGCGAACTTCGTCAGCCAGAGGCCTTCTGTGTTAGCTTGTACTTCAGAGAAGTAGATACCAAACAGGAGAGGTCCCAGGACGGAACCCTGTGCCACTCCACTTGTCACTGCCTTGAGTTCAGATTTGGAGTCTACAACTTTTACAGTGTGGGTTCTGTCAGTGAGCCAGTTGGCAACCCATCTTGTGACGTAGGGATTTATACCTAGTTTAGTGAGTTTAGCTATAATTCCAGAATGGGGGATGGTGTCGAAAGCCTTGGCGAGGTCAAGATAGGCTGTGTGAACCACCTTACCCTCATCCACGGCTTTGGTGACTGCCTCAGAGAAGTCGATCAGGTTTAGGAGGCATGATCTGCCTTTCACAAACCCAAACTGGGTGGGATCCAGAGTTTGGAGGTTACCAATGTCTTTGTTTATGAGTTCCATGATGATACATTCCATGGCCTTGCAGACTAGGCTCGTCAGGCTAATAGGTCGATAGTTCCCAGGATCAGTGGTGGCTCCCCCTTTGTGGAGTGAGATAACTGTTGCTATGCGCCATTCAGTGGGCACAAAGCCTGATGCGAGGCTATTATTGAACATGGTGCTTAAGTGGGGAGCCAGTTCGTTCTGATGTTCGTGTAAAGCACAGCCTGGGATGTTGTCCTGTCCCACGGATGCTGTGTTTTTGGCTTTAGAGAGTGCAGCTTTTACCTGCGTAGTTGTGATTACAGGGACTCTGCATTCTTCCTGTATAGATATGGGCCCTTTAGGAGGTGAGAGGGGGGTAAAGTTAGCACTGAACCGATCTGCCAGCATGTTGCAATAACAGTTGGTTCTGTAATTTTCATGCCTTTGTGCTGTAACTCAGAGCAGATCTGGGTGTTGGCATCTAGATTCTTGACATAGCTATAGAATGTTTTGTGGTTGTCCGTGGATTTAGTGATGATGTGTGTAGTGATCATGCTGTGCTGTAGTCTGTTTTAGACCTTCTACACTAAATCCTTCACTTCACAGGCACTCCATAACTTCAACTTCTGTTTCTTTAACTTCTGCTTTACTAATCATCTTTTCTACATTGCATCTTTGTGCTATTAATCTTTAATTGTGCATTTTTCCATATCTGGATGTCTTTGCCTGTATTTCTCTTCGAATATCTTTGAAGACTGCCTTCTCTATATTAGTTAACTTGGCTTTCTCCTTTGCATAAATATTGCACCATATTAAATCTCTCTTTCTTTCTCATGTCCATATTTCTTTTTTTATATTTTTCAAATATCTCTAGGTTTTGTTATTGCTTCTTTTTTCCAAAGAAATCAAACTTTCTTGATCTATATACTGTTTTTCAAAAGTCTATTGTATTAATGAACACAAATTTTTATTTGAAGCTTGTGACAGTTTTTCCTGCGGAAGTATTTTTCTTTCCTCTAATTTTTTCTCTCTTAATCATTTTGTAGATCTTGCGTCTGGAAATGCTGGGCTTTTTGCATTATAATAACCATACATAATTTCTTTCTTATCCTCAGTAGTCCACTCTTATCCTTTTTATGGCTCTTCTTTGGCCAATCAGTTTGTGTCGTTTTTGTGGACTACTAATTCCTTCTACAACAGGGGGCCCTTCCTCCCCCTGAGTCTGGCCTTGTAGGAATGTTTCCGTGTTTTGAGGATTCTACAGTATCATTTTTTCCATTCCTGGCACCAGTACGCCTACCAGGATTGGGCACTTTTTTATCCTGGGTCTTGTGCACCCAACTATCATTTTTTATTTTTGATTTACTTCTGTCAATGATATATGCTATATAAATACAGTCTATATATTCTATATACTTTCTGCCGAAGTGGGTCAGTCGGTGGTCAGCTTTGATGCTGGTTTCCCCAGCAGAGTTTGAGGTCATCACCCCTAGCTGAAATATGAAGCAGTAACTACTTATATGGATGGCAGTAATAAGTGCCTAAACAAACTCAAGCCCTCTCAGAACAGAAAGTTCTCAGAAACTTTCACTGATTCATGACCGACTCAGGTGTTGAAATTATCAAGCATTAACTACATTGGTTATTAAAGCACCGAGTCAGTGAGGAACTTTATCTCCTACATGGATTTCATTACATCCTCCTGTAGATATTGTATGTGACAAAATTGGCAATTTGTTCCTCCACCAGTAACATATAAAAATGGGGTCCATATCACGAAATTTAACTTCCAAAATGTCTCATAAGTTTGAGCTTGGAAGATCGAATTCGGACATCGAACCTTCAAAATAGCGAATTTTTTCTCAGGGAAAATATTCTCTGTTCCAATAAACACACACATAACACAATCACACCAAACGCCTTCAAAACCTACGCTAAACCTAACATGCACCACTATCTATCCTTAACCCAGCCCTAACCCTAAAATCCGTCACTACCACACACTTACCTGACCCACGCCTTAACCCTAAAGTCCATCACTATCGCACACTTACCGGACCCACACCCTAACCTACCCCCTACACTACCCGTTTGTACACTTACCTTGACCCGGTCTGAAAATGCTGAAGTCGCAGAAACGGCCAACCAAATTCTTTCCCTGGGAAAGAATTCGCGTTTCCGCGGCTTTGACATTCTCACCCTTCAAACTACCATGTTCGGCCTTCCGGGATTCAGTGTTCTCAACGTTCCATTTTGCGATAGGAACCCTAAAAATTAGTTGGTAGGGCTGCTAAGAACTTAAGACATTTTTAATATAGATTTAAAACGGAAAGCTGCACCTTGGCCCCTCCCCATCTGAGGCAGCGAATATTGGAGAAACATGGTGATATAACCACAAGGCAAAGTTCAAATACATCCAGGTCTCCATTATGTTGATAAAATCAGCACCATGTAGCAAGTGTTGAATTTTACTTAAGTTTCTGGAAATGTAAATTCCTGGGCAAATTTAACTGTTGGTGTTCAAGGGAATGCTGAACTTTCAGTAATCTTTAATGTGGGGGGGGTCAAAAGGTGGGACTGTCAGTCCCTCTCCTCCTTTTTTGCCCTGTACTTGTATCTATTGTCCATTAGTTTGAGGGAAGTGAGTATCAGAAGTTAAATTGCAGTTTATGTGGATGATTTACTGGTATATTTAAGGGATCAGATTCCCATTTGGCTTTGTTGTTCCACATTGTGCAGAGGTTTGGTGTGGTGTCACATTGTGAAGTAAAGATATCTAAATAAAAATACTTGGTCATTAGTTAGTTATGCTTCTAATTCTGCATTGTTATCAGTTTTAAGATGTGTTTGCAAAGGAGTTCATAAATACTTGGATATTTAGTTAGCGATAACATTTTCATACATGACTAGGATTTCATAGGGGAGTGTTAAGTTAAAGATTCAGGAATTAAAAAGCACATGGAAATTATTTAGCTTCATAGGTGTAGAGGTAAATACTAGACTGTCAATATGCAGACTGTTATAACCCTTGCCAACAACCAGAGGTCAGAATCAAACCCTGTACTTTGTGTCTGTGAGGTAAAGACCTTAATTATTATGCCAACCGATCTGGATCAGAAGTTTCAAGCATAGCAAATGTTTATAGTCCTTGTGTTATCATATGCAGTTTCTCTCTTCCCAGGAAAAGCTGATCTTAAATTATTAAAACAGTTGATAATCCCATTTTATATTTGGAGAAAGTACACCTAATAGTAGAGTAGGGATGGTTATTGTTGTCTGGACTTATTTTAATCTCGAAGAGCAATTCATTTAAAATTATTGTGCATATGGGATGCTAAGTCAACAGTTGTAAAGCGGAAGAAAATACTACTAGCAGTAGTAGCAACATTAGTTTAAGATGCCAGAACAGTTGAAGTTCAGGGGGGGTGTCAAAACAAATCCCCAGTATTATTAGCAAATGTTGTCAAAACTAATAATTTTGTGTTTGAGAAATTGATGATAGGTGTTTGAGGAGATTTGTTACCTCCCCCCCATTAAATTTGGATGTAGTGGGTTTCAGAAGAGCCCACATATAGTGAGATGGTTAGACAGACATCAACAACTTGAAACCATGTAGCAATTACTGGAAGCATCAGTATTTTTGACATTGGACAGATTTCAACAAAAATTTCACCTGGGACTGGTGAGTGGTGAATGTATGATTTTTAGAGTTTGAAAAGAAATATGGCGTGGCATCAGGTCTTCCAAGAAATAAGGAAGCTTCTGTATTTCTGTATAAGGATTTTTTTGTTAGTAAGTCAAGATTGGCCAAAGAAATTCCATTTACAGAAGAATGTGAAAGGATGGTGGAATGGGCAGTTCCACATGTGCAGTGGTATATGATAAATACTCCTTCCAAGATGTGCTACCCACTCCCAGAAATATAGAATTGTTTGCTGTAACAGTATTCAGTACTGTTGTGCTGTGTCCTGTTTGTAACAATATTCAGTACTGCCGTGCCATGTCCCATTTGTAATGATAGATAGTACTACCCTGCTGTATTCTGTTCATTACAATGTCCAGTACTGTCTCCCATTTGTAATGGTAATTGGTACTGCTTTGCCATAACCCATTCATAAAAGTGTTTAGTAATGATGTGCTATGTCGCATTCATAATGGTATTCAGTACTGCTGTGCTGTGTCCCATTCATAACGGTATTCAGTACTGCTTTGCTTTGTCCTGTTTGTAACAATATTTGGTACTGCTGTGCCGTGTCCTATTTGTAATGGTCGGTAGTGCTACCCTGCTGTATTCTGTTCATAACAATATCCAGTGCTGTCTCCCACTTGTAATTGTAATCGGTAGTGCTGTGCCATATCCCATTTGTAACAGTACTCAGTAATGATGTATTATGTCCCATTTATAATGTGCTTAGTACTGCTGTGCTGTGTCCCATTCATAACGATATTCAGTACTGCTTTGCTGTGTCCTGTTTGTAACGGTATTCAGTACTGCTGTGCCATGGCCCATTTGTAATGGTAGATAGCACTATTCTGTTGTATTCTGTTCATAACAATGTGCTCTCTCCCATTTGGAATTGCAATTGTTACTGCTGTGCTGTAACTCATTTGTAACAGTACTCCGCAATGATGTGCTATGTCCCATTCATAACGGTGATCAGTGCTACTGTGCTGTGTTCCATTTGTAATGATATCCTGTAGTTCTGTCCTGTGTTTCATTCATAGCACTACTCAGTACTGCTCTGCTGTGTCCACTTTGTAACGGTACACATGCTGCTGCACTGTGTCCCATTCACAGTTGTAAGTAGTGTGGCTGTGCTGTGTTCTAGTTATAGTGGTACATACTGTTGTGTTATACCCCATTCGTGGGGTACTTAGTACTGCTCTGCTGTGTCTTGTTCATAATGGTAGATAGAATCGCTGTGTTGTGTCACATTCATAATGGTACACAGTATTAATATGGTGTGTCCTTCGGTAACAATACAGAGTGTGGCTGTACTGTGTCCTGTTCATAATGGTATGTAGTGCTGGTGCATGATGTTGCTGTGCTGTATCCCATCCACAGTAGTACAGAGTGCTGTTGTGCCTGTGTGCCATTCATAATAGTATGCAGTGCTGCTGTGCTGTTTTACATTTTGTAATAATATACAGTGCTGGTGTGTCCACTTCGTAATGATACACAATGCTACTGTGCTGTGTCCTGTTTGAGGTGGTACACAGTGCCATTTATCATTTGTAAAGATTCACAGTACTGTGTCCTACTTACTCAGACTTGGTGCACTCGGAGTATAAGCAGATTGATGCAAGTTTCTGAATCTTGCATATTTTCTTTGGTGTAAGAGTTGGCAACTCCACTGCATCTGCACTCCTGGTCAGTACAGATGAGATGGTGAATCTGGCTGTCAAACATAAAATGTGTGTTGGCTTCCCTTAACACAGTCTTTGGTAAGTAAGGAGATAGCCAAGTGGCAAACCTTTTTCTTATCTAGCATTCTAAACATCCATGAACTCCAAGGTGATAACTGTCACCAATAATTAATGGTCAGTTTTTGAGGGCATATGTTAAAAAAAGTACACCAGAAAACAATTTACTATTGTCACTGCAAACCAAGCACAGCTAACTTCTTTTCATAAGTTCTATTAGTCAAGTACAAACTAGTCATGAAGCAGGTGTTGGGGAAAGGCTGTTTATTCCTTTATTAAGCTAACTGGAACCACCTTCCAAAATAAATTAGAAAAGAAAATCAGTACACATTTTATTAAAGCACTTAGAAGATCTCAAAAAGTCTACTGTTGCACATTTTAATTGACAAAAAGTAAAATATTTTTAACCAATTTACTACTCCATCTACAGCGCAACAAATGTAATACTTCTACACCTTTGAAAACAAAGTTCATTTGGCAAAATGTTGTCATCTTTCTTAAGTAATTTCTTACCGTGCACATAGTAATGCATTTTTGTACTTGTACATTGAAATTATCTTCCTCTTTGTAGACACTGAAATGCATGTACTGCTCACAGATGACATGGAATTTCACTTGTGCCTTGAAATGCAGCTGTTCATCTTTTCCTTTAAAACACATCAGTTTTTTTTGTATTTAATGTAACTGTAATCTAAACTTAAGATATAAAGTCTTTGGAAAATATTTTGCTGTTTTTCACTCCAGCTACTAACTTAGGGTATAGTGTTCCTTACTCATATTCTATATTCTTGACTGATAATTGTGTTCCCTTGAAATCTTGCTAATAGTAGTCTCTTAACTGCCATTTGCCTGGGTCTTGACTGAAAAGGATCTCAGGACTAGTACAGTCACCTGGTTAACAAGTCAGTCAAAAAATAAAATATATTTTGCAAAGTGAATTTATGATTGTCTCATTATAGGTTTACTATTAGCAACAGAAATAGAACCAAGGCAATCATTTTCAGATGGCTTTGTTTTAAAAGTGAAGCAAAGCTAGTTTAAATGGAGGCATGCATTGTTTGCAGTGGAAATATTATACCTTTCACAAGCCATGTTCAGTATCAAAACCACAGAAAAGTCCTGTGGTATAGAGTTGTGCTTTTATATTTTGTTAGTGTTGTTCACCAGATTTACAGTAGCAGTTTTAAAAAGCTTTTTCTTGTATCCCTATTTTTGATTGCAGCTATAAGGCAGCAGGAGAGTGAAGTGGTCAAGTTCAGCTGCTGTGAAGAATGACTTCTAAGCACCAGTCGCTTTTCAGTAAAGGACCGCTTTACCTCTCGCCAAATGATCTCCAGCAGCATGGCAAGAAAGAAAGAGCATCTCAGCTGGGTGTTTCTTCTAAAATGAACAGTTCATTTAACCTGAATAAGTCCTACCCAAGGATAAACAGGCATTCCAACAGGAGAGGAGAAAGTCCTCTCAAACTCTGGAGAACTGATGCATTCAAAGGTTTGTTTATATACCGTCTCAAAATGCCAATAAAAAGCGTCAGTAAGATTATGTCTTAAATCAAGATACCTACTTCAGTAATTCTCACATTTTTCATAGTAGCATATGGCATGTCTAACAGTGTTACTCCACTTTGTACTTGCCCTTCAAAATCTGAAATAGAAAATCTTGAATAAAGAGGACCAAATATAAAACCCCAAACAATCCTGAACATATGAAGTACAGTAGAAGGGTTTTTATGCAGGTGACAACCCACTTGCAGCTTACTGATTCTAGCACCAAGGGCATGGTGTGTTTGAAAGTAAGGGAATACTTGATTCAGTCATTTATCTTTTTTCCCCTGCAACATTTTGCTGTCCATAGAGCAAGAATAAATGTGATGTGATAGCACCCATCCACTTTTAGTATGCGCAAGGAGCAAGCCCCATGCGACATTCAGACTTGTGTAAAATGTTTAAATTTCCAGCCTTTCTAGGCTAACTTAATCTAAGCCAATTTTTGTCAAAGCTGAAAATCAAACCCTGTACCTTGTGTCTGTGAGGAAAAAACCTTGGCCATTATGCCAAAACCCAACCCAAATGTTCCACTTGTATGAAGATTATACCACCCCAGATGGAACTCGAACCCACAATTCCTGGCTTAGGAGGCCAATGCCTTATCCATTAAGCCACTGGGGCCTGACAAAAAAAAATCCATTGAAATTCCTTGACAGGGATTCGAACCCGGGCCATGGTGGTGAGAGTGCCAAATCCTAACCACTAGACCACCAGGGATACGCCCTAAACTTCAGTTGTAGAACATAGATTCATAGGTTAGTACTAGGCTAACTACTCTTGTGGACCATTTTAAATGTAGCTAATTACTCCATGTGAGAATCAAACCCTGCAACTTATGTCTGTAAGGTAGACACCTTAACTGTTATGCCAACCTCCCACAAAGATGTGGATACTTCCAGATTTGAACCGTCAACACCATCACCCATGCTAACTTCCCTAGTCCACTGAGCCACACAAGCTGCCAGGATTTCTTCATTTTTTTGCTCAGGGTTATTAAATTTAGATTTATTATGTAGGAGTGTTACTCTGACATAAGGTACAGAAACATGTAGCTTTTTTCTTTTTTCTGGTTTATTTAACAATTAACTCTTCTTGTTTATGCATCTAGTCTACCGATAAAATTGTATACCTGCATGTGTCCAAAACTAAAGGGGAAAAATTGATTCTTAACTATTCATATTTATGCATCTAGCCTGCAGATATGATTTTCTACCTGTGATGATCTGAGAATAAAGGGAAAAAAGTGATGCATCTAAAATATTATAACGTGAACTTAAGAGAATAATAAAGGATGCACTGTGAGTTTATATTTATATTTGTCCATCCCTCTGTCTATCTGTAGGGACCATTTGAGGTCCAAGGGTTGACTATGAGCTTTTAATTTTACTGCAGGTGGTTTATTCCAAAGTCACAAAGCTGCAAGTGAGATATGGGAGTATATATTCTCTGCTTTGTAAATAAAAATCGTATCCGGTCACTGAGAACCACATTTTGTATTTTTCTGCTTTATTTCATTTTGGGTGGTGGGATTTTATTTTACTTTATTTTTAATTCTGTCAGATTATATTGTGCCATATTCCAAAATGCACTGTCTTGAGCTTAAAGAGTTACAAACACTTGAGTGACTCTGGAAAAAGGTTTGTATACTCTTTGAAGCGTAATATGAAGAAACATATAGAACCAAAACCACTGTACACGTCAATGGAAGCAAGCAACACAAACGATATATCCACAGCAAGCAGTTTATTTTAAGCGCTTTCATCGGCCTTAAGCCTCAGACTTCATCAGAACCACCATTAAAAACCCTTTGACATATTTGTATACCCTTCACCATGTCACATGGTCACATAACCACTCCCCTTCATTAATGAATTAAAATTACTAAAGTAGAAACTGTGATATTGTATAATATTATGTTCTGTAAAACCTCCCTACTAAGAAAACAGCATTTTATTGACAACAAATTAAAAAATCAAGTGAAAATGAATAAATATGACCATAAATAACCTGAAGAACTTAATGAATAAATAAATACATTTTGTTGATTTACCACTAGACTTAGCTTGTGCAATAAAGCCTTGATAAATAAATCTGTACAAAATTAGATGTAGAAAACTGTTACACATGACCATAAATTAATACATAAAATTCATGTGCCTAGGTCGAACACTGAACAACCCATCTTAAGTACTGATAGTGAAGTAATACAAAGTGAGCTATTTTATATTGGTAATAACATTGAATTGTAAAAATGCTATAAAGGTGGTCACATATGAAACTCAGATTTTAGTTTCAAAAGACTAGAAATAGACATGGTCTCAGTAAGACTGAGAGTGGCCATTGCATTAACCCGGAGTTGCCATACTAACTACCTATATTCCAGAAACATATCTTTCGGCCCACCCCTCATGTCTTTATCATCAATCTGTTCCAAACCAGAAAATCTAAAAAAGTGACCACTGCATTCAAACACATGCCTAGCCAAAGCATTACTCAGATTCACTTTACGTATATCATACTTGTGTTGATATATCCACTTATTAAAAGCATTTTTAGTTTTTCCAATGTAGAACCTAGCACATGGCTGACAGATTGCTATGTACAATAAGCATTTGGTCAAACAGTTAAACTTTTGTCTCAGTTTTACTTCCCCATACCCCTCAATGTGAATAGAATCTGTTTCCATAATATGGCAACATTGTGGGCATTGCCCACATTTTCTCATGCGCCCTCCCATACCTCTATATGTGTTCCTCTCTAAAATATTCTTAATGTTGGAATTTCTTCTGTACACCACCAGTGGCTTATGTCCCATTTTTTCTTTGTGTTCCTCATCATCCCTTTAAATACACCAATTGTTATTGATAATCTCCTTAATGTCTTTAAACAAAGGGCTAAATGTTAAGGTCATGGCCCGGTTAAAACCCCTTTCCATTACTTTAGGGTCCTGATTAATAGCAATGTTCTTTTTATTGTATATAACTGTGGCTTGAACGTTAATTCCCAATAAAGGGACAAAGTGCCCATCCATTCTTTTTCTAATGACTTCCTGTAATATAGGGTCATTGAATGAGTCTGGGTACCCCCTTCTTGACAACATAGACTTCAATGTCCCAATTTCATCTGTAAATTGTTTAAAATCACTCACCATCCTTGCTAACCTCACAGCCTGTCTCTTCACCAGTGATTTTTTTCTGGTGAAGAGGATGACAACTGTCAAAAACTAAAAGGGTGTTGGAAAAGGTGGGCTTTCTATAAATGGCCAAATTAAAACATTCATTGACAATATCCTTTTTGATTTCTAAGTCCAATAAATGGACTTTATCAATGGCAGATTCCATAGTAAAAGACAGGAAGGTTGTACTTTCATTCAAAAAGTCAAAAAAACTGTCTAAACATTCTTGTGAACCTTCCCAAAATATAAGAATATCGTCCAAAAATCGACCATAAAATTTACAAAACTTAAATAAATCATTCTTAAACACAGCATTACATACCCATTGTGTTAAAACAATGTTGGCAAATAAGGGGGCACACATTGCCCCCATTGCCACTCCCACTTTTTGTTTAAAATATTGATTATCAAACACGATGAAATTGTTGTCAAGAATTAAATCCATGAGCATTCTAAACATTAAAATCCTACCATGACCCAAAGTGGTGTTGGAACATAAAAAAATAAAAAAAAAAACACAGTGTACCTTTATCATGGGGGATGACAGTAAACAAATCTTTAACATTGATGGTAGCAAAAAAAATGTTTTGGAGAAATACCAGCATGTTCTAAAGGACTCATGGGGCTGTCTCAGTAAAATAAAAGATAACTTGTATTGTGAACACTTGATATTTGCCACCATCGATGTTCATTCATTTATTCATTAACTTATTCAGGTTATTTATTGTCATATTTATTCATTTTCTCTTGATGATTTTTTTAATTTGTTGTCAATAAAATCCTGTTTTATTAGTAGGGAGGTTTTACAGAACATATTATACAATATCAAATAGTTTCTACTTTAGTAATTTTAATTTTAATTCATTAATGAAGGGGAGTGGTTATGTGACCATGTGACATGGTGAAGGGTATATAAATATGTCAAGGTGTTTTAATGGTGCTTCTGATGAAGTCTGAGGCTTAAGGCCGACAAAATCGCTTAAAATAAACTTCTTGCTGTGGATATATCATTCGTGTTGCTTGCTTCCATAATATGAAGAAGCATTTGTCTGTGTTTTGCGCCATATTTTGGAGCTAATAAAAATTAGATGTACACTTCCCCAAACTTTGGGACAAGTAAGATTTGGAGCATGTCTGTAAAGTTGGGCATTCCCTATCTAAAGCTCAGCAGTAATGAGAGCATAATATTACCCTGGGTGTTATTGTGAAACACAAAAAAGTGGGCACATCACAATACATAAGTATTTGAATGTTGTACTGTATAGTGTGGCTGTCAGGGGTACCCTTGAGCATAGGAGGCACCCAAGTGGATGAAACCATGGACAGGCGATATTTCCAAATGGGCAAGAAAGATAATGAGCTGAACTCTTTGAATCCAATCAGTGTTACTATTAATTGCTGTGTACTTACATCTTCGGTTATACCTCTGGCTTTTTATTAAGATTTCCATATAGAGGAAAAAGGGATAATTATTAGTCATATAAAATATAGTCAAATCAAGTGTGTAAATAAAGAGTCCGTTTTTAGTAGTCCACTCGTTTTTTGTTTTTGTTTACCAGTTTAAGTGATTTTTTCGTTGTTGAGAACTATAAGAATCAATCAGAGGAGAGTAAAAAAGATTGAGAAGACAGACTGAAAAGGCAATTTACATAAGAGAAATGGGACAGCATATATATATATATAATATATATATATATATATATATATAATGTCTCTGAAGTCAGCAACAAAATCCAGAAAGTTTATGATTTTTACTTGGTAGCCTTTGCAAAGTTACTGTTATACACCAAATAGGCAGTATCCCTTATTTGTGTAATACTGATGAGCCTTATATCCCTCACATTTATTTGTTTTTTAGCCTAATTTTATTATGGATAGGTAGTTAACACTCGTTCATAGCATCCATTTGCTAAAAGTTTTCAAATTGTGAGAGCTGGTACTCATTTCTGCCTGAATTAGCATTGTTAGCCAGTAAAGAAAAAGCCTGCATATACACAGACTGTACTAAACACTCAGTCAGTTTTCTAAGCTGCATTTTTTATTGTGATGTTTTCACCCCTGCTGCTCACTGACCATCAGACCCGCTGTTGATCTATTTGCCCATTCATTCCCCATTCAGCAAGGGATGAGCCAACTAAGAGAGGCCATCATTGAGGCAGCCATCAAGGACTGTTTAGGGTTCACTATTTAAATATCCAATCCTACTGTACATGCCCAGTAACATGCTCCAGGTGCAGCATGCAGAGAGCATTAGTGAGGGCATGTCACATGCTTCCTTGAGTAACATAACTCCTCAAGACAGCCCTGCTGCCCTTGAAACCCCTGCTCTAGTGGGGTCTCTGGTCTCCATTAGGGATTTATCCATTAGATTGTGCAACCTGAGCATGCATGCGGTCCTTCGTCCTCCCCCGAAGGAAAAGGATCCAGCAAAGACTCCCCTTCATTTCTTTTCCATGCTATCTCCAACATACACCTGAGCCGTTAATTGAATTCTGGTCACGTGGGTAATGATTAGAGCTTTATCCCTGTACACCAGTGGAGCTGGCTTTTATAAACCATCTTCTACTACGTGTCCCTGGCTTCAGAGCTCTTCTTATGTCTATTCATGAAGCAGCTGCTCAAAAATTACTGATCTAAAGCATGCTCTCTTTTATATCTAGAGGCATTTCACTGTTGTGGCTTATATGTTTGGTATTTGGAGCAGGGTAAAATATAAAAGTAAAAATTACTATTACTCTGAAGGATGTGTCACTCCAAAATCATTGCCTGTATGTGATATAATTGAACATTATTCTTCTAAGAAAAACAATGAAAGGTCCTCTGCATCACATCTGTTGCTTTAGAAGTTGCATTTTCAAAGGCAGAAACAGTTCCCCATTTCTGTTCAAGGCAGAAAGTTCCAGTGATTATCCCGCTGTACCTCATGATAATAAAGGCAATAAGCCTTACAGCTGTCTTGCTAAAATAATTTATGTTTAAAGTTCCACAGTTATCAGAGTATTTTATTTTTCGTATTCTGGTGAAATGCCTGAATGAAGTTATTAATCTCTGCTTAAGATAGATTTTAAAACTTCTGAAAAAACAAATTCCAGAGTTTTGATTTCTTAGTTTGCATTTTATATTTTATGTAATATTTTAAGTTTGCCTGTGACACTGCATTTACTTACTTTGCTTTACCACTCTGCAGCCATAAGTAGACTATAAAAATGGTTACGATATAGCCAGGTGTATTGAAAATAGGCCTCATTTATTTACGAGAGATGAAAAACCATAAAGCTCACTTTAATTATCTAGCAGCTGTATAAAAAAGTTAATTGAAGAAAAAATCCTTTTTGCATCAGAATTGTAGAAATTGCACTTATGTTAAACTCTGACACTGTTAATCTGATATATTTAATGATATGCATGTTTTATTTATGTTAATATTTAGCAAATAGCTATGAGATAACAGTAAATTCTTCTTTTTGTTTAGGAATTTGTATAAAAGTCACATGTGAGTAAAGATATGTTTGCCATTCATGAGTGATGAAGTTGCCAACACAAACAAAATTATCAGATAAACTGCTCTCGAGATTGATATTTTTTGTTCTTGGATATTCCTCATGAAGTAAAAATAACTTTGTTTTTGTCCTTATCAGGAGATGAACTCAACTCATACTGCTACAGTTTCTTGGCTACTCGGAGTTTTAAGCACATGGATCACCACAGCTCTCCGAACCAATCAAGTTCTTTTGCTTGGTCCAGTTCATCTTGCAGTGCCTCAGATAGCTCATTGTTGGGCTTTTTCACAAGGCACAACTGCAGTAGTCCTGTCCAGTCTACTATACACAGTCCTAATAGTGCTGTCCTTACCATAGATGCTAAATCAACAAAGGTATTTCTGTTTTGGATATGGATTTAGTCGTTTTGGTTAATACTTAATTGTATTGTCTTTTCTGTCAATTTTATTGCATTGCTTGGTAGTCGGAATATAATGTGAAGAAAATTATTTAAGTATTTCGTGCTATAGAATGCAGGGATGTCCTTGGTCACATATTAATTCTTTTTTCTTTGTTCATATTTTTGCCTTCCCCCACACACCTTACATATACAAGTGTGAGCATGTATACACACATAAACACAAACCATAGAAAACAATGTGTGTTGTACCATGTTGGTTATAGAAAATGTTTTCTCAGAGTGTATACAGCAATGTGAAATATAAGTGCATCGTCACAGGAATTAGTTAGCTCAGCTGGTCTTAAATGGCAATTACCATGGTATAAAAGGGAGTAGCGGGGGGGGGGGGGCTAAACTCACAAAGTTAGTTCTTCACATAAAGGTTCATCTGAAAAAAGATCTGGAAGTGTGGAGTGAGAGAGAACTCGGGCAGTACTATCCTTGGGAATGCGACCTGTGGAGTACACCTTGTGAAAATATCTGTTTGTTTTTAGAGTGAAAAGTTGGGCCTATAAGAGGCTTGCAGCACTGGGCTTGTCTCTGGGGCTTGGAAGATGCCTGCAGCCTTGGACATGACTTTTGTTTATAAGACAGACTATACTCTGGAAGGGCTGTGTGGAATGGACACTATTATGAAGTTGCTGTTTGCTCTATTTTGGTGCTGCAAAACCAAGTGAACTAATAGTTTGTGGATTGTTGAAAAAGTTCTATGCTTTTTTCCTGTATCTTGTCTCCAATGTATTTTTGGAACTTGTAGTTTGTCCACAGCAGTTAGCCCTGGACTTGTCCAATTTTTTGGTTCCTCTGAGTACCTCTTCTAACAGATGAAAACCATATATGGGCTGCAAATTCCATAGAATGCTGTGACCATTGACTTTCTGGCATGATTATCCCCAATTATGTAGGAATTTCTAGGAAAAACAGGGGGTTGACCAGAAGCTAGTGTAGCTACAACAGTAGCTGATTATGCTGAATAGTATAGCTGCTAGTTCAAGGACTGCTACCTCTAATAATCTAGCCTGGGAGGATGACTTGAAATCTTAGTGACATTTGAGTATTACATCAACACAGAAAACTGGAGTCAAGCAGACTGGACAAGAATCTGTCATCTCAGGTGACAAGAGAGACCGTGAAAACATACATGGAAGTAGATAAGACTGAATGCATGGGCTATGATAAATGTAAAGAAAGGACTGTTGTGACTGATATATAACCCCTGAGACACAAGCCTTACTGGCCTTTTAATGTTTTGAAACTGTTAGTATTCATCTAGCCTGTACAAACAAACTCCAAAAAGCAAAGAAACAAACTCGGAAAGAAGCAGAATTATCCGGACTGTAGGGTAAATGAAATACATAGTATCCTTAAAAAGTTCAGTCCTTTAATTCAAAAATACTTCAATACATGTGCACTTTCCTCTTAAAATTAAAAACTTCATCAGATCATTTAAGATGAAAGCCATCATGTATTCAAGTATTTTTGAATTAAAGGATTGAACTTTCATAGCATACAGTGTATTTCATTTACCCTACAGTCTGGATAATTCTGCTTTAGCGTGCTGCTTCTTTCATCTAGCCTGTACTCAAAGCATTATTTGTGTTATTTTCCATTAGTTTAGTTGCCCAGGTATTTCTGATATTTTTTATTAAGAAACACAGGTTCTGTTATCTCACTTTTTGCTTTTGACTAGGATTAGTCGAACTGTACTTAAAGCAGAAATTCTGTTTTTTCATGTATGGACTTCAGCTGGCAGGCTCACTGCAGTGTTTTATAATTCTTTCTGTGTCTTTAATACATTAATGTGATTTACTCAGTCTTTATTTTTTTCCTGATTGTCTAACTTTATAATTAATTGCATTTACTCTTTCAGTCACATGAAATGACCTATACTACTTGACCAGAGGTGTGTTGTATTCCTTGGAGGGAAAATAACACTAATACCTGATCTTCAGAGTTAAATTCTCTCAACTGGGCATTCTTGTTATAAACTTTTTGCTGCATTTTCTGACCTGTGTGTGCTCCTTTAGTATGGGGAAAAACAGCTTAGATCTTCCAAACTAACCTAGTGTTTTATCACAGTTTTAAATGGCATTGACTCTTCCTCCCAAATTTCCTTATCATTGTCAAATAGTCCTCTTGGATGTCTGACATGCAAAACACAGTTTAAGCTTGTGGCATCTCTCTTATAGCAAATGGTAAGTAGGGTAATAACTGGTCCTGCTCCATCTATCACTGTCAGCTTTTTAGCATGGATTTCAGTGTTTTTTTTTTTTTCTCATTACTAATCCAGCAATCTGCCAGTGGGAGACAGATTACTTCAACTGTTTGATTTTAAATCACTGCCATAATTGATGCAACATCCTTGATATAAATGAAAAAACATTGGTCAGTAGGCATCTGTTTAGGGTTACCTGTCCTGCAGAATTAAAACCAGCTCTCTGACAATAGCATCAGTCTTAACTTTGTCTAATATCACTGCTTTTGGAAACTTTATAGCATAGTCTAGTATTATCTGTGTGAATAGGTTGAACAGCCAAAGAATTGCTAGATTTCACTTATAGTCCCAAAACGTCCATAGCAGCACATTCAAATGGCACCTCTGTGATGAGCATTGGGATCAGTAGACCCTTAAATATAGGGCTTGATGCAGTTTTCTGGCATTCTTCCTCAATAACACCCACCTTAGCTTTGGCCGAGGAGGAGGAATCTGTTCCGAGGACTGGGCCGTCATTGCAGATGGATTCTGAATCTGCCTTCGAGAGCATGGTGAGACTCACAGCCACCTCCTCTCCCAGGCTATCAACAGGGCTTTCAGCAGTACCGGCTCCACCCAGAGAGTTCAGGGGGATAGACAGAATGGGAAAGCATGTCTGCACCTCTGATACTTTTGCCCTGAGAAGATTAAACTATTCAACTCGCATGAAGAGATTCCAAAGGGACCTAGCAAAGCAAGTTATAGATATTTTGAGTAAGCCCATGACTCAAGACTCTTCTGAGCAACTGAAGATCACCCTTAATACCATGCTTCTCATCACAAACCTATCTATGTGTCTGTACCATACTACAGTAGATGGAACAGCACAAACAAGCAGGCACTGGCATAACACTTTAATGACATGCTTGGCAACATTTACTAATGCCCCACTTGATTGTTCCTCATCCAACCATCTGTAAAATAACTATTGATGAAACGTGAGCAAGAAGGGAAGATGCTCTTTGCCACAATAATCGTATCTGAGAACCTTCAGAGATCTTTCAAGAGGAATAAGAAGGGTTCATATCCCTGTGGTTCTGGAAATTCCAGCATTAACCGTTTGACTCCACTTCTGATAGGGATGGCTGTGGCAGATGGATACTGAACATGGATTCAAAGGGGTCTGCAAAGCAGAGAGTACAGAGAACCTTTCTTGGAAAGACCAAATCAGAACCGTTGAAGGCTTGCCCAACTGTCCATCTCTGGAAGGAATTGGGGGGGAGGGGTTGCCATCATGCAGGATAACTTAGTGTGACAAATCATATCCAGAGTCTACATAATATCATGTTTCCAAAAACCATCTTGACAACTGGTATCATTGCCAAATATTCCACCCCAGCAAATGGAGGCAGCAGTTCTGGAGATGTTGGCCCTCCTTTCAAAAAGAGCTGTTAAGGAGGTCCCACCAAACCAGAGAGAGTCTGGAGTTTTTCAAGATTCTTTTTGATTCCTAAGAACAAGAACACCAGGCTAATTCTGAATACCAGCAGCCTCAACCTATTGTAAAAAAAAACAACCCAGCTTAGAATGGTCAGGTGTCAGTGAATTTGCCCTGCCTCAAAGCACATGACTGGATGTGCTTCATAGACCCCTAGGATGCCTATCTCCATATAAAGATAGTAAAGGAGTCCAGGATGTTTCTGCACTTTCAGATATGAGATAGTCATAACCCTTTCAGAGCCTTGTCCTTTGGTCTCACCACAGCTTTGTGGGTGTTTGCCAAGTGCATAGTGGTAGTCTCAGCCCATCTGAGGCTGAAAAGGGATCAGGGTGTTCCCATATTTGGATGACTGGCTCCTAGGTGTAACAACTAAAGACTTATTGCCTACTACCAATGATTTATTTATGGAGATGCCTAAGGATAGGCAGAGCTACAAAAAGTACCAAAAATCAGGTTACAGCCCCTCTGCAAATCACCTTTATCAAATGCCATCTCAACACAACCTTATCTCAGATTTCTTTCACTCCAGAAAAAAACTACTCGCTCTACAATGTTCAGTTCAAACCTTGTGTCAGCACCTCCAACCCCCAATGGTGGGTCCAGGGACTCATGGCTGATATAACTTAAATGGTACTCTCTTCCAAGTTTCATATGAGCATGTTATTCACTCAGTGGTCCCAGCTAACAGACTCCCTTTCAGCCACCATTCATTTAACCCAGTCTTGCAAAAATCATCTGTACTGGTGGTTGACTTCCTCTTTTCTTCAGCTAGGAAGTTCATTATCTCCCCAGGCTAACAGCGACAGTAGCCATAAATGCCTTCTGTATGGGGTAGTGGGGGTATTTGAGGGGATGATGCTCCAAGGAGTTTGTAAGCTATCAGAGGCTATTCTTCACATTGACATCTTCGAGATAAAGACTTAACTATGACCCAGATAACCCAAGTTCAGTTAGCAGCTCAGACATCTGCTGGGGCTGGTGTGGGGGAGGAGAAGAATGATGTGGTTTTCCTAACTTACCTCTTCTCCTCGGAGGGAGGTGGTTTCCCATGCCTGAGCTTGCACGTTCCAATTTCTGAATCCCCAGGGAGCAGCTGGGTACCCAACAGAACAGCTGGCTTCAAAGGGGTCAAGACATTTTTTCAGGGTTATATCACTTGATGAAGCAGATGATATACCCTTGCTGATGCACGCTGCATAACAAACCCAGGGCGTGTTACTGAGTATGTGCATTGGAGCTGTCCCTCTTGGCCAGCTCTTAACCCAGTGTCTTGGGAACAAATGACAAAGGTAGGTTATGATAGTCAACAAGCAACGGGTGAGGGGAAACTACTACAGTGTACTGCATTTCTGTCTGCACTGACTGCTTTTCCTTTTGTTTAGGAGACTGCAGCCCTTGGCTGTGTGTACCAGTTTTTATGCTCCACTTAACAGATTTGAGTTTGAGATTACTGCTGTAAGGATTAAGCTCTGCTTTTAAAGAGTTCACCATTTTGTGGCAGGATGAATCTGAAGCAAATGTGGTAGAAGGTAGTATTGTGCCATCATCTCAGACAAGACAAGGAACCCCTGTAGGTGTCTGTCACTGGCATTTGCTGCCTACAGTGGTACAAAATGGCAAAATGGTGATAACATAGACCAATTACACCAATGTTAGACAAAAAAATATATAATCTAATATGTGAAGAATATTATGACCAGAGCTGGCAACAGTTCATATTCTAACTTTCATTCATGGGAAAAAAGATCTAGAGCACATGAGAGGCCACACTTTCATAAAGATGCTTGAACTAGAACCAAAATCACCACTGAAGGTTGTCCCACACCACAAGACATACTAAGCAAAAGTTTGCAAACCACTGATGCAGCTGATTAAGTGGAAGGTGTAAAATTACGCAACTCAAAAACAAAAACAGATGTATAACATATTTTTAGGATTATATTTAGTCTTTTATTAGCAAAAAAGGGAGAATTTGATTCAGGTCAACAAGGATTTTCATGAAAGGGTTTAATCTGCAAATATGAGCATTGTGCCAGTGGATATGATATTACACATACTACAACTATTAATATTTACTGGTGCAAATAGGCAGTTCTTGGTAAGAGCTACTAATGAACAGTTAAATAGTCTGCCTTTAGTGAGAAAAAAACAGCAGCAATGGTAGAGTTTAAGACAAAGGGCCAGATTCAATAAAGCCTACACTAAGTGTACATGATATGTATCCAGTAAAATCCTTGTCACATTTTTTGTGCTTTTTAGTCACTCAGAAAGATTACTCTAGGTGTATGTGTAGTCTACATTTTGTGGTAACCATTATGAATCCCTGTCGGTGTTTAAAGATGCAAGAATATCAGTAGGAAAACTAAAATTAGTAGGGAGAAGGTGCGCATTATGTCTGTGTTATCTGTTCACTCAGAACGGTGTACACTTAGTGTAGGCTTTATTGAATCTGGCCCAAAGTCAGAACTGACTTGTTTAACAGGCCCTGAAAATTTTAACTTTGCTTATCACTTTAGCTTCAACGTTATTTTAGGCTTATTATACCAAAAGACTTTATAAAATTAAGAATAAATGTAAATCACACAATAACAGCATCACATTTTTAAAAGGCAGACTAACATTGTACTGCAGCCTACTCCCGCATAAGCAATTTCGGAGAGAGACATTTTTAATGAACTACAGAAGTCAGCCAGAGAGGGATACTCATACAGCCAGTGAGGTAGTAAATTCCACATGTGAGGAACCTAGTAAGCAAAACAGAGGACACCTGAAATCTCAAGCCAGACTCTGTAACCACAAGCAGCTGGTGAGTGGCCGATCATAGAACCCTAGTTGGGGCCTATGGCGCCACTAATTTTTCCAGGGAATAAGGACACATGAACCAGCAGCCTGTGCAAACTATGCAGGACAGGAGTAATATGTTGGTAGCATGCAGTACCAGTAGGTAACCTGGCAAAGGAGTTTTGCACTAACTGTAGGCAGTCAAGTTCAGTGTTGGGGAGTCCTAAGGGAAAGGCCTTTGCAGTAATCCAACCATGAGGAGACTAAAGGATGAAACACTACTGAGAGATCAGCTTGAGATAAAAAAGTGCTTTATCCTAGATATGTTTCTTATGTCAACTGACATCTCATCCTTAAAAATCAATGTTTGGTCGAGGATAATGCCTAAATTGCTTGCTTTATCCTAAATATGTTTTTACATCAACTGACATCTCATCCTTAAAAATCAAACTTTGATCTAGGATAACTCCTAAATTGCTTGCTTTCCCAATAAATTTAATCTTTTTTCCACCATAAAAAACATGATTTTAAAGAGGCAGGGCACAATAATCTCTCAAAGTAGAGTGAATTACCATAGCCTCAGTGTTGAAGGTGTCGAATTTAAACAGATTACTAGAAAGCCATCAATGCACAGCTTCAAGATGGCCTGCTAAGGAATGCACATTCCACTTTTCATGTTGAAGAAAGTAGAGATATATCTGGGTGTCATATGCATAACTGTGGTATGCAAGTCCTCCTCTAATAAGATCTCCCCATGGACATAAACTTGATTGTCTTTGGCTTGGGTAGCTATTTTAGCCTCAAACTTGGCTTTAGTAGATTGTATTAAGTTTTTGAGTTTGTTTATTCCCGTGATAAGGGCTCTAACATTCTGGGAATTAACTTTTCTTACTTTTACTGAAAATTCTTTTACTTTTATTATAAATAAATCTGCCCTTGGGCAGATAGCCTAGTATGAACCTATGAACCTATGAACCTATTATAAAGCTTGTTGATATTATGGATCCAACATGTGGGTTTGTTTATGGGGTTTGCTCTGCACTTATTCATGCGGGGTACAGCTGCATCTGTGCCTTTCTGGATGACATGTAAACTAACAACCATTAAAAAAATAAGATAAGTGCCCCACTGGGTTCTTGCTTCTTATCTGAAAAAGGCTTAGCAACGAAAGAACATTCAGACTGACTATCAGAGATGGTGTTCACATTGGTGGCAAAGAAGTTTTGAGGATGGTACATCTATATCTCACCTTTATGCCATTTATGGGAATCATACATGTGACGTACCACATCCCTATTACAATCTAAGGCTTTGGTATGCTGGCCAGACATCAGGCTGACCTAGGAAAACTGCAACAGTGGTATAGAAAGACATCTGCAGCATTCCAGCAGAAGTTTTCAGAAATTGTGAAGCCTATAATAAAGCAGAGGCAAAAGGAGACAGTAGTTATACAAATACAGATATGGTAACAAGTTAACTAAATAAAAACACCAATTTACTGGGACTAGACAACATACCTGGTGCCTTCCTATACAGAATAAAGAAGAAACTAATTAATCTCCAATCAATCATTAAATAAAATATCATTATGCAGACACATCTCTGATCTATGTTGATGGGCTGTAGTGGCTCCAGTGCATAAGAAGGACATCACATCAGTCTTGAAATCAGCCTGACTAGGCTTTCCTGTAAAATCAATGAGAAAGCTATGATGGAGCTTATCTAAAGTGACAAAAGAGTTCACCTGGCTCCATGACACAAAAGGGTGGGACCTTGAATGTGACCAAGAAACTGGGGTTCGATAAGCAGCTCTAAACTGCTACAATTTAGTACAGGCATAATTTTCAAATCTAGGTGCTTAGGATTTCCCTCTATCTTCCCCCCTTGGCTGACCTGGTGTGACTTTGTTTGAACTCTACAGTTCCCTACAAAACGGTGTCTACAGGACTGCAATCAGTTTCTCTCAACATTTAAACAGATTGAACTCTACAGTTCCCTACAAAACGGTGTCTACAGGACTGCAATCAGTTTCTCTCAACATTTAAACAGAATAGGTTACACACAAAAAGCATTTGTTAAGCTTTCACTTACAGTGCTTTGTAATTAAGCAGGTCACCATATTGGTCAGCCATAGGGCTCTTTGTTTCTATTTGAGTGGTTGCCTCCTTCCCCTGTAACTGCAGTAAATTGACTCTTACATTAGAGCTGTAATACTTACCTTATAGCTTTAGGACACCTTAGGAAACCTTGTAAACTGCAAAATAGCCCTTCGTTCACTCCACGCTCGGGCTCTCTTCGCTCCCCTCCCTGCCCCCAATTCCCTCCCGTCTCCAATACCTCTAAATTTATAGTACTATAGCCACTCCCCCACTTTCTAGATCCTATCTGCTTTCATCTGGGATAATTCCACCCACCCCTTTTCTACTACCTACATTTAATAGCACCTATTAGCTTTCATCTGGCATTCTCCTATTGCCCCTTCCAGTACCTTTACCTCACCACTCTATCTTCTGGTGTTGCATCACCAGGTAAAACCGTTCCTTCACTCACTAGCTGAATCACGTATAATGATATACTCCTCTTTACTACCACTCTTGATCACACCCCTCTTGTTCACACCATACCTCCTTACCTTGTATGAAAACCAGTTTCTTACGGGATTTCAGGTCCCAAAAGGCCATACTATCACCCCAGCTGTAAATCCTTCCACCTTCAACCATACTTACAGTACCAGATCCTATCCAACATCTTGTTCAGTCTATCAACATCTCAAACCTGGCACATTAGCTCTAGATCCAAACACTACCACAAACTAATAAACAAATTCCTGAAGTTCATCACCAAGTATAGACTCAACCTAATACTTGGTGGTGATATTCACCCCAACCCTGGCCCACTCACTTCAGATACACATACCCCCTCTACTTGTAATCTAAGCTACAAACCTACAATTAATAGGCCAACTAACTCTCTCCTAGTCTGTCATCTCAATATTAGAAGCATTAATAACAAGGTACATGAATTGCTTGCACTTCTGGATGTCCACTCCCCTGAGATTCTCTGTTTATCTGAAACCTGGTTAAAACCTAACACTAAAGACAATGAAGTGTTACCAACTGGGTACAACATACACAGGCTGGATCGTGCTTCAAGGAAGGGGGGTGGGGTAGCTGTACTCTATAAATCTGAGTTGAATGTCACCATAGATGTAATACAACCTCCTCAGATTAATAACTCTGAGATTCTTGCCACCAAATTGCAACTTAATAAAAATAAATGCATTAATATCATCTGTATGTACATTCCCCCAGGTAACAATATATCTACATTTGAAGATATCCTGCACTGGTTATCATGTCACTACCCCCAAGAAACCCTACTACTTGGAGACTTTAACATAGACTGGGGCACCTGTTCCTTAGAATCCCCAACCACCCATATTAACCTGCATGCATTTACACAAATCATATCCACCCCTACCAGGATAGGTAAACCCAACCAAAAAGAAAGTATACTTGACTGGATACTCATAAACAGTCACCCCCAACTGTACACCTCTGGTACCCTCCTTAATGGCCTAAGCGATCACCTTCTCACATATGTAATTAAGCACAAAACCATTAATTCCCAACAACCCTTACTCAGAAAGGTTAGAAACAATAAAAACTTTAACCCTGCCAAATTCCAACAAGAACTAAACTCATGTAATTGGTCTATTCTAAAACACCTCCCCTTAGAGGAAGCAGTAGCATACTTTAACAACAAATTCCTTGAGATCCTTGATTTGCATGCACCTGTTCGTTCAAAGAGAACCAAGGCAAAAACTGCACCATGGCTTTCTATAATCTAAACTCAAAATTACCCTTAGAAACAAAGCATGGGCTTTATGGCGTTCTTCTAAAGACCCTCAAGATCACATTAAATACAGGCAATCCAGGAACGAAACCAAAAAATCAATTTTACAAGACAAAAAACAATACTACTGTATTTTACAGACAGTAAATCAAAATAACCCTCAGAAGTTTTGGGCAGGTTTAAATAATCTACTACATCCTGGACAAACTTCAACCCCAATCCCTGCTGCTGCTATTGATAAAACCCCTGAAGATGTTTCTGATAGTTTTAACCAATTCTTTACTGAGACAATTCAAGCCCTAGCTAGCCAACTACCTCCTAGCTCCCCTGGTCCTGAAAGTAGCACCCCTAGAAACCTATTTGCGTTCAGCTTCCAACCAGTCGCCACTTCACTTATCCGTACCTTGATCAAAAAATTAAAACCCACTACACTTTCTGCTGATCAACTCCCTGCCGAGTACCTACAAAAATCAGCTGATGCTATTGCTTACCCCGTCTCAATACTAATCAATCGAACCATAGTAGAAGCTAAAATTCGCACCATCTGGAAAATATCCTATGTAATCCCACTTCACAAAGGAGGCAGCTCTACTGAATTCTCCAGTTATAGGCCAATAGCTATACTCTCTCCACTTGCAAAGATTATGGAAAAATGTATTCACAGACAACTCATGCACCATCTAATCCAAAATCGCCTTATGGCAGACACTCAGCATGGCTTCCATCCTCATCACAGCACTACTTCAGCCCTCCTAGCCTTTAATAACACCATAAACCATAATCGCAACAATAATTATATATCCTCAGCCCTCTTTTTGGATCTTTCCAAGGCATTCAATATGGTTGATCACCAACTTTTAATCCACACCCTGCAAACATTCTGTCTAGGTACTGGAGCCCTCCAATGGTTTCAATCCTACCTGAATGGTCGACAGCAGGCTGTCCTCTGGCAGAACAAACTCTCTAACCTTCTACCCAACACCCTCGGAGTACCACAAGGCTCTATACTAGGGCCCTTGCTGTTCTCCATCTTCATTAACGACCTTTATACTGTCATCCCAAAAGTCAGCTGTATCCAATATGCTGATGACTCTACTCTGATTTGCTCAGCCACATCTCCAGTAGAATTATGGTCAGCTACCCAGACCACCTTTAATACAATAGAAAACTGGCTTTCTGAACATCGTCTGATCCTAAATCCCAAAAAACTAAAATGCTGTTATTTTCACCAACACGTAGGTCTACCGCTTTCACCTTTACCATAAAATCAAATGATGGCACAATAATCTCCCCTGACCCATCTACAAAACTATTAGGTGTCATCATAGACAATAATCTCAAATTTGACCTACATGTTAACCAAACTATCATAACCATGAATAAAAAACTAGGGTCACTTTACAGAATAAAAGCCTTCCTAACCCCTCCAGCTAAAATTGCCATAGCTCGCTCTCACCTTCTTTCAACCCTTCTGTATGCATCTCTACTCTCGAATTTGAACAAGACTGTCCTTAACAAACTCTCAATTTGGTACAACCACATTGCCAGGTTTACCACTGGGCTGCCTTTTAGGACACATCATTGCATCAATCTAAATCAGCTTGGTTGGCTTGAACTACCTAGCCTAATCCAGTATAACCAACTGATTATGGCCTATAAAATCCTCTATAATCCGGACAATACTCCTGCACTTAAAAATATTATCACCCCCTATTACAATCCTAGACCGCTTAGATCCTCTAACAAACTACTAATTCAGACTAGCAAAATTAATAACACAGCCGGTGATTCTCTCTTTGCAAACTCTGTAAGTAGATCCTGGGACTCTCTTCCAGCTGATATTAACTTACTTTCCACCTTAGGTCAATTTAAAACTAGACTCAAACAACATTTGTCACTTAACTGGCTATGTCAGTGTATCAAGCCTGGCTAACTCGAATGTGTAAAAATCTGTTAACCAGTTTACTGTGTAATTTAATTTAATCCTGACTTGTGCTCAGGACTAACTGTAACCTGTGGAACTTGTTTAACTTGCTTACTTATGTAATCTCTGTAAATAGTCTGTTTGTAATATGTAATGCTGGTATTATGTAATGCTGTATCTGCTTACCCTTGGAGCTTTTCTCCCCGGGCCTCCGCTGAAAATGGACATGCATCCAGTCGGACTATCCCGGTCAACAAATGTAAAATAAATAAAATAAATACTGGGGAAATAACACAGAGAAGGGTTGGTATGAAGAGGCATGCCCTGATAGTCTCTTGTGGTGGGGAAGCTTTAATTATGTCATCCACATACAAGATTGGTACAATTTTCCACCAGGGAATCCATCACTAATGCTCTGAGGAGAGAGACAGGGCTGAGTGGAGAGAACATCCTTTCTGGAAGTTAGACGTCATCCTCCACAGTCAGGCCTTTGCATGTCCCTCTGCATAAATCAGTCAAATGTGCCCATGGATAGGGCATTAAGTAGAGAACCTCAGACAAAGCCTGATGGCAGTCTCGGTGATGGCCCATCTTGGTTGACTCTCACTCCAGTAATGAAGACTAAATTTTCCATTTGGATGTGGGGGGCTGACTAATGACAGACAGTTGGGGCTGAGAAAGGGGGGAAATACACAGGTGACCCATTTCCGACAGATATGGAACAGTTGTTGTGTCTTTTGGCTTTTCCCGGTTAGGGGTCGCCACAGCAGAACTCCGGTCCGCTAATGATTGGTAGTTGATTTTTACATACCGAGTTACCAGCCCTGATGCACAACCTTCAACGAAGGTACGCCCATTCACGCATGTCTCCACGCAGAAGACGCTCTAGCTGAGAATCTAACCGGACAGCGTCTGACTGTGAGGCGACAATGCTACCGAAGCACCACTACCGCGGATACAGATATGGAACAGTAATGACTTAATAAATCTTGCTTTTTGAATATTGTGGCATTCTCTGAAGCAGCAGCACAGACAAATAATAAAGGAGCAGCAGTGCAGGTTGCTTACCAAGACCTTGTTAAGGTACTTAAAATAAGTCTGCATAAGGGAATAATTGATTAGTGAAAAACATTAAATATCAGTATGTACTTATGTTCAAAGGGTAAAACAACTGTTAAGCAAAATGATTCATTGAGTCAGAGTGAGGTGAAGGTGAAAGCTATCCATCTATCCCAATGGGACACAGGACTCCAAACTGAACTGGGTCCACTTTTTTAGACTACACTTCTCAGTTATAAAGTTGCATTTGGGATCCAGAAAACCAGATACACTGATGTTTCCATACTGGAGACCTGACTGTATTAAATATTAACTGCAGCACCTTACTTTTACCAAGTGTTAAGAGCTGAACCATTCTTTATGTCTTAGCATAGTACATCTCTGATACCTGGTTCCAGAATACATCATAAGACAGTAGTCATACACTGGGTAATTTCAAACAGGAATGGAAAGGGACATTTATTTTGTTTTATTTATTTCAGTTTGAAAACCAGGTAAGTGGACTCTATTGCAGGCATAGTCTTTTCAGCAATGACCTAGGCCCTAAGGCAAGCAGACATGTACTTATTTGGAAAACTAATAGTGTCAAAGTAAATTTAGGAAGCAGTGCTAAAAACTAAATAAACATGGCAACATGTGCATTTACATTTATAGCAGCAAGTATTACATTAACATTTAAGAAAAGCATAGGTAATGGCAATTGTTGAAGTATTTAGCAGTTACTGTAAAAGCAAGCACAAGCTACCGGACTGCACAGATGTTAACTAATTTTGCTTTTAAGGTCTGTATGTTTGTTTTTTTTGTTTTTTTTTGCTCTTGAGGGTCTTATGGTAGTGCATTCCAAATGGAAGAGCTGATTTTGGGAAATGGATTTTTGCCTTTAGTAGCTTTTAAACATGACTTGACATGGGAGAGGATATCTTCAAGTTTAATCCTAACCACATAATTTTGCTGTCTTCTTTGAAGTTTTGATTTTAATGTAGAGGGAGAAGGTGGCGCTCATTGAACTTGACTGATAGTTTTGAACAGCAACAAGTTAAGCAGTTATGTAGCTCTGCCAGGTTTATATTAAATCAGTGAACGCTTAAAATAGCGACCGCTGATTTATCAACCCTTTAAAACAGAAACCTGAAAATCCCGAAGACACAGAACACCCCAGGGATAAAAAAAAGTTCAAAACAAAATAATGTGTGTGTGGGGGGGGGGTGAATGTGCGAGGGCTGTGCCACCCACACCCCCTCTACTTAAATGTACCAACTCCGAGATCGCACTACAGTGGAGGAAATGGCAAAGTCTCCAAAACGGCCCAGCAATTTTTTTCCCTGAGAAAAAAAATCACTGTTCCGTGTCTAAGGGATTTTCAGGTTTCGGTTTTAAAGGGTCGATAAATCCACATTCGCTATTTTAACCGTTCGTTGATTTAATATAGACCCGCTCTGCCTTTTATAGGGAGCCATGTGAAGCTCTTTAGTAGGGTCATAATAATAAGCCCAGGTGTTTGCAAGCAATTTATGTTAAAAAAAATTCAGAAATCTGCACATCTTTCTTGACCGTGATCTGTCATTTGTGTGTTAGAAGAGGAATGAAATGTAAGCAATGGGAAGGAATATTCCGTCTTGAGGATGAGAATATTCCTTGCTAGTGAATGCGCTGTGGAACAGATGGGCTTTCTGTAACACATGTTAAGTTGAGTAAATGTTACACTGACTATCCTGTATGCTGGGTGAAGGTTAACAAAGGGTCAGGTGTCATTTTTGTGTAGTTATGTTGGCTAGTGCATTACCATAGTTTTGTACTATTACTAGATTTAGAAACCAGTAGCCATCTACCAGTAATGACCACTAAAAGGTCACTGCACAATCTACAAAGTCAAAGCCTGCTAAAAAGTGGACATCAGGAGTGCTCACTCTGTCAAAGTGATGCAGCATGCCACAGAAAACTGTTAATTAACAGGAAAAAAAGCATGGTAGGAAAACAGTATTTTGTTTATTATTAAATATATTTAAACTTTTCATTGTGGCTTGTCCTTTTTAGAAAATATTTAAGCTTTCAGAGTATATGCATATATTTATTTAGTGATAATTGTGGCCACTCTTGAAAGCCTTGCTGTTTGGTCACATGACCATTTGTATTAATATTAATTTCACTCAGTATAATTGGGTACCCTTGTAAGAGCCTTATAGTAGCTGGCAAGGGTTCTAGTGGTAGTGATAACTACCTCGTAGTCTCGGCAGAAGGGAGCACAGCAGGTGAATCTATGCCAGCCTTTCCCAGGTGTGTGTGTGTGTGTGTGTGTGTGTGTGTGTGTGTGTGTGTGTGTGTGTGCGTCAGCTGCCTGGAGCAGGGACATAAAGCACTGGTTTCACAGAGAGGGTGTGGGAGGATTTAGCTTGGAACTTCAGCTAAGGACTCAACTCTAAGCTGTGTCAGTGGGCAGTCTTTTTGGGGGTCCAGACAGATGTAAGGAGGAACTATCCCCCGGACTGAGCATGTTCCCTGGGTGCTCTAAAGGGAAATTGTGCTTGACGCAGAGAGGTCTGCATTTGTAAGTATTGAGTGTATCCATTTGTATTCCAAGTGAATGTCCCTCTCCAATGTCAGTGGTGAGGACCGTCTTTGATTACTGGCCAGAATGGGGACATCACATATTTGTGAGCAGTGGTGTGGATATTGAACTTCTGTAGCCTGTAAGCAGTTGTCATTAAAGGTGTGTACTCTCAAGCACCCACAAGGTGAACATTCAGAGTTCCATATCACAACAGTTTTTATTTATTTATTTATTTATTTATTTATTTATTTTTGTTGTTATTTTAGTCAGTCAGGGAGAGAGTAGGCAAGAATGTCAGCAGAGGATTATGGCAAGTTGACAAAGAACCAGTTGGCCAAGGTGTGCAAAGCCAAATCATTTCAGCCTTAGTTGCAGCTCAGACTAGCAACCAGGAGTATAACCAGACTGGTGATGGAAATTTGCAGCCCTCAGAAACACAACAGTTCACCTTTTCCTCAGAGGACTTAAAACTCCTTCTGGAGTTAGAGACTTGAACTGGAGGCCAAACGTAAAATCAGCAGAGAGACTGCAGCGTTTGGAGATCGAAGTAGACTCAGTAGAGAAAATGCAGTGTTTAGCTGCTGAAGAAAATGAGAAGCAGCGTCAACATGAGAAGGAGGTGCTGATTCTTCGCCAGGGTCCTGGAGGTAATGGGGAAGGGAATAACCGAACCCCAGAAGCAATAAAAGTCAGTAAATTTCTTCCACAGTTTACAGAAGGTGATAATTTTAATAGTTTTGTTTATATATTTAAAATGGTATGTAAACAGTATAAGGTTGACCAAGTTCTCTGGGTAATGTTCCTGACCCCAATACTCCATGGTAAAGCTGTAACTGTTGTTTCTAAATTGTCTGATATTGATTGTTTAAATTATGACAACGTTAAATGTTGTTTACTAGAATGTTTTAAGTTAACACCTGAAGCTTACAGGAAAAAGTTTGTGAGCATAGACACAAGGCAGATGAAATTGTGTGTGATTTATATTGCTGAGTTAAGTACTTATTTTCATAGGTGGGTGAGTGAGTGTCAGATCACCACTGTTGAAAGGCTGGCAGACCTTTTTGTGCGGGTAAAAGCCTATAGCACTTTGCCTGAGGACATGAGAATCTGTTTGGCAGACAGAGAATGTAACTCTGCAGATGAGCTGGAGAAAAAGGGGATCTGTACTTAGCAAGCAGGGCATTACTGCACTGAAAAGGGAACTGATGGTGGGCAGCCTATACCGCCCCAACAGAGTCTGCCAGTAACAGGGGAAGCCACTAGTTCAGGTGTACAGCCAGTATCAAGGGTTAAATGTTTTAAATATAACCGGTGGGGCCATGTAGCATATAGATGTCTACAGAGGCAAGGTGGGGAACAAAAAGTGGGGGGAGGGGCAACAAGTGGGAATAACAGTATGCCAGTGGTAAGTTGTCTGGAGACAAGGCGGGTACCAAACTATCACCAGAGGTTTTATCCGATCTTAGAGGATGGAAAACTGGCCACTGCTAAGAGAGAGAGAGAGAGACCATCTCTGACACAGCCATTGTGAAGCCTGAAATGGTTAAAGAGGAGCGGTACTAGCTTGGGCAGAGCACTCCAGTCAGAGCTTTAGTAGGGACCCCATTCCAAATGGCTTTGGCTGCGGTTCACCTTGACTGGGAGAGTGTTAAAGGAAGCAAGCAGGTACATGTGTTTGAGGATATCCCTGCAGATATCCTGATAGGGAATGATTTTGATAATGCAGTACCTTGTGCGCATGCAGTTACACACAGTCAGGCTTGGAGACAGGCATGTGGGTCTGGTAGCCTGGGGGAGATCCAGGCAGACCTCATACCTAAAGCCAGGGCTGATGAGGTGACTATTTCAGGTAGGGAGCTACCCTGTAGCAGTGAGCCTGAAGGTGAGCCACAGCTGCTGGGTAGGTACTGATCTTCCCTTGGACAGAGTGACTGCAAGGGCAGAGGTGAGTGATAGTACCCAGGCTGAGAGTGAGGTACTGCTGTCAGAGGATACCAGACTTCCTGCGGAAGGGGAGCTGTGAAGAGTCACAAAAGTAGAGCTGAGACGGGCTCAGCTCTCAGACCCTGCACTAACGGGCTTGAAGGAGGTAGCTAGGGAAGCACGTGATTCTCAAGGAAAAGGGAAAATCTGTATACTGGAAAAAGAGTTACTGTATAGAGAGTGTGAACCCCTGAGAGAGGGCTACAGGTTGAGGTAATACAGCAGTTGCTAGTGCGTAGTGCCTACTGTCTGGCACTTCTAGCCCATGACATTCCTTCTGTAGGTCATATAGAGATAAAGCATACCAAGAGATGTATTATGCAGAACTTTTATTGGCCTGGGATTGCAATGGATGTAACAGGGTACTGCAGGACCTGTGAGCAGTGCCAAAAAGTAGGCAAGGTATGAGACATGGTCAGAGCTCCTTTGATGCCTTTGCCTGTGATTGAGGAGTCATTTCATAGGGTATATATGGATATTGTGGGGCCTCTGAGTATTCCTAGTTCCATAGGGAAGAAGTATATCCTAGTGGTGGTTGATTATACTACTAGATACCCTGAGGCAGTGGCCTTCTCCTCCATTGAGGCAGAAAAGGTGGCAAATGATTTGCTAGAGATTTTCAGCAGGGTAGGTTTCCCGAGCAATACTGACTGACAGAGGTGCCAATTTCATGTCAGACCTGCTGGCTTGTCTGTGGAAGCACTGTGTGGTGAGGCACCTAAAGGCTGCCCCCTACCATCCCCAGATTAGTAGTCTTGTGGAGAGGTTAAACTTTACACTAAAGACTATTCTCTGGCCATTTGCAGTCCAGTTTGCCCCATCTGCTGTTTGCTTATAGAGAGGTACTCCAAGAATCCACATGTTTTTCCCCCTTTGAGTTGCTCTATGGGGTTAGGATGAGGGGACCTTTAGATCTGATTCGTGATGAGTTGAAGGGTGAGTGCAAATCTCACAAGGAGTCTATTGTGGCATATATCCTAAACCTCAGGACAAAGCTCAGGGACCTCATGGCCTTGGCCCATGAGAACCTGGAAGGACCCCAACAGTAGAAAAAAGGCATGGTATGACAGGAGTGCTCAAGCCAGAGAGTTTGCTGTGGGGCAGCAGGTTATGGTTCTCATTCCTGTCAGACACAATAAGCTGCAGGCAGCTTGGTAAGGACCCTTCAAAGTGGTAAGGAATGTCAGTGATGTTAACTACATGGTAGAACTGCTAGGCAGGAGGCAGGGGCACAAATTGTACCATGTTAACATGATGAAATCTTACCATGACAGGGAGGCCATGGTGCTAAGTATTTGCAGTAGGAGTCTATGGAGGATCTATGACTACAGCGAGCCTGCCAGCAAAATCTTAAGTTACTATGCTGGAGCCTAGGATTCCAAGCATATGATATGACAGTGTCGCACTGTAGTGGGGTCAGCAATGCCAAGGCAGATGGAATCTCAAGACAGGGTATGGGGTAATGTATTTCTAGACAGGCTCATTCCTCTCCAGCAACGTTTCTCAAGGGACACTTGAAAAACTAGTTTGAGTCTTCAAAGAGAGGAGAGATATGATGATAGAGGTACTGTCAGACATGCCAGGAAAAGTAGGGCAGTGGATGTGTGACGTGCCAGCACAGCTAGCTGGAATTTTGTAAAAACATTACATCTCCTCTGTATATCCAACTCATTTGTACAGATGCTTGTGCTGAAAATGTATTTGAGAGATGTGCTTGTTTTAAAATGTATCAACAGTGTGTCCTGCTGGAAGGAAAATAAATGTACATCTATTATTTCAAATAAATTAAATATACAAGTTGTAACAGCATATACTGGAAGGGAAGAGGTTATTCTACCTGACTTTGAAAAATATTCTAGAAATTAAATTACTTTATGGGTTAAGCCATAAAGATGTTATCCCACAGTTTTGAAGGGAACAAGAGACAAAATGTCTGTACTATAGAACAGGTTGTAGCTCCTGTTGGAAGAGTGGAATGGTTTTATGGTTTTATGACTTCTAGTAGCTGCACCACATCTGAGCAAAACTCTGTGTATGGTAATACACAGGTGCTAAACTCCTGTCAGCTTCTAGTGATGGGGGATTGTGTAGGAAACAGAGTCAGATGGCCAAATATGATGTCCTTGTGTAATCCAACTCTGAAATAATATTTAGATATTAGTAGGAAATTGCTCTCAGCATTCTGTATTTTGTCTTGGATCTGACAACAAGGAACACTCACTCATCTTGCCTTGCTCTATAGAGTAAGTAGGGATGGTAATTGTTTTAGTCAATCGGGAATAGATAGTGCAACTAACTAAATACTGTTTTTCTATAACTGTGTGAAACTTTCCATCTGTGTTGTTTTTAATATTTTCTGTGACAAACTGTGGTGTTTACTCTAAATAGAGATTTAGTAATTTGTTCTTTATTATTTATTATTAAATATATTTAAACTTTTCATTGTGGCTGGTCCTTTTAGAAAATATTTAAGCTTTTTTCCCAACAAACATCTTTATTAAATTTTCACACGACATAGGCAATCTTACATTTATGCAAATGAAAAATAAACATACCACCACTTTAGTTGCAAGCAGTATACATCACAGACAGACACCATTGAAACAACTGTAGTTGCAAACATTATACATCACTTATCTATCCAGTCATTGTCAGTTAAGCATTATATGGCTCATTCAAATCCTGCCTCTTAAACCTCGTTCCTGCTCTGCAGAAATTGTTCCCACAATTCCCATTTTTTTCCTATGTAGTTTGCTCCCTCCCTTTTCTAAAAATCCTAATTCTAGTTGTTTTATCTCTGTTACTATATTCAGTACTTCTATTCAAGTTGGTCTAGATTTTGATATCCATTTTCTAGTAATTGCTTTTTTTGGCAGCCACCATAATTAGACTGAGCAAGGCTTTACTTTGTCTAGTCAATTACGATTCTGTACCATAACTCAAAAAAATAATCTCCCATCTCAATCCAGTCTGCTCACTCAGCATCTCTAACAGAGCGGTCTGCAGGGAATCCCTAAAGTCTGTCAGCTCATTATACTCCCAGAAAATATGTTCCCAGCCACCTCTTTCTTGCCTGTCACACCTCCAGCACTTGCTATATACCTGAGTATAAATTCTTTGTGGAGTCTACTTGGGGTATAAAAGTACCTATGTAACACTTTCAGGCAAAGATCCTAAATCTTCTAGACTCTGTTGCATATTTTGGAGATGTACATATATCCTCCCATTGTCTCTTTGTGAATTGCTAATCCAGTCTCTCTTCCCAGTCCTTTCTGAGCTCCTCTGATTGATTCTTATAATTATCATGCAGTATTTTATATGCTTTACTAATTATTTGTTTTTTAACAGCAGTTTCTGTTCTAGATTCTATTAAAAACTTTACCATTGCTGGACTTTCATTCAGGAGCCCTCTGTTTCTTTATCTTTGCCTGTACTCTGATATCTGTTCTTGATAGAGAAGGCAATCTCTACCCTACAGTCCATATAAATTATTGACCTCTTCCCATTCTATTACCTTTCCCTTTCTAGTTGTTTGCTCCCAATACATTGGTGCCTTTGCCAGTTTTCTCCAGTAAATTTCAACCCCCCTCTTAACTATTACCTAATGGCAAAATCTCTTTTCTCCATTCTCGTGCTGGTTTGCTTCTTAGAATACTCCCTGCTGTTTTATAAGTATAATACTCTGTATGATTTGTATTGTTCTTCTTAAGAGTCAACATGCAAAATCCCAATATCTCCTTATTTCTTGTGCTTCCTCCCCTGTATCAGTATCATTCCTTTCCACTTTGAATTATAGTTTTCTGCTTGTGCTATGTACAAGATTTTTAACTGTGTTGCTGTAAAATACCCCCTCAAATTGGGTAATCCTAGTCCACCTTGTTCTATTGGAAGAATCATCTTATCCCATTTGACTCTTGCTGTCTTCCCTTCCCAGATAAAATCCTTCAACTTTTTTTTTAATTGCTATCCACAGCTTCTCCTCTGGTTGATAAAAATATGCCTGACCTGTGTATAAAACTAAAGTTACTAAAAACATCTTAATGGCTTGTGTCGTAGTATCTATATCCATATAACAAAGCTTCCAGTTTTTCAATTTTTTTATTATCTTCTGTTTAGTCTCTTCCTGCATATCCTTAGCTGCCACAACAGAGTCCTTTCTAATACATACTTCTAAATACTTAATTTTATCATATCCCCATAAATATAGATATTGTTGGACCCAGTTCATGTGTGGGTACATAATTTACTGCTATTGCATTTGTTTTAGCTTCATTACTTCTGTATCCCAAGAAGATTTGAAACTGTCTTAAAATGTTCCAAAACACTGTAATCTCGCTTTCTGGTATTGTCATGTATAAAATAATATAATCTGCAATTAGAGCCAGCTTGTCCTGATTACCATACCAGTTATATCCTTGAATTTCTGAATCCTTTGGTTCTAAGTATAATTCAACCAATAAAGGGGAAAGCGGACAACTCTACCTGATTCCTCTACTGAAGCAGAAATTATCAAGAGGACCCCACCCACCTTAATTAGCACCTCATATATTCTTCTGATTAACCTTATAATTGTATCAGGGAAAGCAAATGCTTCTATTGCCCTGCTCATGAAGTTAGTCTACTCTGTCAAATGATTTCTCTGCATCAAGACCCACCAATAAATGTGATATTGTCTTACATCCTGCTTCCTTCTGGATCATCAGTGTAATATTGTCAAATGTTTCCCTCCCCTCCACAAAACCACACTAATCCATATCTATCAATTTTGGTATCACTTTTAAATGATACATACCACCCAATGTTACAGGCACCTTTGCATAAAAGTATTCCAGAGTATCCACAAAATAAACACAAAGTCCATGAACTGCAAAGGTGAGGCTTCAGAACAGCAGCTTCAGTTTAGTAAAAAAATATACTCCAAAACAGCAACCTCAGCTTAATAAGGTGTATACTCAAATTTCTCCATCCACAGAACAAAGATCTGGATTCCACTCGGCTGCAACACAGTTTTATTGGTACACCAAGCGCTTTCACAAACAGCTTCTTCAGGTGTATAACAACCATTAAAATACACACACCTTATATAACACTTAGTCAGTCACATGACTCTGCTTAACCATTTTTAAAGGCATATATACACATTCTAAGTGTTACTTTCTTGATCCACTCTTACAAATTCTAAACTTATATAGTATAAAAAATATAAAAAATATATGTTAAAAGCATACGTAAAGTTCTAAAAATTCAACATTCACCTATTCAATGATCTCTTTTTTAATATTGGTCTTATAGGAACAGAATCATTCAGTCCATGCCCTGAACTAGCCCTTAACCTAATAATCCGTTCAGCTTCTTTTTCCTCAGTCCTTGCTTTTATATCACCCCCTCTTATATCGGTGAATGTTCTACATAAGACAACAAATTTAAAAACATGTTGTTCATTGGTAACTGACACATGCTTCACTAGTGCATTAAAACTACTTATTTTCTTAATGTGTGATATAGGTGTTCTCCTATCCTATCCTTTTAAAAGACGATCTGTTTTCCCTACATAAAATTTGTGACATGCTTGGCAGACAGCCAGATATACTACATGTGCTGGCAAGGGTTCTGGTGGTAGTGATAACTACCTTGTCATCTGGGCAGAAGGGGGCACAGCAGGTGAATCTTTGCCAGCCTTTCCCAGGAGTGTGTGTGTGTGTGTGTGTGTGTGTGTGTGTGTGTGTGTGTGTGTGTGTGTGTGTGTGTGTGTGTGTGAAAATCAAATCTCAGAGTGTGTGCATCAGCTGCTTGGAGCAGGGATACAAAGCACTGGTTTCACAGAGGTGGTGTGGGTGGACTTTGCTAGGAACCCCAGCTAAGGACTCAACTGTAAGCTGTCCCAGTGGGGAGTCTTATTGGGGGTCTGGACAGATATAGAGAGGAACCAGCCCCCGGACTGAGTGTGTTCCTTGGGTGCTTTTAAGGGAAATTGTGCTTGATGTAGAGAGGTCTGAGTGTATCCATTTGTATTCCAAGTGAACATCCATCTTCAGTGTCAGTGGTGAAGATTGAGGTT
>NC_056748.1:902013009-902060509 GCF_019279795.1 Protopterus annectens
AGGGTGTGTGGGTAGGTGTTAATCCTGAACCTGCAGAGGCCTCCCAGTTATGTTTGCTTGTATATATGAATGCATCTATGTCTGGTTCTAGAGTCAACCATATACTAGTAATTTAATGTGGTTCACTGTCATCCTGTGCAAGCATCTAATTCTATCCAAAGATAATCTTCTTTGGGAAGCCTGCTGTCTAGGTCCTGATGTCTCATGTGCTCTTGCTACTTGTATCCCATTTCCATTCATTGCTGGGTCTTGAGCAGATAGTACTTCAGTTTATTAATGTGATGGGGACATTTGAGCCGCTAAATTTAAGCAGAAATCCATGTCTGGCAAAGAAATGTTTTAACAGTTTTACTATGTTCCAGTGCAGGAATTTGCATGTATGTCTTATTCAGCAGTCTAAACTCAAGCTAAGACTGGTCAAACAGTTAATGACTCCAGGTGACTTAAAGGCCAGTATTCTTTGGTTTGATGTCATATACAGCATTTATAGTTTGATATATTGTGAAATCAAATGATATTTCATCTGTGGAAAAGCTCACGGTCTTTAATCAAGTAAGTAATGTATTACATTTTTTGAACTGTATTAAAATTGATCTGCATCACAACTTTTGAATCATCCATATCCAGGTATTTTAGGAGTAATTACCACTTTAGTTTGCTTTGTAGTGCTTTACCTAGAGAGATACAGTTGATAAATCTAAGTATCTTCTTATTTCAGATCTTGATTGCAAATGACGTTGCTTGTAAGCTTTTTGGCTACTGTAGCCAAGAACTAATTGGTCAGAAGTTGTCACAACTGATAGCAGTGTCCAATGAAAATTTTGAAGAAGCAATTGGCAAGGAGTATCTGAAGGCCAATGGAAATGTGGTGATGATTTCAGGAAAAGTGGTATGCAGCATTTTAATATTAATATTTTCTCATTTTTTGGTAAAATATGCTTGTATTTGATATATATTCTTGTGATTTTCAAAACATCTGTTTCAGACTTTTGATCTCATATTTGCTCAATCTGAATATGTATGTGGAACTTCTTCACCTGCCTTTTAGTTCCACTGTTTGTTCCTGTTTGGTAAGACCCCGGGGTTTACTGATATTTTGTATTGCACGATCCAATCCATCTACTTCAATGAAAGGAGCAGTTGCCATCAGACACTAGTTGATTGGCATGTACTAGACTTTCCCAGGGTCTGACTTCTCCTACTGCTCCCATAGTGTACCACATTTCACTGTCTCTCCAGATTTCATATGTCTTGTCTATCTCTTGCATTAAAAGGCAATCCTAGGTACTTAGTTTTCAGCTTAGGACATAGTTTTAGGTGAGACATAGTTTTAGGTGAATCCATGCAAAGTGTTAGCCCCCAAGTGATTGAAGGTAGCCAGATGCAACTTCCCATGTTAGTAAGTATCCCCTAGAGTCAGAACTAGTGTCAGCTCTAACCCAGGAGGTCCTTCATCCTGTCTCTATAGAGACAAAGTGAGAGAAAGCAGCAGGAGTGGGCATTGCTATATGGAGACATGTATGGCTCGGGCACTGCAGTTTTGCGAACAGCTTTTAAGGTATCATTCATCAATACGCCATGTGATGATTTCATTCATTTTGGACCACAGGTAAGAGAAACTGCAGAATAATGAGCATAAAGGAAAAACACTCTCATGAAGTTCTTCTCTCCTCAGAAGGCATTTTCCTAAAACCTGTGGAGTGTCCATAATTTGCCGTGCAAAAAAAAAACTTGCTATCATTCCATTCCAACAGAAACTAGCACAACTACAGTTATTTCTGATGCTGCCATAGAAGCAGAGGTGGTGAGCAGAATTAGGAATTCTTTAGCCTTCCATCAAGAAGTCTGTCGCATACATGGGCGCTTCACCAACTGTCTCACTCTGGTGGGAGTCTGTGATCATATCTCCCTGGACACAGTAGTCACACACCTGTGCATCTGTGTAGCAAGCCTTCATGTGAGACAGGTGAGTTGGAGAGATAGTATTCAGAGGCTACTCAGTTCTTTTTTTTTTTTTTTATCCCCTCCTTGGCCATTATAGTTTCTCCTTCATATTGGCCCAGTCTGTCATAAAGTGGTGACAAAGCTAGAGGTCATAAATCTACACAAAAAGAGCATCTCAGGAGGTCTCACCAAACCAAAATGGGTGCAAGTGCTATTCAGGAGTCTCTTTTAATCCCAAGAAAACTGAGAACCTTGGACCAAGTTCCAGATGGCTTAAGTGCAGCTGTTCTGGTCATTAAGAATCTCTTGAACACTGTGAAGTCCCAGATGAAGCTGTGGCAAGTACTAATATTCATCAAGATCTTTATAGCTCTGTCCTGTTTAACCAGCCTTTTCCAAGACAGGATTATATTCTTTCAATACAAGGTCCATAGTCTGCTGTCTTCAGCAGTGACAACTGAATTATGTCTCAAATTTCTGGGACATATGGCAGCTGCTAGCTTTCTAGTTCCTTTAACAAGATAGATGAAGGTCTTGCAGTATCATAGCATGAAGCCTCATCATCCAGCAAGTCATGATTTTACAGGTGTGCCAGTCATCCCTTCCTATTCATCCTCCTGCTCAAAAACATGGCTGACAGCATAGATGTCTGTGAGGGCATTCACAGGACGAGGCCAGTGTATGCATACATGTCTTTGAAATAAGGGTAGTCCATCTGATGTCTGCAGGCTTAACAGGACGTCTTCCTCCAGGGTGTGACAGCCATCCCATCAAGCAGTATAGATGTGGTTTGGTATATTACTAAGCAAGGGGAGTGGTCTTTCAGTCTTTTAGAGGAATATACCGTTATTTTGTTACTGGGGAAAGTTCAGTTCTGTCTGAACAAGTCTGAATCCCTCTGCTATAGTTTCATCTAGTGGAGAAGCTTATCCAGTGTGACCACAGAAAAGTCTTCTTTCTTATTCAGTGGGCAAACCACACTTGGACCTTCAGTCCCTTGATGAAACTGCATAGTTAATGAAATTCTGTTGATGTCCAGGTTCCCTTCCAGGATGGTCCAGATCCTTTATGCCCCAAAACCTTAAATGAGACTAATATATGAAAGCAGATGGACTGACACAGCCCTGTGATGTAGAGGGGGTAGAACTGTGAATATGCCTAAGCTGAGCCATGTTTGCTTACCAATATCGGAACTGGAGGAAGTGGACAGGGAGGGTAGAACGAAGTGGCTGACACATGCTTGCCTATCTTGGAGTGAAGAAGTATCAGTCTGTGGCTTGACAACATCTGCTGGAGAGCAGGTGTATTGTCTGCAGTGGTTCTAGCAGCACTTGTACTTGAAGTAGTAACACTGCGTTTAAGGTACAGTTGTGCAGTAGTCCAAAAGTATCTCCTGTTATGCAGTGATTGTGATATTTGCAGTGCCACCCCAGGAGATTGGAAAAATCTTGTTCCACCTGACTGATAGACTGTCTTGCTCCCTACCTCCCAATTTTCACCTCCATTAGTTGAATGAGACTGGCATGCATGAATTTAGAGAACAGAAAGCCATTTGTCTGTTACCCCAGAGAGGGGACTGATTCAGTCTCTATTCCATCCAGAAGGACTAAAGTGAGCTCATGTAGATGGGGAATAAATGGGTTATACTACTCTCACCCTACCTAGAATTGAGGGTGTAGAGTTCAGTAAGAGTAGAGGGACTGGTGAGTCACCTCCCCTGAAAGCCCATCATCTGGCTGTCAGGAGGGGAATGAATGGGTTACTTGGGTGAGAGTAGGGGAATCATTGGTCATATGGGGGAACTGAGAGGGAGTAAATTGAGTAAATTTGCATTATGAGCAAGTGGTCAAGTTCTAGACCCCCTTCTCCGCTCCAATTTAGGATGTTCTTCAATTCTTTGGGCACATCTTTGATAATGGACTTAGTTACTCATATGTTCAAGTTCATTTAGTGTATTGTCTTATTTTCTCCAAGGTTTGACTTCATCCTCTTTAGCATCCATAGAGGTTTATAAGGCCTTTCTCAAAAGTACCTTCTTCCTAAGACCCCCCTGTTGGGGAGCCTGCTCTGCCTTTGGACTTTCATTTTGTGTTGGCGACCTAAAATGTATCGCATGAAATACCATTTTTTGAAAGTTGATACATCTACCAGAACCCCTTTTACCTCATCTTGCTTTAGGACAGAGTATCTTTGCAATTAACCCCTCCTTCATGTCAAAGATAACAACAGTAGCAAATCTTAATCATTGTGTTAATCTGCCTGTGTTGGTCTTCAGTATTGAAATCATGGACAATACCTGCTGTACTCACTATTTAGATACTCATTGACAACTGTATTTCTGCTTGGACAGAAATAAAATGTTTAGTACAGATGATCAGCTCTTTCTTTCCTTCACCAGTAACAGATCAGATTAAAAGATGCAACATGTGTCCAAGATCACCCTGTTTCGGTGGATATCATATTATTATTATTATTTTTTTTTTTCCTGCTGTGACAACTGTAACAAAATGTAACTAGATAAATCCAAAGGGCATTTATCAAGGGTGATCGCTATTTCCTTGCAAGACACCATAAGCTGGATGTGATCTCAAGGTCCAGGTCGAGCTTTAGGTTTATCATCATTTGGGGTAGTCTGTGATGATGCCACCCAAGAAGCGAAGCTGGGGACTCTATCCTGTCATTGAAGTGGATGCACTAGATCATATTTTGTATTTACCTTGATAGATTTTCATGATCCATGTCCATCAGCTTCAGCATAATCCCCCCACCATCACACACACACACGCACACACACAGGCGCACATGCCCACACACTCACACACACACACACACACACACACACACACACACACACACACACTTCTTTGTCATCTTGTAAATGATCAGAAATAGAGACTATGGACAATTGACTTTTTAGATTTGCTAGTAGTATAGAAAAGTGGGAAGAGACCATTTGGCATAATAGTTAAAAGGTCTTCACTTCCCATGCACAAGGTACAAAGTTTGATCCTGACCTCCAACCAATGCCTGCTTAGAGTTTGCATGTCCTTCCTGTGCCTCTGTGGGGTTCCTCCCACCTCCAAAAACATGCTGAGTGTTTCCATGTAAGCCTTGCCCAAGAATGGAGCTGTGGGCTTCAGCGTAGACTCTGGATGGTGCCCTGTATTGTAAGAGTTGTATGGCCTAACCACTCTGGGCATCTGCTGAGGTGTGCAGTATCCTCATGATAGGAGAACACAGATCACAGACTGTACGCTGTTGCAGGGCTAGCCACCCAATAATATAAAAATATGACTTTAGGTGATCCTGTAGTATTAGCTTTGTCACCATAGAAAAGTGGGTATCTGGGAGCAAACTTGTTATGGACAGATAAAGATGTACATTGCTTTATGGGAGCAGTAGGAGAAGTTTGAGCCAGAGGAACATATATTAGAGTTGACCAGCTGCTGCCTGATGGCAACCATTCCTGTTGTTGAAGTGGATAGAAGTGAATCATTAAAATTTATTGTTGTAAATAAATGATCTTCAGTAAATGTTGTTTGTCTCCATTTACAAATACCCTGGAGTTCAATGAATGTTTAAAACTTGATGTAGGGATAGCAAACAACAGTCAGCAATCCAGAAAGCTCTGTGGATCATGCATAAATTTGAGTTTCTATTCTAGCAATCCTCCTCCAAAATAAATACATGCTTGCGTGCACACAGACACACACACACACACACACACACACACACACACACACACACACACACACACACACACACGCATTTATATAGGGATGCTTTTTGGTTATGACACGATTAACTGGCTGCCTCTGTTATTACAAACAGTGGCTAGCTCTGCCACAGCACCAGACCAGGGGTGCATTTTTCAATTTCCCATCCAGTGGTCCAAGCTGCCTTTAACTAGGGTTAGGGAGGAACTTTGTTTCAGATGGATGGGGAGCCTTTTCCAGAGAATGGGAATTCTCTGAGATGCATCTCTGTCTCTCCAACATGTCCTATTTATGTTTCAAGCAAAATTTTGGACTTCAGGTCTCATACTTCTGATAATGTTTGTTTTGTGGATGTGCAAAAGGTTCATGAAAGCAGGTCTAAGGATGCCTTGCAAGACAGGCATATATCGCCTCTCAGTTGTCTGTAGCAGACCAAGTATAGAGGGCTTTAAGTCAATCTACATATGACATTGTGTTTATGCCCTGTATTCTTTTTGTAAGGAACTTTTGCAGACATTACATTTGCTGCATGTGTCTGGTCATGGGACTTTATACTCTACGATGGGTCTGATGAGGGCTCAGGTACAGTGGTATGATGACTTCCCTGAATCTTGATGCCATGCCCTTACATGTAAGTTTAGCAACATAGAAGGATTTTCTTACTACCTTGGACACATGTTGGTTAAAGGCTTGATTACTGTCTACATGAATTCCCAGATTCCTGACTAGTGAGTCAATTATTTGGGTATTTTTATCAGTGATGTAGTTTCCCAAGTTGGCCAACTTCCCAAAAGGTACTATAATGCTTTTTTTTTTTTTTACCATTGAGTTTTAAGCCATGGCTTTTGCGCTAGTCCTTTGTGTTAGACCTTCCTGCAGGATATTTGCATCTTGGGAGGAATTCTGCACCTACTCACAGTTTGCAAATAATCTGCAAACATGGGCAGCCAGAGGCCTTGGATATTAGCTTTGACATCCAAGAAGTAGTTGCCAGAAAGGAGTGGACCAGCATGGAGCCCTAATGATCTCAACTGGTGATGAGCCTTTTTGTGGAGGTGGTCTTACTGTTCCTTATCTCATGGGTCCTAGCCATGAGCCAGTTGGCTATCCAGCACATTACATAGGGCTTATGCCTAATTCTGTAAGTTTAACAATTCCTCAGTGGGGTATTGTTTCAAATGCTTTAGCATCATCAAAGTAGGCAGTATACACCATTTTACCCTCGTCTATTACTTCGGTGACTTTTTCAAAAATGTCTACCATGTTCAGTAGGCAGGACCTTACTTTGAGAAAGGCAAACTAGGATGATCCAATGTCTGGAGGTTTCCATGGTCTTTGATCATTTACGTTATAATTCTTTCCATGGCTTTGCAAATAAGACTAGTCAGACTAATGGGTCTGTATTTTCTAGGATCTGGTGACTGCTTGCCCTTATGAAGCGAGTTGATCAAAGCCAGTTTTGAGTCAGTAGTTAAATAGCTATTCCAGTGGTCCTGATAAGCCATATTTCAGACTATTCAGGAGGCATCCCACTATATTATCAGAACCCTTGGTGGCTGTGCTCTTGGCATTACCAAGTGCAACCAGGACATGCTGTCTATTTATCTCATTCCCTCCAGTAGGGCTCTTTTGAGTGTGTACTGTTAACTCACAGTGGGTCTGGCTTGAGCCTTTGAAAGAATGAAGTTATCAGCTTACAGTTCAAATATTCCTATCTCTGGAACCATATGTGTTACTAGAAAATTGTAAATGACTATTTAGGCTAGATTAAGTACTGGATTTTATCTATGGCGATATGCTTTGGGAGAAACTCCAGTTGGTTGATATGCAATGTCAGTAGATTTGTTAGTTTGGCATTGCCTAAGCAAGGATGTGTAGGACTGGATAAAGTTTTATACAGTATTCTAAAGCCTAGAGGGTTTTAGGTGCAAACTATCCCTGACAAAGCAACGCGGTTTGTTAACCATGTCCTGCTATGCTGAGAAATATTGAATCCCTTTAAAATGACACAAGACACTTGTCCATTTGTTAAAATCAATGATCTTTTCTTCATATTTTGGCATCATCCTCAGTGAAGGTAATATGCTGCTGAATGCTAAGCTCATACCAGCCTGAGACATGAGAGCTCCATAATGTCTTTCTTCATATAGTCTGGGGCGGTATGTCTCAGGTCATTTACACCTACATGGACTATGACAGAGTGATACTGGTACCTGTGTTATAATGACTTGAGTGTGTGTATAATTTGGTGGATCCTCACTCCAAATAGGAAACTAACCATTATCCTGTCCTTGTTCAGCCTGGTTAGAGAGACATCAGTATATCTTACAGTGGTGTCCCTGTGACTAGAGTCCTCATAAGTGTATTTGCTTGCCTTATGAGTTTTGTACTCCACTAGGGTTCCACTGAGTGTGACAGTATCTGTGGTGTTAGGTTTTATTTTTGTTGATTACTTTTGGGTTTACTGAGGATATGCTTTGTCAATGGGTGGCCTCGGAGATCTTTGCTGTTCAGGAAGATTTGCATTTAAGCATCTCAGCATATGTTGGTTTATGTAGACATTGTATGCTGTGTGGTGGGTGTTGTGTGCATGGTTGTGACAGCCTGATATTTGCGTGTATGTGAGAGTTTAGCCTCCAGTGGCATTGTCTATGTTCACCTCTTGCATGCTGTATCCGTTACTTCAAGGATTATGTGCTTGTCAGTAAACATGAGACATTTGCTATCTTGTCTTAAGATACCTATGTCCAGCAAGCTGGATGCAGAGAAGTTAGGAAACTGTATATCCATGTTTTCCAGTCCTTTAAGTGGTGAGCTACAAGGACTTACAGGAGGCTATTAAAGGTGCTTTATTAGGGTAGACTAGGCTATGAAATCCTAAATTCTACAAAATGTAATGGTATCGCCACTCGAAGTACAGACTAGCTGCTCTAAGTTTGCTGCAGCACAATGTTTTTGCTGTATACATACTGCTGTACAAGGTATAATGTTATGGACAGTTCTTTAGGGAAAATTTGCTTTCTAGATGTTTGCATCTGTGCAGGACAGTCCTGACCTCTGTGTGGTGAGCAACTCTGCTCAAACATTCTGAATTTATAACAGCACTAAAAAAACAGAAAACTGACCACTGAGCCTTCTGGCCAATAAAATGACTACACTTTGAGCCCTTTTGTGTGTTTCCCAACTCAGATAGATCAGGCAAAAGTCGCCTTCCACAAGATGAACAGTCCCCGTCCTCCTGATGTAAAAAGAATCCTGTAAGTGCAATGCTACTGCAAATAACTTAAAACAACTAGCTAGACATCTCAATATATTCTCTGTTAACTACAGTGTCAAATCGGCAGATATGATTATAGCGTTTTATGCTACATATTCCAGCGTAAGTACTGCTTAACTGGCCATCTTTGCTAATATATTGGTCATTTTCAGATTCATTTGTGTAAAAAACATTCTGTATGTTTCACATATCCAACCTTTTGTACATTTTATACACAATACCTTTTATGGGAATTAGTGCTACAAAACTACAGTTACCACAATCTCCTTTGTTGCAATCCTGTCAGCTAATTTCCCACCAAAGGAGATATTTAGCAAAAAATGTTATTCCTTCCCACTCGTGTCATTTCCCACAGCCATTTACCATTAAGGAGTATTTGCAACAATACTTTTTTTATGTGTACATTGACTTGCAAGGCAATACAAGATATGCCGGAGTCGTAACTTACTGTCTTTACTAACACTGACTACCTGGTCTGTTAACTTCTTCTGATAAGTGTGTTGATTCACAGTAGTGTTACTCTGAATTATTGATTTTATTAATGATAGTTTTGACTGATAAGTTAGAATCCATTTTTTGGATATTTACTGTATTAAGACCACCAGTAAAAGAACATACTCCTCCCTGGACTGTATCAAACCAGCATGTCTTTTACCCTTTTAAGAGAAGTTAACCACTGCATAAACCTATAATCTGATGTTGCCATTTTCATTAATTACTCAATGGTTGGGTTCTTATCTGATCCTCATATCTGACTTGGCTGTTTCTTACAGCTCGTGGAACACTGAAACTCGCAAGCTCCTCCCTTTATCCATAATGCCCTTATCAAATAACATACCTCTGATCTCGTTTGCCACCTTAGCGTATGGACATGGTCACTTCTTACTCTCAAGCGAGTGTACTGTAATTCTGTAAGTCAAAGTTATTTTATATATATATATATATATATATATATATATATATATATGTGTGTGTGTATGCCAAGTTTTTGTGATATAAAAAAATGAGACCACAATACATAATTTCAAAACTTTTCCCACCTTTAATGTGACCTAGAATCTGTAAAGTTCAATTGAAAAACAAACATATCTGTTAGGGGAAAAATATAAAAAAATATAAAAAAAATAAACGTACAATAAGCTGGTTGCATAAGTGTGCACACCCTTAAACTAATACTTTGTTGAAGCACCTTTTGATTTAATTACAGCATTCAGTCTTCTTGGGTAGGAGTCTGTCAGCATCACACATCTTGACTTGGCAGTATTTGCCCACTTTTCCTTGAAAAAGTTCTCCAAATCTGTCAGATTGCGAGGGCATCTCTTGTGCACAGCCCTCTTCAGGTCACCCCACAGATTTTCTATTGGATTTAGGTCTGTTCTCTGGCTGGGCCATTCCAAAACTTTAATTTTCTTCTGGTGAAGCCATTCTTTTGTTGATTTGTATGTATGCTTGGGGTCATTGTCATGTTGAAAGGTGAAATTCCTCTTCATCTTCAGATTTCTACCAGACTCCTGAAGGTTTTGGGCCAAAAGTGACAGGTATTTAGAACTGTTCATAATTCCCTCCACCTTGAATAAAGCCCCAATTCCAGCTGAAGAAAAGCAAACCCAAAGCATGATGCTGCCAGCACCATGCTTCACCATGGGGATGGTGTTCTTTTGGTGATGCAAAGTGTTGTTTTTGCACCAAACATACCTTTTGGGAATTGTGGCCAAAAAGTTCAACCTTGGTCTCATCAGACCATAACACATTTTCCGACATTCTTTTGGGAAACTTGATGAATTGTTTTGCAGATTTTAGCCTGGCCTGGATGTTTTTCTGTGTAAGAAAAGGCTTCCGTCTTGCAACCCTACCCCATACTCCAGACATATGGAGAATACAGAGATTGTTGTCACATGTAGTACACAACCAGTACTTGCCAGAAATTCTTTCACTGTTGCTGTAGGTCTCTTGGCAGCCTCTCTGACCAGTTTTCATCTTGTCTTTTCATCAATTTTGGAGGGATGTCCAGTTCTTTGCAACATCATTGTTGTCCCATATTTTCTCCACTTTTTGATGACTGTCTTCACTGTGTTCCATGGTATATCCAATGCTGTGGAAATTTTTTTTACCATTCTCCTGACTGATACCTTTCAACAATGAGATCTCTTTGATGCTTTGTAAGCTGTCTGCGAACTATGGCTTTTGCTGTAGCAGGCAACTGAGTAAATGTCAGGAAAATCCTACTAGGACAGTTGAACTTTTTTTGGTGTTCAAGTTTCTTTAATTGATGGCAGGTGTGTATCCAAAAAGACTGAACGCTATAATTAAATCAAAAGGTGTTTCAACATACTGTTAGTTTAAGGGTGTGCACACTTATGCATCCAGCTTATTGTACATTTTTTATATTTTTTACCTTAACAGATTTGTTTTTTTAATTGAATTGTACAGGTTATAGGTTACATTAAAGGTGGGAAAAGTTTTGAAATGATTTATTGTGGTCTCATCTTTTTATATTAGAAAAACCTGGCATTTTAACAGGGGTGTATACACTTTTTATATCCACTGTATATGCAGATAGTCATGACAGTACAGTCCTCGGAAAGCAGTACAGACACTCTGGTCTGAGTGCAGAAGTCAGGTCAAATATCCAGCATTTCACAATATTAATTATATTATTCAGGAGGAAACGAATAAAAGAATATGAATGCAGAGGACTATTTCAGTTTATCAACACTGTTACTGGAAACAGTATTCAGATATTATTGACATCTGCCTTCACTGTACATAATAAAGCATTCTTAACCAGACTTTATTCTGAAAAATACAAGACGATTTGGCCCATAAAGGAGAGAATGGAACCTGTTCAGCATAGTTCTGGGTAATTAATAGATGAAGACATTCATTTCAGTCTCATTCCATTTTCTTCCAGTTAAATCCTGTATTGTACAGTCATATCAGTTCTTTCATATATTATAATATTTCTTGTTCTTCATCCCTTTTTGTAATCCTTATATCTATGCAGAAACATTTTATATTCTCCCTTTGAATAGTTCTTAAATACTGATGTTAAGTTGTCAATCTCACCTTCATTCTTGCTGGATGGGTTCGGAGCCGATCCTCGGCTCCGACTCGGCACTTGCTATGCTCGAGAGCTAATTTTACCAGCTCGAGGCAACCCTATATCCCATGATGCAAGGCGGAGACTACCCAGATCTCGTTTGTCGCTTCGCTAATGAGGTGCCTTCTTTTACCAGCTCTAGGTAAGTGAACAGTTTTTGAGACTTTTCGTTTACCCCCTTTTAAATTTATATATATATTTGTGTTTTGTTAACCTAACGACTTACTTTAGCCCTATTCCCGTCAGTGTTCCCTTTTTTTTTTAGTAATTTATCCCCTTTTCCCTAGTTAGGCCTTAGGCCTTCCCCTCCCTAAATTTTTCCCTGTCAGGGATTGTTTGTGTATGACTGTGTGTTATCCCTGTTTATTTTAAATTGTTGGACTGAGTGTTTTTGTGTGTGTGTGTTACTATTGTGTTTCCTCGACACAGTTATGTCGAAGGACACTAAGGTCTCAGGCTTCAAGAAGTGTGACTCCTGCTGTCAGAAGATGTCTCTGACAGACGGTCACACTTCTTGTGTTTATTGCCTGGGACCTTCGCACCTGCAGGACTCTTGTGCTATCTGTCATGCTTTCAGCCCAAGAGTCCTGCAGGAGCGAAAAAATAAGCTGATATTAAGGGGCTTATTAAAGCCCGAGAGCTCCCCGACTAAGTCGGCGCCGGGGAAGCCCTCGAAACCTGTTAAGCCTTCGGTTCAGACTTCCAAGCCATCGGCTTCGGGTTCATCCTCACCAGGTTCGAGATCGGCTCCGGCCGGAGCCGATCCTTCCACCTTACCAGTCTCAGTATCGGCTCCATCCGGCGCCGATACTGTCAAATCCAGACACTCAGTGTCAGCTCCGGCTGGAGCCGACGTATCTTCGGATCCGATGGCTCCATTGATCTCAAAAAAGAGATCTCGATCCCCTTCATTGGAATCTATACATTCGGCTCCAAGATCACCCTTGCTCTCGGAGCAGAGCCATCGGAGCTGTTCTTCTCGGTCATCCAGGCTGTCTCATCACTCCATAGTCCATCTCAACAGACGGTAGCTATTTCACATCCACCAAACATTCCTCCTTCGACTCTCTCTTACAGAGCTCAGAGCCGGAGCTCCTCGGAACCGGCACCGTTGTGACTTCGGAGCCGATACCACCCTTTTGGCTCCATCGTCCTCGGTTCCGATTTCCTCCTTGAGACCTTCATTGGAGGGATCCGGGCGTCTGGTCTCTCTCGTCGGCTCCGAGGGGGCGAGTGGCATCGGACCCTTGTCCGACCCCGTTCTCCCTCTCGGAGCTTCGGCATTTGTGAGCTCGGCCCCGACATCTGCCTCGGAGCCTTCCTTCTCGGTGAGGCCTGGGGTTCCTATCTCTTCGGAGCGGGAACTTTCTGGTCTCTCTGACGGGGAGCCTTCGAGGTGATGAGGAGTGTACTAGCCCCTGGGCTTAGTCAATGGACAGTTCCATCAGCTCCTCCCACTACAGTGCCTGCTGACGTCTCTTCCCACTCTCTTGCTCCCGGACCCAGAGATCCAATGCCTCAGGTTTCCCCATTGGGAATATCTTCCTCTTCCGAGGCTTCTCCTGATCCATCAGGGGAACCCCCGCGTAAGAGGACATGTAAGAGGAAACATCTAGACTCCCCTGAGTCTACTACATCAGATACTGACTTGGATGAGTCGGAGGGATCCCCAAGGTCCTCCTCTGAGGATGTCTCATTTTCAGACATCCTTGAAATCCTTAAGCAGAGGGGGAACTGGCCCTCCCTTAATCCTTCCGAGGACGAGTCAGTATACCTGGAGGCGTTCGGATCTCGACCCTCCACCTCCTGGGTGTCTCCGCCTTTCGACCCTCTCATGGAGGTAGTGGCTCGGAAGGCTTGGATGGCTCCAGATTCGGTGGAACCTATCCCTAGGAGGCCTTCAAAATTTATTACGGCCCCACAAGATAGACAATATTTAACAAAGGGTGTCCCAGTTGATGCCATGGTGGTGGCTGCTGCCACCAAGAAGGAATTAGCTGATCCTACAGTACCTGTCCATCCTCCTAACAAGGATTCTAGGACTATGGACAGGTACGGTAAGCGGATTTTTTCTTCAGCGACTTTTGCCATGAGATCGCTGAACTACTTATGCCACTTCATCTGCCTTCAAAGAGATGTTCTTAAAGAGTTGGGAGAAGTTTTACAGGATCCGTCAGCTGCTGGGTCTCAGGATAAGATTAGCTCACAGCTAGGAATCCTTAACTCCATTGCTAACTCCTCTATGCGGCTCATTTCTTATGCAGCCGATGGAGTGAGTAGGGCCGCAGGCACAGGAGTGGCTTTAAGGCGTCCGTCCTGGATGTGGCTTTGTAATTTTGCAGACCCCTTCAAGGCGTCCTTCACAAACTCCCCCTTTGATGGCTGAACCTTCAAGTGAAAGACACTTTGACTAGATGCGAACAAGATGGCAAGACTCTTTCTGCCGTAGGAGTCCGTTTCTCCACCCCTTCTAGACCTTACCCCAAAGGACAGAAGGGAGGGAAAATGTGGTTCCACAAATCTCAAGGAGTCACGCCTGACGCACAAAGTCAGTTTACCCCCAGAGGCAGAGGGGGTAACAATAATAGACGCCGCCCTAGGGGCAGAGGTGGTCCGCAGAATCAGGGTAGCAGAGAGCCTCTTTCTGACAAACCCTTCCAGCATCCCTGAGATGTTGCCCGATTGTCCGCCTTCGGAGGCAGTCGGGGGAAAATTATCGCTGTACCCAATAGCCTGGCTTTCCCTTTCTGAAGACAAATGGGTACAGTCAGTTATATCCGAGGGTTACAAAATTCCCTTTATTCAAACCCTAATTCAACAAAAGGGAACCCTTCCAGACGTTCCACCAGGTCTAAGGGAACTAGCAGTACTAGAAATATCAAAACTGCTAGTAAAAAGAGCCATCCAGCCAGTCCCAGCGGACCAAATAGGATCCGGAATCTACTCAAGGTTCTTTTTAGTTCCAAAAAAGACAGGGGACTGGAGACCAATATTAGATCTGAGCAAACTCAACAAGTTTGTAAAGAAATCAAGATTCCGGATGGTCACGCTTCAGTCCATTCTGCCCTTTCTGGGCAAGGACAATTGGATGTGCTCTATAGATCTTCAGGATGCGTACTATCACATAAAAATTCACAGACGCTCCAGAAGATTTCTCCGCTTTCGGCTGGGGACCAGTCACTTCCAATTCAGAGCCCTGCCCTTTGGACTCACTACAGCCCCCAGAGTGTTCACCAAATGCATGGCAGTGGTTACGGCTCACCTGAGACGTCAAGGATTCCAGGTGTTTCCATATCTAGACAACTGGCTCCTCACTGCCACCACCAGGCATCAGCTTCTCCAAGCCAGAAATTACACCATTCACACTTGCAGAGGGCTAGGAATTTCTATAAATTTCGAAAAATCTGCCTAGTTGCCATGTCAATCTATTACTTTTATTGGCGCAAGATTGGACACCGTACAACTTTCAGCAAGGTTAACAGACCAAAGGATCTTGGACATTCAAAGACACATCCAGGTGATTCTTCTCAGCAACAAAATTCAGGCCAGATTTGCTCTGAAGGTACTGGGTCTTATGGCGGCCGCCATAACACTTCTTCCCCTCGCCCGCTTTTACATGCGTTTTCTACAATGGATGCTATTCACCCAATGGTCTTTTCAACAACTTCCCATGCGTCACGAGATCATAGTAACTCCAACTTGCGAAAAGACATCTGACTTGGTGGATATCGTCCCCTCAAATCCATCAAGGCAGACCATTTGTTCCTCTTGTCACGGTTACATCGGACGCCTCCCTGATCAGGTGGGGGGGGCATTATCAGGGCAGAATGGTCCATGGCACTTGGCAACCTTTCGAGTACCATCTGCACATAAATGTTCTGGAGATGAGAGCAGTGCTTTTAACTTTGCAAGCCCTCAACGACTCTCTTCCCCCGGGAACTATTGCAGTCCAAACGGACAATATGTCTGTAGTGTGGTATATAAACAAACAGGGCGGAACCAAGTCCTATCCACTGTGTCGAGAGGCTCTCAGACTTTGGCAATGGGCAATCTCCTCTCACCGGTTTCTGATAGCAACGCACATCCCCGGGAAATCCAACATCATAGCGGACAGATTGAGCAGAGCTATTCTCATGCCTCACGAGTGGTCTCTCAAACAGTCAGTGACGGAAGAGATTTTTCAGAAGTGGGGCCTTCCTTGCTGTGACCTTTTCGCTACACCTCAAAACAGCAAATGCCCAGACTTCTTCTCTCTCTTCCCCCTTCCAGGCCATCCCCCTAGAGACGCTCTAACCCAAGATTGGCCCCGGGGACTTCTTTATGCCTTTCCCCCTTTTCCGCTGATACCTCAGCTAATTCAGAAAGCAACCGCCTTGAGAGCCAAGTTGATTCTCATTGCCCCTTATTGGCCTCGACAGATATGGTTTCCGTTCCTACATCATTACCTCTTGGTACAGCCATGGCATCTGGACCCGGTTCCAGATCTTCTGACCCACCAGTCGGGTCAACTGCACCAATCCATACCTTCTCTCAACCTCACTGCTTGGTTGCTCCACTTCCATCTTTAGCCAGGCTTCCTATGATTTCTAATCCTGTACTGGATATCATAGTAGCTTCCCTAAAATCTTCTACCAGGAAGATTTACACTAGTAAATGGCGACGTTTCTCTTTCTGGGCAAAAGCTAGGAACATAGACCCCTATACTGCTCCAATTCATTCGGTATTGGACTTCCTAGCTGACATTTTTCATTCAGGATCCTCTTCTTCCACAGTGAAAGTTCAACTGGCAGCCATTTCAAATTTTCATATAGGCTTTTTGGACCACAACATTATGTCACATAAACTTTGCAAGGCATTCCTTCGAGGTATCTTTTTATTGAAACCTCCGATTAGAGACCCCCACCACAGTGGGATCTAAATTTAATTTTAACATCCTTGATTCTTCCCCCGTTCGAACCTGCAGCTGCCTGTTCTTTGAAATTGCTTTCTTGGAAGACACTTTTTCTAGTTGCCATTACTTCTGCCAGGAGAGTATCTGAGCTTCATGCTCTCTGTATTCGCCCTCCCTATCTAATATTCCACAAAGACAGGGTATCTCTAAGGACTAATCCATCTTTCTTACTAAAGGTGGCATCGCAGACAAACCTAAATCAATCCATTGATCTTCCAGTATTTTTCCCGAATTATTCTGATAGAGCGGAACAAAAGTTACATTATCTCGATGTTCACCGCCAGCTCAGATATTATCTGGACAAGACTAAAATTTTTAGGAAATCTGATCAACTATTTCTATCCTATGCAGAGAACAGGAAAGGCCTTCCAGTTTCTAAGGTAACTTTATCTAGATGGCTGTCTTCTGTGATCACTTACATTTATCAGCTCAGAGGCAAAGAGTTGATTTCTAACCCAAAAGCCCATTCTACCAGAGCTCTAGCTACATCTACAGCTTTTCAAGCTAGACTTCCAATAGACACTATTTGTGCACCAGCCACATGGGCCTCTCCTCATATCTTTGTTTCACATTACAAATTAGATTTGGCCTCCAGAGACAGAGCGAATTTTGGTTCCACCGTTCTCGAGAGTCTGTTCCATTAAGCCACCCAGGATAGAGGTGCTAGGGACGCGGTCCCATCCAGCAAGAATGAAGGCGAGATTGACAACTTAACATTTAGAAGTTATGTACCTACTATAACGTTCCATGTTAGTTGTCTTCTCTGCTTCTTTCTTAAGGCCCCTCCATCCCCCTAGTCTGGTCAGACCGGGAAGATTATGCATCTTCTATTAAGAGGTTATTACCTTTTTCTAGCTGTTCAACTTCTAGTGTCACTAGATTACGTTGATCGTTTCTAGAGGGTTATGATGTTATTTAGTATTGTTATTTTTCTTCCTCCTCTTCAGTTGGAAGAAAATATTGCTATTTCTTTAGCTACCAAACGAGATCTGGGTAGTCTCCGCCTTGCATCATGGGATATAGGGTTGCCTCGAGCTGGTAAAATTAGCTCTCGAGCTTAGCAAGTGCCGAGTCGGAGCCGAGGATCGGCTCCGAACCCATCCAGCAAGAAAGAAGGCGAGAGAAGACAACTAACATGGAACGTTATGGTAGGTACATAACTTCTAATTATTGGCATTTCCTTTGTACTTTTTAGTACACCTTTTTTTTTTTTTTTACTGCTGTTGATATTTTTCTTGTTTTTGTTAGTGCTATTAATTATTTTTCTGTTTAATGCTAATTATATGTCCGAAACCTTCAGTTTTCAAAAAGTGCATGGCCTGCAGCCATAAAATTCCAAATTCGGATGCACACTTAAGTGCATCTATTGCTTAGGCCCATCTCACCTGAATTCTGATGTTTGTGAGATATGTAAGACTTTCAATTTGCAGGCCTTGATAGATAGAAAAAAAAAGTGAATTCTAAGAGGTTTGCTACTCTCTAAACCTGCTTCGACAGCCTCTGGGGCTCAACCCCCCCCCCCACTAGAAGTTGATAAGAAGAGAGATTCTGTCTTTAAAGAAATGAGAAAAAGATCACCAGATCTTTGGCTGTGATATCTGAAACTCCCATTAAAGTAGCTAAAGTATCGGATTCAACTACTTGGGATCTGGGACCTAAATCAGAGAAATCTCCTTGGATCCAATAGTCTCAACTGCTACCAGATCCTGTCTTTTCTCTGCTCCCCTCTCCCTTTTTGGAACATTCACTGAGACGACATTCTCGACAATCTTCAAGAGCCTCATCTATTCTGTCATCCTAGAGTCTGACAGAAGCTGATCAGGACAGGATGATGAGGAAATTCCTTAAGATGCAGATTCAAATGGGAATTCTTCCGCCTCTGACCCCATCGGGTCTGTAGATCCTTGTTAGTACTACTCACCTGTTATTGATTTCTTCAGTGATCCAACTTTTTGGTTTTGGAGCCATCAGATCCAAAAGATTTGGAGTTGTCCACTTTGGATCCAAAGATGCTGGCATCTTCATCTCTTGTGTGTGGTACTGAGCACATTGGAACCAGATGACTCAGAGCTGTACAGTTGTTTCCGGCACCTGGGTGTTAGTCATTTCCAAAGCTGTCAGAGCCATTTCTGCCCCTCAGAACTTTGGTACTTGACAGTTTGGCTCTGACTTCTTCCTCTAGTAGTTTGCCTTCAGGGCAGAGGGAGCCAACCACCCATAAGCATGCCTTATCGGATCCATCAGATTCTTTTTCTCCGCATCATTCTGCATTCAAGGTAGTGGAAGGAGCTTTCTCTGTTTCCAAAGTTCAGACTTCTCTTCCCTCTTTGGTTCTGACTATTCAACTCCATTTGATTTCATCCAGAGCCTCAGTCAGCTGTGTCACTGGTAATCCAAGAAAGTAGTGCCCAATAGGCATAAACAACACTATAAGCTCCACACAGTAGTTCTATGTTACAAAGTATTTATTCCTTCAAAAATTTAGTGCTTTCATCCCTTGTATAAGACTCTGGGACTTTTTCAGAACTAATTAATACAATGAAGTCACCTCCTTTATATACATAAAATCAATAAACAAATGTTAATCAGCAATTAAATATTTACATGTTTAAATGTTCACTGTTTTAAACACTCAATTTACTAAGTTCTTCTAAAGTTTTAAGGCTTAGTATCTTTCACATTTTTTAAAACACTCAAATGTAGGAATTTTAATAGTGGTAGTGTGGTTATTTATGTGCTTTTAGGGTTGTTAAAGGATTCTATGGAGTTTTTAGACATCCCTTTGACATTTATTTTTCTTGGATTACTGGTCTTTACTAGTGCTCTCTACAAATGTTACTTTGTTTATTAGCTATGCCAGTGGGACAGCCAGCCCAAACTAGTCTCCAGCCCACACAGCAGGGTATAATAATCTCTGTTGACACATCTCTGGAACATCCCACTGAAAAAGTTACCAGGAAGAGGAAGTGTAAAAAGAGGCATTTAGAGTCTCCACATAAATCTGTCACAGAAGATACTGACTTTGATAAAGGGGAAGGATCCCTTAGATCCCCACCTGATGATGTCTCATTTGGAGACATCTTAGAGCTACTAAAACAGAGGGGTGGTTGGTCCCCCGATAACCCTTCCTAAGAGGAGCTGGTAATCCTGGAGGCCTTTGGCGCTGGCCTATCTCCTGGGTGACTTCAGCCGCCAGTGAGCTCATTGATATGGTCGCTCAATGAGTGTGACAGGAGGCTGATACCATTGAGCCTATCCCTATGAGACCAGATAGGATCCTGGTACCACTGAAGGATAGGACTTATTGGAGCAAGGGAGTACCAGTTGATGCCATGGTCATAGTGGTGGCCACTAAGAAGGAAGTAGTGCAACAAAGTTCCTCTTTCCACCCCCCTAACAGGAAGTCTAGGGTGCTGGACAGATTTGGCAAGCGTGTCTATGCTTCAGCAACTTTTGCTCTTAGGTTGCTTAACTACTTGGAATGTTTTACGAGACTTCAGAGGGATTCATAAAGGAACTTTCCCAGTCCCTCACTGGGACCATATCCTCCAAGGCAGAGAGAACTGTTTCTTTGCAGTTGGCTACCCTTCAGTCCATTTCAAACTCGTCCATGCAGCTTATCTCCTATGCAGCTGAAGGTACTTCATGGGTGTCGGGTTCAGACATTTCCATTAGAAGGCATGCCTGGATGCACTTGTGTGACTTGGCAGAACCTTTCAAATCTTCCTTCATCAGTGCTCCTTTTGACAGAAGTTCCTTATTTGTGCCCCAAAGTAAAAGACACACACTTTAAGTGTGAGCAAGAAGGAAAAATCCTGTCTGCTGCGGGTGTACATTTTTTTGATCCCTCAACAGACCTTTTTTAGGAACCCGCGAGGCAGACAGAAAATGTAGTTCAAAAAATCACAGGGTCCCTTCCAAGTTATGGATGGCACAGTAGTGCAGAAGTTAGCATTGTCCCGTCTTAGCAAGAGGTTCTCTACTTCAATTCTTGGCTGTGGTCCCTTCTCTGTGGAGTCTGCATGTTCTCCTTGTGTTCCTATGGGTTTCCTCCCACATTCCAAAGACATGCGTCTGGAGCATTTCTCCCTGGGCCTCCACTGAAAATGGACTCTATCATAGTTGGACTTTCCCGGTAAACAAACATTAAATAAATAAATAATATAAAGCTCCACATGGAGACAGTTTTCCCAGCGGCAGAGGGGGTCCTCTAATGGAAGATGCTGTCTCCGCAGCAGAGGTGGTCTGCATAACCAGGGATCTAGGGATACCTTCTCTGACAGATCCTATCAGTGCTTCTGAAAGGAGGCCAGCTGTCCATCACTGAAGGTAGTGGTGGGTCATTTATCCTTGCACCAGAGAGCCTGATTAGAAATTACAAAAGATTCATGGGTGCAGAGGGTAATATCCAGTGGTTATATAATACCATTTTCCTGTCTACATGATGTTGCACCCAGTCAGAGGTAAGCAGCAGTAATAGGTTCATAGATTGGTAATAGGCTATCCACCCTAGGGCCTACACAAGCCTAGCCATAACAATTCCCTGGCTATTTCTTCCCACACTATTTACTTCCCTGGAACCCTGTCTAGCAGGACGACTGACGTGATCCCCGGGGTGAATTTCCTTTCTCCCATCCAGTCGTCAAGATTCCTTTTAAAGAGGGCCAAAGAGGCACTCTGCTTGACATGTATGGACAATCTATTCCAGAGTCTGGGGAATCTCTGGCTCAGGAACCTATCCCTCCAGCATGTTTTGTTTATTCTGATGACAAGGTTTAGATCCTTGGAGTGTGTGTCTCTGAGGGATTGGGATTTCTTTAAGTGTAGCATGTCTAACAGCTCTGGGTTTGACATGGCCTTGTATGTTAAGCAGAGATCGCCTCTGAGTTGACGATATGTGACAGAGTATAGCTGGAGTTTTTTAAGGCGGTCAGCATAGGGCATCTGCTTTAAGCCTGTGATTCTTTTAGTGAGGTATTTCTGCAGCCTTTCCAGTTGTTGCAGATTCTTGAGAGTTGCATACCAAACTGGGTAATGGGTCTAATGAGGGATGAGTACAGTGGGACAATGACCTCCTTTTTTCTGGATGAAAAGCCCTTAGCGATGAGGTGTGCCACAAAGAAGGGATTTCCTGACTGTTGTGGCGATGTGGTTATCGAAGGTGAGACCACTGTACACCTGTGTCCCTAAGTCTCTTATCACACTTTCGGTGTTTAGTGTACTGCCACCTATATGGTAATTTACAGGTACATGTTTTTTCCCAAAGGGGATAACTATACATTTCTTGGCATTGAGCTTGAGACCATGGCTCTGGCATCAAGCGTCTGTTTCTGTAAGGCCCTTTTGTAGAGTATCCACATCATTTGAGGATTCAATAATGGCTCCCAGTTTGCAGTCATCTGCGAACTTTGTTAGCCAGAGTCCCTTAGTGTTGGCTTGTACTTCAGAGAAGTAGATGCCAAACAAGAGAAGTCCCAGGACTGAACCCTGAGGTACTCCACTTGTCACTTGTCTGGAGCTGGATTTGGAGTAGGCTACTTTTACAGTGTGGGTTCTATCAGTAAGCCAGTTAGCAACCCATTGAGTGACATAGAGATTAATGCCCAGCTTAGTAAGTTTATCTATGATTCCAGAGTGGTGGATGGTGTCAAAGGCCTTGGCAAGGTCTAGATAGGCTGTGTGAACCACCTTACCCTTGTTCATGGCTCTGGACACTGATTCAAAGAAGTCAGTCAGGTTCAGGAGACAAGATCGGCCCTTCACGAACCCAAACTGGGTGGGGTCCAGTGTTTGTAGGTTGCCAATGTCTTTGTTTATAAGTTCCATGATAATATGCTCCATGGCCTTGCAGATAAGGCTCGTCAGACTGATGGGACAATAGTTTCCGGGATCCAAAGTGGATTTCCCCTTGTGGAGTGGGATAACTATAGCTCTGCACCACTCAGTGGGCACGAAACCTGAGGTGAGGCTATGATTAAACATGACACTTAGGTGAAGTGCCAGTTCATATTGTAGTTCATGTAGTACACAGCCCGGGATGTCATCTGGTCCCATGGATGCTGTATTGGCTTAGGAGAGTACGTTTTTTACCTGTGTGGCCATTATTACCGGAATTTGGCACTCTTCCGGAATGGAGATGGGCCATTTAGGGGGTGAGAGGGGGGTGAATTGGCACTTAATCGATCTGCCAGGATATTGGCAATATCCTTGGGATCAGTATATTTAATGCCATTCTGTTTTAGCTCAGAGCAGATCTGAGCATTGCCATTTAGATTCTTGACATAGTTATAGAATGCCTTGTGGTTGTCTTTGGAATCTCTGGGAATTTTATTTTTGTAACTAGCTTTGGAGGATTTTATGAGGGATCTCAGTTTCTTACTGAGGCTGGTAAGGGAGTTTTTTGCATCCTGGGATTTTCCTTTTTTCTGCAACAGTTTCTTCCTTTTGTTGTAAATTTAGTTTATGACAGGGGACTACCAGATTGGCTTCCTTTTTTTGGATGAGAGAATCTTGGTTCTGTTTGGGATGGCACGATTCATGCATGAGTGGATGTGCTCGTACAGTGCCTTAATGTAGGATTCAGCCGTTGAACTTTCATTTCTGTCTGCATGGGTGTCATGAAGTTTGTCACTTCTGACTTGAGTAATGAAGTTGGCTTTGGAGAAGTTTTTTATGGAGGTTTCCTTACTGGGGGTGGGGGTGGGATGTGGATGTTAAGGGTGATTAGCTTATGGTCAGACCTGACTAACGAGGGGGTGACCATAGGTGTGGAGCATCGATTTCCCATGTTGGTAATGACCAGGTCTAGGGTATTGCAGCCCCTGGTGGGACTATTTATTAGTTGATTCAGGGCGTTGGAATTTATGAATTCCAAGAACCGTTGGGCAAAGTTGTTGGTACATGAGTAGTTTTCCCAGTTAATGGCAGGGTAGTTAAAAATCACCCAGTATTAGAGTGTTTGGTTCTATCTTAATATTTCCAGTATGTTTAGAAAGGTGTAGTGAGAATCCTGGGGCATGGTGGGGGATCTGTAGCAAGCTACAATTTGGATTGCAGTCTTACCTAGTGTTAGTTGCACCTGGAGAATTTCAGACACATTGTGTTGGGCAACTAGCCTTGTGGTGTGAATATCCTTGGTGAATATTGACACTCCTCCACCTTTTAGTATTTCGGTCCTGGTTTAGTGGCTGAAAAGTGTGGTAAGAGTTGTAGCCTGGTATTGCAGGGATGCTCTCAGGATCCCTGAACCAGGTCTCAGTTACTGCGCAGATATCGATGTTCTCCATTTTTAGGAGTGCCTCGAGAGAGTGCATTTTGAGGTTTAGACTTCTAGTATTGAGTAGCATTACCTTCAGATTTTGCATGCTTGTACCTGTTACGGTGGTGTTTTGTCTTTTGAACTTTACCTAAAAAAGGCACTATAGGGGTGTCAAGAGCCTTAGCCAGTAACCTGAATCCCAGGGGCGACAGGTGCAGACCATCTCTGGCAAAGCATCGCCGTCTGTCGATCATGTTGTCCCAGGCAGATAGATACTGGATCCCCTTTGAATGACACCAGAAGCTTAGCCAATTGTTGAAGTCAATCATTTTGTCCTTATATTGTGGTATCATTCTGGGCGAAGGCAAGATGCTACTCAGGGCTAGTGTCATACCTGCCTGGGCCACATGATCCAAGAGCTCTTCCATGTCTCTCTTCATATAGTTCAGGGAGGTACGTCTCAAGTCATTCACTCAAGCATGGACAATGACAGAGTCATATTTGTACTTGTTGTGGAATGACTTGAGTGCATGCGTTATGTGGCGGATCCTGGCAACCGACAGGCAGCTGACTGTAATTTTCTCCTTGTTCAACCTGGTGAGTGGGACATTAGTGTGCCAGACTATAGAGTCACCTATGACTAAAGTGTTGGGTATGTTGTCTTGCCTTAGGGGCTGTTGCTGGGTGGCACACTGGTATTGTGAGCTATGTGACACTGGTTGTGATTGGTGTTTGTTTGCTTTTCAGCTTCAGAGGTCCTTGTTGCTTGGGCAGGTTACATTTAAGGGCCTCTGCATATGTGTAATTAGTGTTGCTATATGCGGGTGTTGGTGGTGTGGGTTTAGAAGGGCTATGTTGCTTGAGGTTTAGTGTGGGTGTTAACCTTCTCCTCTTGACTGTCTAGCACAATCTTGGATGGAGAGAGCTTTGCTTCCGTTTTGCCTATGTAAGTGCATCTCTCACAGGTTTTAGTGTTGGGTGGTAGGAGGAGAGAGTTGTCTGTGTACATGAGGCAATTGCTGCTTTGCCCCAGTATGCCCAGATTCACCAGGTGGACAGGGGAAATCACCAGAAGCTGACCCTTGGACATGCCTGGTTTGATTCTTTTTTTTTTTCTTTTTTTTTTTTGTGAAGTACAGGAGCTGTTTTCTCTTACCTTAGCAAGGTACTTTGCAATTATAGGCTGTTTATTGCATACAATTAATTTCTTCTTATTAACAAGGAGAGTTGAGTGCTTGTATCAGAAAAAGGCTTCCTAGTGCTTTCCAGCAGGTATTAGAGCAAGTGCTAGTCACAGGGATGCTTAAAGGTAAGATGAAAAAAAATGCACACAGCAGTGTGCACTAGAGAAGTTAGATGGGAAAGTAGGTAACTTAAGTTTTACCTTTTTAAAAAGTTAAGGTTTAGTGGAGAGTTACTGTTTTTAAAACAGCAAGATGGATTGAAAGGGGTGGTCACTTTTGTATTCTGGTACTATGGAATACAGTAGGATGGCCAATAAATTTAAATAGTTGAATGGGAGGGATTTCAAAAATGATGATTTTGTGATTACTCACACAAGCCAGTGAAAGCAGAGAGGAAATGAGATATATGGTCAGATTAACATAAGAGGCAGGCAACTAGAAAGGCAGTGGTATTTAACAAGACAACTGTAACTGGGTGGGAGGGTGGGAAAAAATTTCCGCCCCATGACTCAGAAGAGACAGAGCTGTGGTCTCTTTTGAAGTTTTAATATGCAGTTAAAGCAGAATGCAAGTAAAATGCAAGGTAAAGAAAACAAACCACAGTATTCAAATTATAAAAAGGCAATAAAGTAATATAAAATACAACAAATAAAAGCAAACTAACCTTTCCTTAACAGCAAAGTGTAGCAGAGTCTGGAGGAGCCTTTCTGGTAAAGCTTTGAAATGTTTTATTTTACTTTATTTTACCCCTTAAATAGAAGGTTTAGTTCCTAGCTCAATAGAAATAAACATGCTGCTAAAAAAAGAACCATCTGGGAGACCCCCCCCCCCAATCAGAAAGAGTCTAATACATATTCAGGATTCTTTTTAGTGCCTAAGAAAGCAGGGGACTGGAGACCAGTTTTGGATCTCAGCAATTTAAGTCTGTCATTTCAGCACACGAAGTTCTGAATGGTCTTGGTTCAGTCCATTTTGCCTTTTCTGCACAGCACAATGACAACTGGATGTGCTTGATGGATCTTCAGGATGCGTACTATCACATAAAAATGAACAGACTGTCCAGGAGATAGCTATGCTTCTGGCTGGTAGCTAGTCATTACCAATTCAGAGCTCTACCCTTTGGTCTCACCACAGCCCCGAGGGTAGTATCAGCTCACTTGAGACTGCAAAGATTCCAGGTGTTTCCATATTTGAACAACTGGCTCATAACGTCTGTGACCAGGCATAATCTGATTCAAGTTTGAGACTACGTACTCCCATTATGCTGTTGTCTGTGAATTTCTATCATTTACAACAAATGTCATCTTGAACCAACACAGATATTGGAATTCATTGGTATCTTGCTCAATACAGTCACTCAAACAGCCTCCCTCCCTCTGTCCAAAGTTCAAGCTATACAGTTCCAGTTCAAAAAGATCATTCAAAGTTCTTCTCTTTCAGTTTGACTGATCCTCCTAACTTTAGGATCCATGTCAGCAGCAATCATTCTGGTACAGTTGGCAAGGTACCATATTAGGATTCTTCAGTGGTTACTTGTGACTCACTGCTCCATTCGCCATCAACCATCATATTCAGTCAAGTCAAAATAACACAAGCTTGCAAAAATTACCTTCTATGGTAGATACACTCCGGTCAAGCATGAGAAGGTTGTCCTTTGTTTTCTCCCAATCCAAGGCCATAGTGACCACGGATGCCTCCCAGATTGGGTGGGAGGGGCACTTCTTGGAAAATTCATTCCAAGGCGCATGGTCCCCCAAAGAGGCTAACACGCATGCCAATGTCCTGGGGCTGAGAGCTGTCCTCCTAGCATTGCAGGTCTTCCAAGGCTCTCTCCCCACCAGGTCTATTGCATTCCAGATAGACAGTATATCACTGGTGTGGTATATCAACAAGCAAGGGGGGACCAGATCTTACCCTCTTTTGTTGAGAAGCAATGTGAGTATAGCAATAGGCAATCTCATCCAGTCGTTTTCTGATAACAATGCATATTCTGGGGAAGTCCAATATTATTGCAGACAAGTTTAGCAGCTTTATTCTAATGCCTCATGAGTGGTCTCTTAACATGAAGGTGGTGGAGATGATTTTCCATCATTCAGGCCAACCATGCTGCGATCTCTTTTCGTATCCCCTCAAGAACAAGTGCATCAATGTCTTTGCCCTAATCCCCTCCCCTCCACTGGGGGGAGTCACCGAGGGATGTTCTGCTTAACAATTGACACTCCAGTCTCCTTTATGCCTATCGCCATTACCCCTCATCCCCAAATTCTTACAGAAAGCATCTCCATTCAAGAACACAGATATTCTCATTGCTCCTTACTGGCCTCGTCAGATCTGGTTTCCCTTCCTTTGGCCTCATCTTCTTCGTCCACCCTGGATTCTGAATCAAACTCCAGACCTACTGCCTCACTCACAGACATGACTCACCTAGACATTCTAGGCCTCAAGTTGACCACATGGTTTCTCCATTTCCATTGAGTGCTAGGCAGCTCAGGCTCTCCTCCTCTATCCATCACATTCTTTTGTCATCCCATAAACCTTCCGCCAAAAAACTTTACAAAAGTAAATGGAAAAGATTTGTTGTTTGAGCACATAAAAATAATTTAGACCATTTTCAACACCACTTCCTAAGGTTCTTGACTTTTTAGCTACAATTTTCAATGATGGTGCTAGATCTACTGTAAGAGTACAACTAGCTGCCATTTATAATTTTCATATAGGAGTAAATAATTCAACTTCAGCATTCTCCAAACTTTGCAAAGCTTTTCTCAGAGGAACTTTCCTACTTAGATCTCCATTAAAAGATCCTGCTTCTCTTAGGGATTTAAACATTGTTTTGCAGTATTTAATCCAACCCCATTTTGAACCATCAGCAAAGTGTGAACTAAAATTTTTGACCTGAAAAACTAGCTTTTTTTTTCTGTCTACTAAACTTCATTTGATTTTTCATAAGGATAGAGTATCTTTACATACCAGTCCTTCCTTTCTACCTAAGGTGGTGTCAGAATCCAGTGTTAATCAGGTTGTCAGCCTTCCAGTCTTCTTTCCAAATTTCCCAAATAAAGGAGAATATATGTTACACCTATTGGATGTTCACAAATATGTCTTTATCTTCACAGAACCAAACATTTGAGGAAATCAGAGCAATTATTTCATCTGATGTTGTCCTTTTCATTCTACCTCAACCCATGGGGGTTTGCATCCGATCCTCAGATCCAACTTTGCCACATACTTCAGACTTTGATTCCAACTCTTGAACTCCTCACTCTACCCATAATGCCTTAATCCATTCCCATTATCCCATATCTCGTTTGCTGACATCACAAACAGATGCAGGTTCCTCTGTCAAGCATTAAGAGTTTTTTCATGAGTTAATACAACTTTTTTCTCCTTAAAAGTTTATCTTTAGCTATTTTTTGCTGTATCTCCATCTTCCATCTTAGTCTGTCGCAGACATTAGGGCTTCCTACCATTTTCTAGATAGTAGTCTATTATTACCATACTTGGTATTTCTGCTTACCCATTTTACAAGGTATCCCTTTTAATTTGCCATTGTTTGTAATTAAACCCTTACTTTTAATTAAAAAATACTTATTTCCCTTATTGCTTAACTTTACTTTTTGTTCTGTTTGCTCTACCATTTTGAATAAACCGACAAAATTTAAGAAATGCACTTAAAATCTCAAAATTTGGATGCCCACGAGGAGTGTGTATATACTCCCTCAGAGCTAGACAGGTGGACGCCAGTTGTGCTATCTGCTCAACCTTCAATCCAAGGCCTCTGGCTGATTGGTCCAATAAGTTAATTTTGAAAGGCCTTCTTCCTGCTACATCTACTTCTGGGGTTCAAATCCTGTCCAAAACCACCAAATATGCTCTGTTGGAGCACAGAAAATGCTCCCAGCCAAAGTACCCAAAGTCTTTGTTGGAGCCACCTTTCAGGAGCTTAAAAACATCGGGTTTGACATTGTCACATCTGAAACCCTCTGATCCAAAGGCTTCGGATCTGAATGTAATATTCATCTGTGCTACCTACCTTCCTTGGATCCTAGGTCTTCGCATCCGAAGCCCTGCACCTCTTACAGACGTCTTACTCCAGAGTACATAATCAAGCCCAAATCACCCATTCTGTGATCTCTGTTGGTACACACCCCTAAAAAACCTTCTAGGCCACAATCCACTACTTCCCACAGGTCCTCCAAAAGCTTATTGGAAGCGGATGTGGATAGGATAATGTAAAAACTTCTCAGAGCTCAGATCCAGATGGGAGGTCTTACCAGCTCTGTCTCCTGTCTGATCCATGAGTCTTCCTGCGGCATCCAAACTATTTTATCTCCTTCTCCAATTCGTCCAGTTCTTCCGGAGCCTCATGATCCAAAAACCATGAGAGGTCTGCAGTCAGATCGAAGAAGATGTCTTCTTCAATGCAACAGTATTCATGACTAGCTCTGCTCTGATACTCTCAGATCAGAGTGGGTCCCAGAGCCAAAGTGTCAGTGTTGGGTCTGTGAGGCCGGGTTTGACTCAGATGTTGTCTGATCCATCCCTGTCCCTCAGAACTCCAACTCTGCATAGTGTGGGTCTGGTTCCATCCTCGAGACACGGATCCAAGAGTGTTCAGTATCTTCCTTCATGTGAAACTCTGGCTTTGGCTCGGCTGGTCAAGGCTTTTCCAGGTCAGTCTGCCTTTGAGATAGTGGAAAGGGCTTTTTCTGTCCCTGGAGAATTGCCTTCTCATTTTTTTGATTCATCACCTTTTCCTCATTGGCTGCGAGCTCTGAGTCAATCAGACCTACTCCACGGGGACAGCCAGTTCCAAAAAGTGTCCAGTAAGTTCCAGCAGAGGAACTTCTCTTTTCCAACACCTCCCTTGAACATCCCACAGAGGAGGTCCATCAGAAGAGAACATGCAAGTTGAGGCACATAGTCTTCCTGATACAGTCTGTCATGGAGGATTTGATGATGTGAGGTATTGACAGCTATGCCAGGAGAAGTAGGGCTATGAATGTGTGACACATGCCAGCATAGCTAGTTTTGTAAAGATTATATGTCATTTTTATATCAAACTGATTTGTACAGGTGCTTGTGTTGAAAATGTATTTGTAAAGCTGCTTTTGTTAAAAATGTACCAACTGTGGGCCCTGTTGGACAGAAAAGAAATACACCTGTATGTCAGACTTTATTGTAACTGTTGAAATTAATATATTGTAACAGAGGATACTGGAAGAGAAGAGGTTAATCTCAATCCACCTAACTGAAAAATAGTATGAAATTAAATTACCTGGTTTAGGCTGTAAAGATTTTGTTGCTGCTGCAATGAGAACTATAAGATACAATGTCTGTGAAAACAAGGACTAGAAATCCTACTGTAGGAGTCCTTAGGGGTGAACTAATTGCTACCCTGGAAGGGTGGAAGTTTTTGAAATGGTTTTATAGCTTCCAGATGCTATAACACATCTTAGCAAAGCTGTATCTGTGTGTATGGTAAAACATATATGCAAGATTCTGGCTTAGTTTCTAGTAAAGAGTTTAGTGTGAGAACTAGAAGTCAGGTGACCGGATGTATGTGATGTAATTCTGTAATACAGCACTGAAATGATGTATTAATGCTAGATGCGACAGAAGTCTCGGGCCAGTCTGCTTGTAAAAAACCTGATTAAGAAGGACCCCTCACCCACTTCACCTTGCTTTGCTCTAGTTAGTGAACTAGGGAGCAGTAATTCTTTAGATTAGTCAGGAAAATATAGTGAAATTAGTTAAGTATTCTTTTTCTGTGTATGTGTGAATTTTTCCATCAGTGTTATTTTAATATTTTCTGTGATTGAAACTCTGGTGTTTATTGTAAGTAGATGTTGAGTATTTTCATGTTAAATTATTATTTATTATTAAATATATTTAAACTTTTCATTGGGGCTGGTCTTTTAGAGAATATTTTAACCTTTGAGAGAACTTATATTTGTTTGTTGACACTGTGGCCATTCCTGAATGCCTTGCTGCATTGGTCAAGCACTGCCATTTGTATTAGTATTAATTTTACTCAGTATAATTGGGTACCCTGGTAAGTGCCTTAGAGTAGCTGTCTTCAGAGTTTTCTGGTGGCAGTATGTACCTTATAGTCTGGGCAATGGGGGCATAGCCGGTAAATCTGTGCCAACCTTTCCCAGGTGTATGTGTGTGCTAATCAAACCTCAGTGTGTGTGTGTCAGCTACTTGGAGCAGGGACACAGAGCACTGGTTTCATAGAGAGGGTGGTGGAGGACTTGGCTTGGAACACTCAGATGAGGACTCAACTCTACTGCTGTGGTCAGTGGGGTGTCTTATTTGGGGGCCTAGAGAGAGAGGGAGGAAAACCCAGCCCCAGGCGTGAGTGGGCTGCTTGTGTGCTGTTAAGGGAAATTGTGCTTGGTGCAGAGAGCTGCATCTGAAAGTACTGCGTGCGTCTGTTTCTGTTCCATGTGAACTTCCCTCACTGGTCTCCATGATAAAGTTTGAGGCTGCTTTTTTAACTGAACCAGAGGAGGGACTTCACAGAGGATGCTTATTTTGATGGAGAAGGGTCCCCTGGATCACCACTGGATAACAACTCCTTCAGAGACATTTTGGAGATCTTCAGACAAAATGGTAGCTGATCTTCTGAAACTCCTTGGAAGCTTTTAGTTTTGGCCTGTCTACATCTTTGGTTACCCCTCCCCCCCCTGCAGATGATCTCATTGATTTAGTTTCCTGGTGGGTTGGAAGGAGCCAGATACTGTCAAAACTATCTTGAAGAGACCCGACAAGTTCTTAGCCCCACAAAAAGACAGACTCCACTTGAGCAATAGAGTCCCAGTTAATGCTGTGATGTTGGTGGCAGCCACCAAGAAAGAACTAACAGAACACCGCTCTTGTGTCCATCCCGAAATAGGGAGTCTAGGGCATTGGACAAATTCAGAAAGTGAATTTTTACCTTGGTGACCTTTGCCTTGAGATCTCTTAAGTACCTGACACGTTTCACAACACTTCAAAGAGGTTTGACCAAAGAGCTTTAAAATAATCGCTCATAGTCCGTGTCTGCAGAGGATTTCAAAAGAACGTCCTCGCAGCTGGCCACTCTTCCTTTTTTTTTTTTTTTAATCCATCTCAAACGCTTCAATGAGGTTAATTTCTCACGCAGCTGAAGGCACCTCACAAGCAACTGGTTCAGGCATTGCACTAAGGAGACCTGTCTGGATATGGCTATGTGACTTTGTGAATCCCTTTTTAAGCAACCTCCATCAACTCCTCATTTGTTGTCATCATCCTTACTTGGGCCATCAGTAAAAGAAACACCTGCAGCGAATGAGAAGGAAAGACTCTGTTTGCATGGAAATCAAGATGTTCTTCATCTCACATTGCTGCAGTCCTTACACTTGGGTAGTCCGCTGTCCTTGGTCGGCCCGAAAATCAAAGTATAAGGCTGACGTCGGTCAAGGCGCATTTGACTGACATCAGGACGTCAGGGTACAAATGCGCATGACCGACGTCATATCCTCAGTCTTTTTTGCCGCATGGTTCGATGCAGAAGCAGCATTGCAAGTGCCGGTTGGCGTTCTGAGATTTTTCGATTTCGAAGTTTCAGACCGAGTCAAAGTTGGCTAAGTACCCCGTTGGGGAATATTTTAGTTTTTCTTGCCTCAGTGGTTTACGGATGTCAGAAAAAGTGAATAATTGCATTTCTTGTGGGAAACAGATACCGCATAGAGATTATCATACTTTGTGTATTCCTTGTTTAGGGCCTGAGCACGACGTTGTTGGGTGTCGCTCTTGTGCTAGATTCAATTAACGCACTATAAAGAGAAGGTTGGATTGTGCCAGGTTAGTCTTTGGGAAGCGGTGCAATTATAAAATGCCGTCGGATGCTCCGGCCCGCTTCTTCAAGAAGCGCAAGGACAAAGCAGTTAAGCCTAGGCTGGAAGAACCGTCTGTACCGGACGCGGTTCTTTAGAGGTGTCGGTGGAGCGGTGGTTCCACCGGAGATTTCTTTAAGTTCCCAGGAGAGACTTTCTTATTGCAGGATGTGGCCTCTCAGGAGGCAGGTCAGGCTGAAGGGGCTTCTCAGGTTACTTTACTCCCTCCCTTCCTAGGGTGGTTAGGCCTCTCCTTCTGTTGCCAAGGCTTCTCCCAGAGGCAGGCCAGGTTTAGCTTCAGTTGGTGTCACCCCTAGTTCTTCAGGAACTGTGCCCAAGAAGCATATGCTTAAAATGGCAGAAGATTTGATTACTTTGATTAGGGGTTCTTTGCCCCCTCCTGATAAGAGACCTAGGGTGGAGCCTGAGCCAGGGAGTTTTGAGCAGGCTTCGGATGTTTCAGAGTCTTCGGCTGAAGACTTGCAGGAGTATTCTCCTTATTCTGACTCTGATGTGGATGATTCTACTCCTTCTGCTTCTCCTCCTGCAGATTTTTCTTTTTCAGAAACTCTTCATTCTATGAGGGAGCATTTTAAGTGGGAAGGTCAGGACTTCTCTGATTCCAGGAAAAGGCTTAGGGAATTTTTGTTTTTACTCCAGCATAGGCCTTTGGCTATTCCTCCTGTTTTAGATGTGGTGGAAGATGTTTTTGCAGAGGCTTCTCTTAATCCTGATTCTTTGCCTCCTGCTCCTGTTAAACCGGATAGATATTACAGGGTGCCTGAAGCTCATAAGTATCTTTTTAAGAGTCCTAGGGCAGACACAGAAACTGTTAGTCAGGGGCCTAAAGGTGTTAAGGCTTCTGTTGTCAAGAATCCGGTTCCTTCAGACAAAGAGGCCAAGGCTTTGGATAGATGGGGAAAGAAAGTTTATACTTCTTCCACTCTAGCTATGCGGGCTTTGAATTGCCAGATTCACATGTTAAAATACCAAAACTATCTCCTTTCACAATTGAAGTCTAAGGTTGATGCTCTGGCGGAAGGTATTGATTGTAAAGAGTTGCAAGATTTAGTACATGTTTCTGAACAGGTGGGTAAGCATTCTTTGCAATGTGGTTTTGATGCTGTACAGGCCTCGTCTAGGGTGGCTGCCACTGGGTCAGTTCTTCAGGCACGCCTGGCTGAGGGATCAGAATTTATCTGACCATGTTAAAACAAGGATTTTAGATGCTCCTTTACAATCTGATGTGTTGTTTGGTTCTCCTGTTGAGACAGTTTTAAAGAAAATGGAAGACAAGGCTAAGTCTATGCAGACTGTTAAAGATTTTTTGCAGGTTCAGCCTTCAAAGTTTAGTAGAAATTGGCCTACTAAGGGGTGGATGTATCCTTCTTATGATTCCCAGTCTAGGGGTAGATCTAGACGTGGTAGGGGCAGAGCTCAGGGCTCTTTCAGGCCTAGAACAGGGAGTTCTCCTGCACAGTCTTCAGGTGAGGGCAGGGGTCAGTCCTTTCGTAAACAGACCCAATGACCTACCTTTTCAGCTGCCAGAGCCTTCTCGTCTGGCAGCACCTTTGGGAGGAAGGTTGGCACTTTTCAAAGAAAATTGGAGTTTTAATTACCCAAGACAGATGGGTATTGGATATCATACACCAGTTACAGGTTTTATTTCCATACCTTGCCTCCTTTCAAAGGCATGCCAGCGTTCCTCCACAAAGAATAGAGGCTCACAAGCAAATTTCTCTGTTACTCCAAATAGGGGCCATTCAGCCGGTCCCTATGCCAGAAGTGGGCCTAGGATTTTATTCTCGCCTGTTCCTAGTACCAAAGAAAGGGAACACGTGGAGACCAATTTTGGACTTATCTATCCTCAACACTTATCTGGACATTCCCAAGTTCAAAATGTTGACGTTACAGCAGCTTTTACCTCTGCTGGGCAAAGATCATTGGATGGTAACTTTAGATCTCAAGGAGGCTTATCTTCATGTTCCTATCAGACTGAGTTGCAGGAAGTATCTGAGCTGGGACTTCTCATTATCAGTTCTCTGCATTGCCCTTTGGCTTATGTACTGGCGCCAGAGTGTTCACGAAAGTTCTGGCTCCAGTGATAGCTTTCCTCAGGTTAAAAGGAATACAGATTTATCCCTATTTGGACGATTGCCTGATTCTGGCTCAAGGAAGGGACGAGCTTCTTCTTCATTTGGAGTATGTGATAGCAGTGCTAAGATGCCTGGGGTATTCTGTGAATGAAATAAAGTCCAGTCTAGTACCCTCTCAGGACATGTGCTTTCTGGGTGTGAGACTGAATACAGCATCCCAGATGGCCTTTTTGACCCCGGACAAACAAAAGAATCTTTCCCTTTACTTTCATCAGTTGTCTCATAAGTCCGGGCTGACTGCAAGGACAGTCCTTCAAGCCTTAGGGTTCATGGCATCTTGTATTCTGGTGCTTCCCAATGCCAAACTGCATATGAGGAAGCTACAGTGGTATCTCAAAAATGTATGGACACAGCACTGCCAGGATTTGGACACTGTCATTCAAATAATACCTTGCATTCAAAAGGAATTTTTGTGGTGGGCTCAGGAATGTCACCTAAACAAGGGACTCTCTGTGACCCGGCCAGAGGCGAGTCAGATTCTAACGACAGATGCCTCAGACAAAGCTTGGGGAGCTCATCTGAATGGAAAGTGGATACAAGACAAGTGGCCTGCCAGACTACAACATCTACATATCAACTTGAAAGAGATGTTAGCAGTCCAGTTTGCATTAATAGCTTTCAAGGATTTACTTCTTCCAGGGCAGGTGTTGATTCTAACAGACAACACAACTGTCATGTGGTACATCAACAAGCAAGGCGGAACACATTCTTATCCTCTATGCAGGCAAGCAATGATTTTGTGGGAGACTGCTCTCAGTTTACAGCTAAATCTTCAGGCAAGGTTTCTGCCGGGAGCACAGAACTCCTTAGCAGATGTGTTGAGCAGACAAATTATGGATCCCCACGAGTGGAAATTGGATCCTCATGTATTTCAGAAATTGACAGTGTCATGGGGAACTCCAGACATAGATCTGTTCGCTTCCCCACTAAACCACCAGCTGCCAAAGGTTTGCACAAAAAGGTTTCATCCCACAGCTTGGAGAGTGGATGCTCTTTCTTTCAATTGGAGCAATCTTCATGTGTATGCCTTTCCGCCTCTGCCTCTCCTCCCAAAGGTACTACTAAAGGCCAGACAAGACAAGCCAAGGATGATTTTGATAGCTCCAGATTGGCCTCGACAGCATTGGTACCCATTACTGAGGAGCCTGGTACGGAAGCCTCCATGGCCTTTGCCTTCAATTCCACACCTGTTGTCTCAGGAGGACAGTCATTTGCTCAATGTCAAGCTTCACTCTCTGCACCTAACAGCCTGGCATATTCTGTTGTGAACCATAGTGGGCCTCCACTTCCACAGCAAGTTTTGAATGTTATTTTGGAAGCTAGAAGGCCTAGTACAAGGAAAGTGTACGCAGAAAAATGGAAGAGATTTTCATTTTGGAGTGCAGCAAAGGATTTTGATGTTTCTGAGCCTAATTTAAGTGTGGCTCTTCAATATCTTACTGAGTTACTGGACAAAGGTTTGTCCTTCTCTTCTATTAAGGTTCATGCTGCAGCAATTTCGGCTCACTATGACTGTGACCCACCATTGTTTTCTCATCCTTTGTTCAAGCAATTTCTTAGAGGGGCAAAGAATATAAGACCCCCACGAAGAGCTCCTACTCCTGCTTGGGATCTCAATTTTGTGTTGGAGAAACTCACTCTACAACCTTTTGAGCCTGCAGCTACTGCTGAATTAAAGTTTTTATCATGGAAGACTGCTTTTTTGTTGGCTATTACCTCTGCAAGAAGGGTTTCTGAGTTGCAGGCCCTTATGGCAGTTGAGCCTTTCTTAATTTTCCATAAGGATAGGGTATCTTTACGTACTAATCCTTCCTTTATGCCTAAAGTGGTTTCTAGTGTGGCTTTAAACCAAACTATTCATTTGCCTACCTTTTATGCAAATCCCCAAAATAAAGGGGAAAAGATTTTGCACACTTTAGATGTACACAGGCAGTTGCGATATTATTTGGACAGAACTAAAGGGTTCAGGCAGTCTCAGCAGTTATTTGTTTCTTTTGCTTTGAGTTCTCAGGGCAAGCCTGTGTCAAAACAAACTATTTCTAAGTGGATTGGGTTTTGCATTGCTTTCTGTTATTCCCATCATGGCAAGGAAGTTCCAGCTGGGATTAGGCCTCATTCCACTAGGGCTACTGCCACTTGACAGCTTTTTTGAGAGGGGTGGCAACTAAGGATATTTTGGAGGCAGCTACTTGGAGTTCAGTGCATACTTTTTCCAGGCATTATCACCTGCCGCTTTACTCTAAATCCAGGGCTGGTTTTGCCACTGCTGTTTTGCAGGGCATTTTGGCAGCTCCTGCTTCCTTATAATTTGGCCATCCTCCCTTACCTCTGCTTTGGGATTCTACCCAAGTGTAAGGACTGCAGCAATGTGAGATGAAGAACATAGTACAGTTTTGTACCTACCATAAATGTAGATGTTCGAAGATCCACATTGCTGCAGTCCAATTTACCCTCCCTCCTTCCCCTCTGTAGTTAGAGGTGGTTGTGTGGGTTGGGTGATCAATTGGGTGTATATTGTATATTGTATATATTGTACATATTTTTAGTGCTAGGTTGGTTGGTTGTTGGTTTGCTGTCTTTTGGTTTTTGACCTTTATTTTTAGGGTCTTCTGACATCTGGGGCAAGAAAAGACTGAGCATATGACGTCGGTCATGCGCATTTGTACCCTGACGTCCTGATGTCAGTCAAATGCGCCTTGACCGACGTCAGCCTTATACTTGGGTAGTCCGCTGTCCTCGGTCGGCCCGAATATCAAAGTGTAAGGACTGCAGCAATGTGGATCTTCGAACATCTACATTTATGGTAGGTACAAAACTGTACTTTTTCTACCCCTCGGCAGACCTTTGCCAGGAATCCGAGAGGTGGTAAAAAAAAATATGGTTCTGAAAATCTCAGGGACCTTTCCAATATCTGTGCATGGACAATTCCTATGGAAGCAGAGGAGGAAATTCTAATGGGAGACATCACCCTAGAGGCAGAGGTGGCCTGCAGAAAGGGGGGTTTCTTGGATTCCTTGGATTCCTTTCCAGACATACCTTTCCAGAATTCCTGAAATGCTGCCTGAGTGTCCAACTTTGGAGGTAGTTGAGACAATTATCACTGCGCCCTGACTCCTGGGCAAACATAACAGAAAATTCCTGGGTGCTAAAAAAATCATATCCAGAGGTTATTTCATTCAATTTTTCCAAATTCCTTTTCATAAAAGGAAGAAACTTTCCAACATTCCATACAGTCAGAGTAAAGATACAGCTCAAGAAGTTCAAAAGCTGTTAGAAAACGGAGTCATCCAAGGGGTCCTACCAGACCAAATAGGATTCGGGCCTTACACGTGCTTTTTTTTAGTGCCCAAGAAGACGGGACCTCAGACCAGTTTTGGATCTAAGTAAATTGAATCAGTATTTGAAGAATTCAAAGTTCCGAATGGTCATGGTACAGTTCATCCTGTCAGTTCTTCACAAGAACAATTGGGATGTGCTCAACAGATCTTCAGGATGCACCCTATCACATCAGAATAGATAGGCACTCCTGAAGACACTTCAGCTGGGAGCCAGTCACTACCAATTCAAAGCCCTTTTGGACTTGCCACAGATCTCAAGGTGTTTTACCAAATGCATGGCAGTGGTGGCTACTCATCTGACACTCGGAGGATTCCGAGTGTTTCTATATCTGGCTGACTGGCTCCTCGCTGCCCCTCCAGACATCTTCTTCTACATTCCAGAAACTATTTGCTCCAGATCTGTCAGTTACTGGGAATAACAGTAAATTATGTCAAATAAAACTTAACACCAGTCCAGAGCCTGGAGTGTATTGGTAGACCTCTGGATACAACAACACAGGTAGCCATCTCCTCCAGTAAGATCAGTCCTTCAAGCACTAGGATCCATGGCAGCAGCCATCGTATTGTTTCCCTTGGCACATCTCTTTATGCATTCCCTTCAAGGGACTCTAGCTGCTGTATGGTCTGTCCTTTGTTAATCCCTAGCCTTTTCAGTTAAACTTACTCCAATTTGCAAGCAACACATTAACTGGTGGATTCAATCGGATGGCATTCATCTAGGCTGACCTTTTGTTTTACCACCTCCAATGGCCGCAGTGACCACAGACACTTCCAAACTGGGGTGGGGGGGACGTTTCCTGGGAAGGACAGTCCAAGGCATGTGGTCCCCCCAAGAGACCAATCTGAATATCAGTGTACTACAGATGAGAGCAGTTTTACTCATGTTGCAGGCATTTCACAATGCCCTTCCTCTAGGAATTATTGCAATTCAGACTGACAACATATCTGATGTCTTGTACATTAATAAACAAGGAGGAACACGATCTTATCCCCTCTGCAGAGAGGCTGTGAGAGTGTGGGAATAGGCAATCTCCTCAGACCATTTTGTAGTTGCAATGCACATTCTGGGGAAAACCAGCTTGTTAGAGAACAAATTAAGCAGATCTATCTTGATGCCTCAGGAGTGGTCTCTCAATCAGTCTATGGCAGACAGGGTTTTCCATCATTGGGGCCAACCTTATTGCGACCTGTTTGCGTCTTCCCACAACAAGTGCAGCAGGTACTTGGTTCTTATCCCCTCTCAGGGGGAGTCACCAAGAGATGTACTAACCCACGTTTGGCCTTCAGGTCTTCTTTATGCTTATCCCCCTCTTCCTTTGATTCCTAAATACCTGCAGAAAGCAAGTTGGCTGAAGAGCATAGTCATCCTCATTGCCCCCTTCTGGACTTGACAGGTGTGGTTCCCCTTTCTGTGGTGTCACCTTGTTATCCTCTGTGGATACTGGAGCCATCTCTGGATCTCCTCTCACACCCATTAGGGTTCCAGCATCCCAATATCCAGGCCCTCAAACTAACTTCATGGTTTCTCCACTTCCAGTAATGGTTAGACAACCCATATTTTCGTCCCCTATATGTAACATTATTTTAGTTTCACAAAATGACTATACTAAGAAAGTTTACAAGAGCAAATGGAAAAGATTTTGCCTTTGGGCTTTGAATAATTAACTTGGCCACATCTCTGCTGCAGTTTCTGCAGTACTTGAATTTTTAGCAATCCCTTTTTAACGAAGGGGCTAGTTTCTGTATGATTAAGCTACAGTTAGCAGCTATCTCTAATTTTCACACAGGAGACCGAAATTATTCCTTGACTTCATCAAATTATGCAGAGCATTTCTAAATGGCATTTTTCTTGTCAGACCAGCAATGAAGGATCCTGGGATCTGACAATTGTGCTTTAAGGTCTAACTCAGAAACCTTTTGAACCTTCAGCTAAACCTGATTTAAAATTCCTGTCATAGAAAATGGGTTTCTTAGTAGCCATTACTTCTGCAGAGAGGATACTTGGACTCCAGGATCTTTCTTCAAAGACCCCTTAAATAATTTTCCATAAAGATAGGGTTACTTTACAGACAAACCCTTCCTTTTTACTTGAAGTAGCCTCTGAAAACAACACTAATCAATCTATTTTTTTACCAGTGTTCTTCCCAAATTTTTCGAATAAAGGAGAGTATATGCTTCATCTCTTTCATGTACACAGACAATTACGCTTTTATCTTCACAGAACAAAACAAATCAGAAAATCAGATCAACTAGTTGTCTCCTTTTCACCAAAAAGTCTAGGGTGCCCTGTTTCTAAAGTCACTTTAGCCAAATTGATTACAGACTATATTTTTTAATATGTTCTTAACAAGGCATGGCCTTACCTAAACCACCCAAGGCTCATTCAACAAGATCCATAGCTGCTTCATCTGCTTTTTATATCAAGAACATCTATTGATGATATTTGCACTGCAGCCAAGTGGTCCAATGCTCATACCTTTGTTACTCATTACAAATTGGATATTATTTCTAGAAACAGAGCTGCCTTTGGTTTGGTGGTACTCTGGAATATCCTTCCATGAGGGCCACCCAAGATTAACATAGCTGAGGACTCTTATCTCATGGGCTGAGGAAGAATGAATAGGACAACTTCAGATTTAAAAGTTATGTACTCACCATAACTAGGCATCTATGTTGTCCATTTCCATTCTTCCTAAACTTCCCTCCAATCCTTCACCCATCCTTTAGTCTCTGAAAACACGTCTAGGACTATGTTTTGGAATCTACAGTTCTGGGTTTGAGCCCTTCCTTTCTCTATCAGCCTCTCCTGTTTTTGTCAAGCTATATGGGCTTAATGGCAACAAACTCCATCTGAGGCAATGGGGATGGACTAAGGCATTATGGGTAGATGAGGAGCTTGAGAGTTGGATCCGAAGTCTGGAATATGTGGCCAATCTGGATCCGAGGATTGGATCTAAACCCCCATGGGTTGAGAAAGAATGAAAATGGACAACAAATGCCTAGTTATGGTGAGGGCATAACTTTTAATTTCCTTTTTGGAATAAAAATTAGACAAACCAATTTCTAAAGCAACTTTAGCCAAATGGTTGACTGATTTGTATTAATTTTGTATACAAAAAGTGGGTTTGCCTTTACCAAAACCATCAAAAGCCCATTCCACTAGATCAATAGCAACCTCTTCAGCCTTTTTGTCTAGCACCTCCTTGGATGATATTTGTACGTCTGCAACTTGGGCAAATCCTCATGCCATTATTGCTCATTATGAATTGGATCTGGTCTCTAGAGGAAGAGCAGCCTTTGGCTCAGCTGTTCTTAGGAATATCCTTCCTTAGAGTCCTCCCAGGATTTACGAGGTTGGGGACTGTGTCCCAACAGTTGAGAAATAAATGAAAATGACAACATCAGATAAAAAAGTTACGTGCTCACCATACCGTTACATCTGTGCTGTCCATTTTCATTCTTCCTCAACTTCCCTACCACTAACCACCCCCCGACTCTTGGAAATATTGAAAAATGCTGGAGGAACTACTCTTCCTTTGTTTGAGTCCCATATTCTGTTCTTTGTCATTTCCTACTGCTTTGCAGATATAAGGGGACGCAAACAAAATCTAAGGTTTGTTAGGTGACTAAGGCATTATGGGTAATGGGAAGAGCTCAAGAGTTTTAGTTTTCCACGAGGTGGAAGAATCAGCTGAATTGGATCTGAACCCTCAGTTGAGGGAGAATGAAAATGGACAACACAAATGGAAGATTATGGTGAGTACTTAACTCTTTTTTTATACTCCCTTTATTTGTCTAGTTCATTGTATAAATCAGTTAGGACTCTTCCAGTCGCATGTATTCTGTGCCGAAATGCATATTCAGATTTGATTTATTTAAAGAGTTTACTCCTTCTGAGGAAACCATTTACTAGTACTCTCTTGACTTTCCAGACAAGTGTAGCTCTCATTTGAATCATTCACTACTTGTTTCCAGTTACCATAACTAAAATTCTTAATGACCAGGCATGCAAAATCTAATTTTGCGACATCATCAGTTGCAGTGTTGCTAAAGATGAATACTGTAGTTGTTAATGGTCTTGCATACCATTTCAAGCATCTACCTTTAAGATGTAAAGGATGTATTTCTTTTCCCATTCACACTGCTAATCTTTTTATTGTTTATAACACCAACTGACACTACCTTAAATCCACTCTAGAGATTTAATAAAAATGCATCTGGTTGAATTTGAGAGCTTCTTATTTCAGTATTACTTCTAACTTGTAAAGTAATTTTACAAGCTTTTACATTTGAAGCAGATACAGTGTACTTCGATTTGCCTATTATATTAAGTTTTTGTTTCTCATATTTATTCTTGTACCTTATCATATTGACTATCATTTTGTAAATAGTGGTGAAAAAAGTGTACTGTTCCATTAAAACTGATTGATATAGCATTTAAGTACCATATACATTTTCTTTCGGCTTATTAACCACATACCAGTATAGCACACACTACCACCATATTCAGTAACATTCCAGTAATTTACAAAATAGCTTTTGTTACATGATTTAACAACTAGTGTAATAATACAAATATTTCTGTATTTTTTTATCCTTAGAAACTATGAATTGTATTTTGAATTTTTCTTTATATATTGTACTTTATTGAAGCTTTTCTCCCCGGGCCTCCGCTGAAAATGGACCTGTATCCAGTTGGACTTTCCTGGTAATCAAATGTAAAATAAAATAAATAAGAACAGTTCATATAGCCATTCCTAATTCATAAATACAAAAGTTTAAAAAAATATAAATCTCAATATGAGAGAGATAAATGCAAATCACACATGAAGGACAGAATCAGGCCCTTAAAAAATGTTTAAAAACCTCAAGTAACAGATTACTGAAAAAGGAGGTAGATTTTCACACATAAAAAAGAAAAAGTTCTCCTTGAGCTCAGAAGAAAGGAAACCCCTTCAGAGGCTCCCACTACATGGTTTTTCACAGCCTTTCAGAAAGATGGTCGAAAAGTTGACCAATGACAATCTTAGGCTCTAAACAATTTCCGAGTCCTTTCACTTAGTCTGATAGCAACCTACCTTCAATATCAAGGAGGCTCATACCTCTGGAAATGTCCTTCAGCACTGTTCTGAGTGCCTCGGTGTATTGATGGTTCAGACATCAATCCCATTGGAGCTTATGTGATGCTATCACAGCCTAAATGAAAGTCAGCACCAGGAGCCAGTAGCTTCTCTGCTCCCTTTGTGGATCCCAGCTTTAGCGTGCTGTAACTTCACAGAGGAGTATTTTCCCCTTTCCATACAACATCTGGTTCAGGGTCGCAGTCTGCACATGGAGCACCTTTCTCAGGCTGTCTTCAAACTGGTGAAAGTATGCTGATGGTTATTCAGGCTTCACGACTAGCTCCAAATTATCAGTGCCTTCAATGATGGCAGATGGTAAGAGGAACATATACCTGTCCTCACCATCTTAACATGATGAAGACTATCACTTTGTTCCCTTCTTTGCTTTCTTCTCATGAAGAAAGCTGTTTCTGTATGAAGCAGATTTTTTTCTTTATTTCCTCTGACTCTGATCATGGTGATGAAGACCCTCTGTTATGATGTTCTTTCCCAGAAGTGATTGCCTTTGGGGGAAAACTGTTAATTTCATGGAAAAGTTTTTGACTGAGGTAGTGAACATAATTCCTCCTCTAAAAAGAGGTGGAGCCAGGTACTATGTTTACAGGATCAAATGTTGGTTTATCATCATTAAAAGTTTTGGGATCATTTATAAACACCACTGTCTAAAAGAAAAACATTTTAGGCCCCACTTCCTAAAAAAGTCAGGCAGGCTATTTAGGGGTTGTGTAGAGTAGGATAATCTATGTACCAACTTTTAAAGCAGAAATGTTATCCATCTGTTTGAATCCAGAACAGTGCCAGGAGGGGGGATGCTAAATTTAACAATGAGTAAGCCACAGCAAATTTAGGAGCATCTCACTGGTCTTTCCAGGGTTTGCTCTGGCCCATATATGAAAAAAAAATGCCCCATGTATTATGATAGCCTCCTCTCTCTGATACTATTTTTCGTTCTTCTGTCTAGTAATTGGCAAACTACTTTTCATCCTGTCACCCTAAAATAGTGATGTTGAAAAGCTAGTCCCCACTGAACATATGGGACTCCTCCCCATCTCCACAGGTGATACAAGATAAAGGTTATCAGCAGGGGAATGCAAAGGTCATTGGGTTGGTTTCATCACCTGAGGAGTTCACTGAAAGCAGTGTAAAATAAGTCTGAGATATGTTTGCTCTAAGTAAGATCATAGCCAGTAATTATCTTTGTAAAAGATTTAATCACGTGACAAAAGTACATTCATATTAACATTATTTATTTATAATTTTGAGCCAAGTTTACAGCCGGCAGAAATAATTTAAATAGCAAAAGAAGTAAAAGGTTTTATTATTAGACTTAATAAAGACTATAACTGCTTCAACCATGTAAATGTAACTCCATGTTTGCACTGCTTATATTTCAGGTGGACATTGTTAACAAGAATGGAGGTCTAGTCCCAGTGTCAGTCTGGATGAAGAGGATGAACAATAAAAGTGGACAATGCTGTGTTGTTGTCATGGATCCAGTAGAGAAAGTTACAGCTTCTTTCACCTTTACAGATGATGTAAGTGTGCTTTAAACTTGTCATTTACCCTGTGTTTATTTTGTTGCTTGAGTATAGCTGTATGTACGTATAACTTGTATCTACTTGATTTCCTACCAGCAGTGTAATCTTCCATCTGCTAAGCTATTCTGGTTAAGAAACAAGAAGAATATCTGGCTGTTCAGTGCAGAAAGACAGAGCTCTTAATGTGCCCTGGCCAATCTAACTTCATTTAGTGACCCAGGTGCCAGAGGAGGTGACTGGGAAACTGTGGCACTGAATAGTCAGCACTCTGTAAAACACCCACAGTAGGAGTGCCCTTTGGGAAAGACCCAAGAGGTGAGCTCAATATTCACAGGGAATCTGGGGTATGAGCTTATCTAAAAATGCTTCTCTTCCCCTAGCTGAGCATCATGGCTATGAGGAGGTGCGCATCCCTCCCAGCAGTGGCATAAAAAGACATTAATCTATACTTGTCAGCTAACAGTGAAGTGGTTTAGAATCATCACAGAATCTTCAAGCGTCCTGTAGGATCTCATGTGTACCATGCCCTCCCCACTTCCTTCTGGTAATCACCATTTGAAGAAAGAAGGACTAAATGGGCATATCAGGCATGAGCAAAAAAACAAATGAAGGTGTGTTGGTGCTCAATAGACCAAAACCACAGAAAGAGTGCACCAAAAGGACCATGGAAACTCCTTTTAATGAATAAAAGCAAATAAAAGACCAGTATACAGTCCAAATACACAATGGTTCATGTTGAGCGCTTTCATCAATGAATTGACTTCAGTCAGAACAAACTGAACCTCATCCCTAGAACATTTAAATACTCTTTCTTAACAAGCAGTCAGTCAGTATTCCTAAGGAATGATCCGCTCACATCCACTTTTTAAAGAAACATGAACCCATTCAACCATAATGAACAAACACTTGATAAAATCAGTGCACCGATTTAAAATATTTTCTTACATAATATTAAACTCAAAAAAAAAAAAAAACCTTTGTCTGCATCAAATAAGCACTTTCCTTACTGTTTCACCCTCTTTATACACATAAGTAAAATATTAAAACATTTTCCATGTAAAAGACTTGATTTGTAAATTCAAATATATTATGTTATCTTATTAGCTTTTTCCTTGAGTGCTGAGTAAATACATAAATGATCATTGAGACCTGGAGAGAAATTAGCAGCTAACCTAAGCTGCCACATAAGTTCTCTCTTGCTCAAGAGGTTCTTCCAGTCACCCCCCCTCACATCAATGTTGACCGTATCTGTTATTCCAAATTTAATACCTGTGTATCCTCCACAGTTTACACTGTGTCTGTAAAGAGCATTAGTCTCCTTTTTATTTATTATTTCCTAAAAATGTTCGTAGATTCTGCATTTTAAAGCCCTCTCGGTTTTTCCAATGTAAAACCCTGGGCAGGTGTTGCAAAGTGCAATATACACTATCCTGTTCATGTAGCATTTGCCTTTTCTAAAGTGCAGAACACTATTTAAACTGTTTTTCAGTGTTAAGGAAGGAACCTGCAATATGTATCCACATAGAGAACATCGGCCACATGGCTTAGTACTTTCCTCAATGTGGCCCTGCCCCACTAGGTGATTTTCCAAGTTTACGTTAATATGTTTACCCAATTTTGTGGAAAATATGGGTTTTTCACCCACCTTCGTATATATTTCGCTATTTGTTTTAAATATTCCCCAGTTTTCATATAGAATATGTTTAATCCTATTGGAAAATGGACTATGTTGAATAATAAATGCCTTACTGTAGTTGTTCACCTGCATACCAGAGGTAGTATCGGGTCCAAGTTCTCTACAACCATTGTCTGCCTCACCCTTAAAATGTTCTTCACTGGATCGTGTTCTGGTGTCACCACAACTCAAAAGGGGTTTATGTTTCTTTCCTCGTTCATCAGAAATTTCTTTAATAATGAGTTCAATAAAATAGGATGGATATCCTCTTTCGAGGAACATGTTCCTCACCAGTTCTAACCCTAAACTATGTCTTCCCTTTCCGAAGTCATCCTGGCTACTCTAATTGCCTGACCTTTCACTATGCTTTTTTCTGTT